>NC_091956.1:12802547-13030047 GCF_031021105.1 Erythrolamprus reginae
ATCATCTGTCATCTATTTATCGATCTATCTTCTATCTATCCATCCATCTATGGTATCTACCTACCTACCTATCTTCTATCCATCCATCCATCCACCCATCCATCTATGGCAGAGGTCTTCAAACTTGGTAACTCGAAGACTTGTGGACTTCAACTCCCAGAATTCTGGGAGTTGAAGTCCACAAATCTTCAAGTGCCAAGTTTGGGGACCCCTGATCTATGGTATCTACCTACCTACCTATCTACCTACAGTATCTACTGTATCTTCTATCCATCCATCCATCCATCTATGGTATCTGTCTGTCCGTCCATCGGTCCACCCACCCACCCATCCATACATCCATACATCCATACATCCATCCCTCTATGGCAGGGGTAGGGAACGTTGGCTCTTCTGTGACTTGTGGACTTCAACTCCCAGAATTCCTGAGCTAGCATGATTGGCTCAGGAATTCTGGGGAGTTGAAGTCCACAAGTCATAGAAGAGCCAACGTTCCTACCCCTGCTCTATGGTATCTATCTACCTACCTACCTACCTACCTACCTATCTATCTATCTATCCATCAATCCATCCGTCCATCCGTCCATCCGTGCGTCTGTCTGTCTGTTTGTCTATCTATCTATCTATCTATCTATCTATCTATCTATCTATCTATCTATCTATCTATCATCATTTTTATATCAACTTTGAGGGGCAAAATTGGGCTTGAGGCCCTGAAGACAGAGTCCTTATGCAGCCCCATAAAGCCAACAGCGGGGTCGGGGGGAGGGAAAGAAGCGCTGAGCCCCTTCCCACCCTCCCACTTCCCTCCGCCCGTTCTTTAGCTGTGTGGGGGGGAAGAGGGGGGGATCTTGTCTGCTTCGAGGTTGCTGGGAGGCTTCGGGGCCGACTGCTCGGAATCCATCGGCGCCTGACTCTAGGGGTCTCCAGAGCAAGGCAAAGTGGGGGGGGGGCTTTCCAAGAAGGGGGGCCGCTCCTCCTCCCGCCGCTTCCTGGCTCCGCTCCTAACCACGCCGCCGTTTAGACACAAAACAGGGCCCTCGGTCCTGTCCGCTTGGGATAAGCCAGACCAGGGTCACCTGGAGGTGCCTTTTCCATCCCCTCACGTTTTTTTGATTGCTTGGACGTGTCTTATTTGGAGAGAAACGAGAGGGGGGCCGACGCGAAGGAGGCCCCAATTACCCCACGCGAGCCTGAATGGGCCCTTGGGCGTGGGTGGGGGCCCCAAACTGAGATTGGGTGGGAGGCCCAAACTGAGTGGGAGTGGGGGGAGGCAAGAGTGGGGAGGGGTCCACAGGGGGTCTCAAGAAACAGGGTGCAGGCAAAGGCTCTCCCAGAGCGGAAGGACGGGACGGGGGGGGGGACAATTGCATGGGGCTTAAGGCAGCTTTAAATCTCGAGGGTGGGGGGCTCGGGTCGCTTTGGGACATCTTTTAAAGAGGAGGGGGCTTTCTCTGGAGCACCCCCCCCCCAGTCAGGAGATTGGATTGTAGATGAAATGAATGTGGACGATTGTTTAAATGGACTGGAGTTTTAGATCTGATTTTTAAGTTGGTATACTTATATACTGTATTATTGTACACTGCTAAAAAAATAAATAAAGGGAACACTCAAAGAACACATCCTAGATCTGAATGAATGAAATATTCCCATTGAATACTTTGTTCTGTACAAAGTTGAATGTGCACAACAGCATGTGAAATTGATTGTCAATCAGTGTTGCTTCCTAAGGGGACAGTTAGATTTCACAGAAGTTTGATTTACTTGGAGTTATATTGTGCTTTTTAAGAGTTCCCTTTGGGTTTTTTGAGCAGTGTATTTACTCTTGTTGTGAGCCGCCCCGAGTCTGCGCTTAAGGGCGGCATAGGAATCTGATTAATAATCCCAGCCTATCAACTCTATATCTGTCCGTCTATCCATCTATCATCCTATATCTATATATCATCTCTATCATCTATCTATCTATCTATCATCTATCTATCTATCTATCTATCTATCTATCTATCTATCTATCATCCTATATCTATTATCTATCAACTATATCTATTCATCCATCCATCTATCTTCTATCTATTAGTCTGTCTGTCTGTCTGTCTGTCTGCTGTCTATCTATCTATCTATCTATCTATCCATCTATCATTTCTCTATCACTCTATCTCTCCATCCATCTCTCCATTCATCCATCCATCCAGTGATGGGTTCCTACGGGTACGGTCAGGTACGCAGTACCGGTAGCAAAATTTGCAGCTCCACCCAAGAGCACCCAATTTACACTGAAAGATGTTGAAACAAAATGCATAAGCCACGCCCACAGTGTGGTAGTAAAAATGTTGGTAGTCCATCACTGGATCCATCCAACCATCCATCCATCCATCCATCCACCCACCCACCCACCCACCTACCCACCTACCCACCTACCCACCTACCCACCTATCCACCTACCCACCTACCCACCTACCCACCTAACCACCTACCCACCTACCCACCTATCTATCTATATCTATCTATCTATCTATCTATCTATCTATCTTATCTTATCTATCTATCTATCTATCTATCTTATCTATCTAACTATCTATCTATCTATCTTATCTATCTATCTATCTATCTAACTAACTAACTACCTACCTACCTACCTACCTATCTATCTAACTATCTATCTTATCTATCTATCTATCTATCTATCTATCTAACTAACTGTCTGTCTGTCTGTCTGTCTGCCTGCCTGCCTGCCTGCCTGCCTGCCTGCCTGCCTGCCTGCCTGCCTGCCTGCCTGCCTACCTACCTACCTACCTACCTACCTACCTATCTATCTATCTATCTAACTAACTAACTATCTATCTATCTATCTTATCTATCTATCTATCTATCTATCTAACTAACTAACTAACTAACTAACTAACTACCTACCTACCTACCTACCTACCTACCTATCTATCTATCTATCTATCTTATCAATCTATCTATCTATCTATCTATCTATCTAACTATCTATCTATCTATCTATCTATCTAACTATCTATCTATCTTATCAATCTATCTATCTATCTAACTAACTATCTATCTATCTAACTATCTATCTATCTATCTTATCAATCAATCTATCTAACTATCTAACTATCTATCTGTCTATCTTATCAATCTATCTATCTAACTATCTATCTATCTATCTATCTAACTATCTAACTATCTATCTATCTATCTATCTATCTAACTATCTATCTATCTAACTAACTAACTATCTATCTATCTTATCAATCTATCTATCTATCTATCTATCTAACTATCTATCTATCTAACTATCTATCTTATCAATCTATCTATCTATCTTATCTATCTATCTATCTATCTATCTTATCTATCTATCTATCTATCTATCTATCTATCTATCTTATCTATCTATCTATCTATCTATCTATCTTACCTATCTAACTATCTATCTATCTATCTATCTATCTATCTATCTATGTATCTTATCTATCTATCTATCTATCATCCTATACCTATCTATTATCTCTCTATCTGGTGAACTGTTTTAAGTTCGTGGGCTTACCTGTAATTTCTTCGAGATTTAGTGTAACTCTTGTCCCGTGGCAAGCGGGTCCGTGGCGAGTCGGCCCCGCGGCCTCCTCAGCGACCCCCCTCGGGTGAGCCTCATCCAAAAGTGGCGAGACTGCGCCAGCCTGGAGAGGCAGCGCACGCATCCGGGCCTGGGAATAAAAGGGCGCTTTTGCGCTGAAAGCTTTGGTCTCTGCCAGCCCTGGGTCTTCTTTTAGGGTCTATCAGATCTCAAGGCCTAAAACGGTCACCTAACCTCAAGAACGTTTTTTCTGCGCCAGCTCAGGAAGCTCAAACTGCCCAAGGAGCTGCTGATCCAGTTCTACAGAGGATTTATTGAGTCTGTCATCTGCACCTCTCTAACTGTCTGGTTCGGTTCTGCAACCCAACAAGACCGACACAGACTTCAGAGGAGAATCAGAACTTCAGAAAAAACAATTGCTGCCAACCTGCCTTCCATTGAGGACCTGTAGACTGCACGAGTCAAAAAGAGGGCGGGGAAAATATTGACTGAATCCTTGCATCCTGGACATAAACTGTTTCAACTCCTACCCTCAAAATTATGCTATAGAGCACTGAACACCAAGACAACTAGATACAACAACAGTTTTCTTTTTCCTGAATGCTATCACTCTACTAAACAAATAATTCCCTCAACACTGTCAAACTATTTACTAAGTCTGCACTTCTATTACTACTGTACTGTACTAGGTTTTTTTCCTCATCATTCCTATCACCCATCTCCTCCCACTGTGACTTTTTGCTTGTATTCTTAAGATTTTTATTAGTATTGATTGTTCCCTGATTGCTTATTTGTAGCCTTGACAATCATTATGTGTTATACCACATGATTCTTGAAATATGTGTCTTTTCTTTTATGTTCACTGAGAGTTTATGCACCAAAGACAAATTCCTTATGTGTCCAATTACACTTGACCAATAAAGAATTACTATTCTATTCTATTCTGCATTCTATTCTATTCTACTCTGCATTCTATTCTATTCTATTCTATTCTGCATTCTATTCCATTCTGCATTCTGTTCTATTCTGCATTCTGTTCTATTCTACTCTGCATTCTATTCTATTCTGCATTCTATTCTATTCTATTCTGCATTCTATTCTATTCTGCATTCTATTCTATTCTATTCTGCATTCTATTCTATTCTGCATTCTATTCTATTCTGCATTCTATTCTATTCTATTCTGCATTCTATTCTATTCTATTCTGCATTCTATTCTATTCTGCATTCTATTCTATTCTGCATTCTATTCTATTCTATTCTGCATTCTATTCTATTCTATTCTGCATTCTATTCTATTCTACTCTGCATTCTATTCTATTCTGCATTCTATTCTATTCTGCATTCTATTCTATTCTATTCTGCATTCTATTCTATTCTATTCTGCATTCTATTCTATTCTACTCTGCATTCTATTCTATTCTGCATTCTATTCTATTCTGCATTCTATTCTATTCTGCATTCTATTCTATTCTACTCTGCATTCTATTCTATTCTGCATTCTATTCTATTCTATTCTGCATTCTATTCTATTCTGCATTCTATTCTATTCTGCATTCTATTCTATTCTGCAATCTATTCTATTCTATTCTATTCTGCATTCTATTCTATTCTACTCTGCATTCTATTCTATTCTGCATTCTATTCTATTCTGCATTCTATTCTATTCTATTCTGCATTCTATTCTATTCTACTCTGCATTCTATTCTATTCTGCATTCTATTCTATTCTGCATTCTATTCTATTCTATTCTGCATTCTATTCTATTCTATTCTGCATTCTATTCTACTCTGCATTCTATTCTATTCTGCATTCTATTCTATTCTATTCTGCATTCTATTCTATTCTATTCTGCATTCTATTCTATTCTGCATTCTGTTCTATTCTGCATTCCATTCTATTCTGCATTCTATTCTATTCTGCATTCTATTCTATTCTACTCTGCATTCTATTCTATTCTACTCTGCATTCTATTCTATTCTACTCTGCATTCTATTCTATTCTATTCTGCATTCTATTCTATTCTTTTCTGCATTCTATTCTATTCTCTACTCTGTTCTATTCTATTCCATTCTCTCTTCTCTTCTCTTCTCTCTTCTATTCTATTCTATTCCCTCGCTCGCTCTCCTCTAGCTTTGAGCGTATCGGCCTTTGGGGGAGGTGGAAAGCGGGATGGATTTCGGGGAGGCGGGGGTTCAGCAGCACTTGCTGGATCCTTTCTTGAAAAACCCAAGTCAAAAAATCCTGAATTGTCAAAAAGGTGGATGGAAACGCAGGAAGGAATTTACTGTATTTACTTGAAGCGCCACAAAAGAAGAAGGGATTTTAAAAAATACTTTGGCGGCATAGAAACAGGAGAGCGATGGGGGAAGGGGGCGGGGATGGTGGTGGGGGGAGTGAAAATCAGCTTCCCGGCTCTCAAGATCTCAGGCGCCAAGAGATCCAGGCGACGGGAAGCCGCTTCGGATAGGGACTCCCTCTTGGAGAGCATCCGCTTTGGCAGGCACTTTGGAGCGGGAAAACCGGGGGGGGACTGGGGGGGGGGGTTAGCAGTCTCCAGAGAGAGAGATAGTGGGGAGGGTCTGTCCATAGAGCGAGCCCTTCCCTCGCTCACCCCGCCCCTTCGGCTGAGCCGCTTTCTCTCGCCCCGTTTTCCGTATCCAACGGAGCGAAATCCGCGCGCGCCTTTACGCGCGCAGGGTCCTCCTTATTCTTGGCAAGGCCTCCCGGCTTTCCCACCGCACTCCTGCCAAGCACCTGCTGAAGTTTTCCTACCCTCCGTCCTCCCTACCGCCCACCACCCCAGTTTATCCAAAACCAGGCGCAATTCGCCCTTCTTTCCAAAGAGCCTAAAGCTGCCCGCGGCTCAGAATTTCGAGAAATTACGGTTTTAGAGTTCCGGGCGTCAAAGCAAAGAGTGCCCCACATCAATTGCGTGGGTTTTTTTAACCTCCGGCCGTTCCGTCGTCCTAAAGCAGAGGAGACCCTTTTAGTTCCAACCTATCAATCGGTTCCTTTTAAAACTGATTTTTTTTTTGCGCCCTTCGCCATGAAAAAAAGGGGGATTAACTCGAAGATCTACCCTAGTTTCTCCGAATTCGTTCCATTTCTCATCCAGCGTTTAGTTTAGCTTAGTTTAGCTTAATTTAGTTTAGTTTATCTTAGTTTAGCTTAGTTTACTTTATCTCATTTTAGTTTAGTTTAGTTTAGCTTAGTTTAGCTTAGTTAGCTTAGCTTATTTTAGTTTAGTTTAACTTAGTTTAGCTTAGTTAGCTTTGTTTAGTTTAGCTTAGCTTAGCTTAGTTTACCTTAGTTAGCTTAGCTTAGTTTAGCTTGGTTTAGTTTAACTTAGCTTAGTTTAGCTTGGTTTAGTTTAACTTAGCTTAGTTTAGTTTAGCTTAGCTTAGCTTAGCTTAGCTTAGCTTAGTTTAGTTTAGTTTAGCTTAGCTTAGCTTAGTTTAGTTTAGTTTAGTTTAGCTTAGCTTAGCTTAGTTTACCTTAGTTAGCTTAGCTTAGTTTGGCTTGGTTTAGTTTAGCTTAGCTTAGTTTACTTTAGCTTAGCTTAGCTTAGCTTAGTTTAGTTTAGCTTACCTTAGCTTAGCTTAGTTTATCTTAGATTAGATTAGATTAGCTTAGTTTATCTTGGTTTAGTTTAGCTTAGCTTAGTTTACTTTAGCTTAGCTTAGCTTAGTTTAGTTTAGCTTAGCTTAGTTTAGTTTAGCTTAGCTTAGTTTAGCTTATCTCAGTTTAGCTTAGTTTAGCTTAGTTTAGTTTAGTTTAGCTTAGTTTAGCTTAGTTAGCTTAGCTTAGTTTAGCTTGGTTTGGCTTAGTTTAGCTTAGTTTACTTTAGTTTAGCTTAGCTTAGCTTAGCTTAGTTTAGTTTAGTTTAGCTTAGTTTAGCTTATCTCAGTTTAGCTTAGTTTAGCTTAGTTTAGTTTAGCTTAGTTTAGCTTAGTTAGCTTAGCTTAGTTTAGCTTGGTTTGGCTTAGTTTAGCTTAGTTTACTTTAGTTTAGCTTAGCTTACCTTAGCTTAGTTTAGTTTAGCTTAGTTTAGCTTAGTTTAGCTTATCTCAGTTTAGCTTAGTTTAGTTTAGCTTAGCTTAGTTTAGCTTAGTTAGCTTAGCTTAGTTTAGCTTGGTTTGGCTTAGTTTAGCTTAGTTTACTTTAGTTTAGCTTAGCTTACCTTAGCTTAGTTTAGTTTAGCTTAGCTTAGTTTAGCTTATCTCAGTTTAGCTTAGTTACCTTACCTTAGTTTAGTTTAGCTACATTTCCAGCAGAGCTGCCAATGTTAGAAATAAGGTACTGTATTTTTAAAACAAGGAAACAAACCCACGAGCCCTTAAGAGGCGAGGAAAAAGGAATATTTAAGAGACCGAAGTGTAAACATGCACAATATATTCCCTGTAATACCGCATCGAAGGATCCAACGGGAAGTTTTTAATTCTACATCAGTCGGAACGTGATGGTTCGGAAAAGGCGTCCAGCTTCAAAAACGGTCCAGCGGTACTTATCTTCGTGGAGAATTAAAACGGAACGAAGCTATATAATATGATACAGTATTTTTAAAGGATGTCGTAATACAGTACAGCATTCAGAACAATTCGGGGAAACCCAATTCCTTCCGCGTTTTTTTAAACCATACTTTTGCGTCATAAATTAACAAAACAAAACAATCATAGTAATCATAATATCGTACATGCTTTTTTTTTGTAAATGGGTGGCCGCCTTTCCCGAAGCGAAGCGACAAAACGCGGATCGTTCGTTCAAAATTTACTTTTTTAAAAAGAGAAAGAATCGATTCGGCCACGGCGGGGTAGGGAGGAAACCTCTTTTGCGAAGTCTTTTAATTGCGCTTTTGTTCGTTAAAGAGAGAGTTCCACGGGGTAAGGCTGGAGTTAAAGTCTTCGGAGTGGGGCGAGAGTTCAAGGCAGTTGTAGATTCCACACACACACCCCGCCGCCAAAACCACCGGGAGGGTGGAGTGGGGGCCCTCCGCAGAAGGAAAAGGCGCAAAAGGCGCAAAAATCGAACTTGCGCACCGGCGGTTCTTCCCAGGCGGCTCCAAAGCGCGCGCTTCCTCGCCGGAAGTTTTGAAGAAGAGACCCGACAGCCGCCTGTCTGAAATGGGGTAGGGTCTCCCCGCTCGAGCAAGGGGTTGGACTGGATGACCACCCCAAGGTCTCTCCAAACTCTGTTATTCTTTTGTCCGTCCTTTGTAGGGGTTCCACCGTTGGAGAACTTTTAATAGACTGGACAGCCGCCTGTTCTGAAATAGGGTAGGGTCTCCCCGCGAACAGGGGGTTGGACTAGATGATCTCTCCAAGGTATCTCCAAATTCTGATACTATTTTTTCCTTCGGTTCTAGGCGTTCCACCATTGGAGAGCTTTGAAGAAGATACTCCTTTTTAAGGAGAGACTGGACAGCCTGAAATGGGGTAGGCTCTCCAGCCCCAGCTGGGGATCGACTAGATTACCTCCCCTCGATCTTTCCAAATCCTGATATTATTTTGTCCGTCCGTTGTAGGAGGTCCACCATTGGAGAGCTTTTAAGAAGACACCTGTTCTGAAATGGGGTAGGGTCTCCCCGCTCGACCGGGAAAGTTGGACTAGATGGCCTCTCCAAGGTCCCTTCCCGAGTCTGTTCCGACCGAATGGAGGGGCGGCTTTTAAACCAGGCCGCTCACTGGCGCGCGTAAAAATTGCGCCGCCGCCGCCGGGAAAGCGCTCAGCGAATAAGCCACCGGCCGGCCCGCCAGGCCCAACAGCGGGGGCGGCGGGGGCGGCGGGCCGTGGGGGGAGAGCGGCAAGGCTGCCAGGGCGCCCCCGGCCAGCGAGCTGTCGTGGTACAACACCGGGACGCGGACGATGCGCTGGGCGGTGGAGGGAGGCAGCTGCGCGGCTTCCAAATCGGCGGCCAGCTGGCGTTTCCATTTGTTGCGCCGGTTCTGGAACCAGATCTTGACCTGGGTCTCGGTCAGGCGCAGCGAGGCGGCCAAGCCGGCCCGCTCCGAGCTGCTCAGGTAGCGCTTCACGTCGAAAGTCGACTCCAGTTGGAACACCTGGCTACGGCTGAAGACGGTGCGCGTTTTCTTCTTGCGCCCGCCGGCCCGCGCTTCGCCCGCCTCGGGCTCCTCCGGA
The DNA here is from genome assembly GCF_031021105.1 of Erythrolamprus reginae. NCBI lineage: Eukaryota > Metazoa > Chordata > Lepidosauria > Squamata > Dipsadidae > Erythrolamprus > Erythrolamprus reginae. The sequence goes on from NC_091956.1 coordinate 12,812,265, forward strand.
CGCCCTTTGCCGTCGCTTCCGACGCCTCCGACGGATCCGGGACGCCCCAGGCCTGGCTCTGGACCCCCTTCCTCGAGGGATTTGGGCTCGGCTGCACCCCCTCGGTGGCAACTTGCGTTCTTCTGCTGGGTAGCTCCTTCGCCAATCTCCGGAGAATCTCTGTCGCTGGCTGGTTGGAGTTGGAGTGAGAGTGGAGGGATAAAGAGAGGGAGAGAAAGGATCAGTGCGCTTGGTCGGAAATCTGTCAGTACTATATACTTAACCGGTTGGGTTTGTCAATATATGAACTAACCAGAATGTATGTTTAGTGAAGTTGGCACATTGTTGCTTTAAGGGCTAATGTGCGTGATTGTACATGGGGTCTTTAAAAAAATTTGTTATTAAATTTCCATAATTTATAGTTATTTATTGTTACATATTGGTTGGTAAATCTACTGTAAGGTTGGTAAATCCACAGTCTCTGAATTTAAACATGCCTGGGATAAACATATACCCATCCTAAGATAAAATACAGGAAATGGTATAAGGGCAGACTAGATCAGTGTTTTTCAAACAGTGTGCCGTGGCACACTAGTGTGCCGCGAGACATGGTCAGGTGTGCCGCGAAGCTCAGAGATAAAGAAAGCAAGAGAGAGAGAAAGCAAGAGAGAAAGCAAGCAAGAGAGAGAGAGAAAGAAAGCAAGAGAGAGAAAGAGCGAGAGAGAGAGAGAAAAAGAACTAGAGAGAAAGAAAGCAAGAGAGAGAAAGAACGAGAAAGAAAGAGAGAGAGAGAGAAAAAGAGAAATAAAGCAAGAGAGAGAGAGAAAGAGAGGGAGGGAAGGAGAGAGAGAGAAAGACATAGAGGGACGTAGGGAGGGAGAGAGAAAGAGAGCAAAAAAGAGAGGAAGGAAGGAAGAGAAAGAAAGAGGGATGGAGAGAGAAAGAGGAAGGAAAGGAGAGAAAGAGGGAGGGAGAAAGAAATAGAGCGAAGGGGAGGAAGAGAGATAATTTTTTTGTCCAAACTTTTTTTAGCCGCCCCCCCCCCTTGCTCAATGTGCCCCAGGGTTTCATAAATGTAAAAAATGTGCCACGGCTCAAAAAAGGTTGAAAATCACTGGACTAGATGGACCAGGAGGTCTTTTTCTGCCGTCAGTCTTCTATGTTTCTATTGTTGTATTCAATGTTGTACGCCTTCCTGAGTCACCTGGAGAAGGCGCGGCATAGAAATCTAATTAAATAAATACAAATAATAAATAAACAATGCTGCAGTTAGCTATAAGAGTTAGCTATAATTAGTCAGATGCCTCCCTCTCTTTTTCCCTGAATCTTACTCTCTGCTAGTTATGTCTGTGTGACTGTACTATGCGGTAGACTTTGCGCTAAATGTCAAGGAAAGGAAGGAAGGGGAAATAAAAAGGAAGGGAAGGGAAGGAAGAGGAAAGGAAAGAGGAAAGGAAAGGAAAGAGGAAGGAAACGAAGGAAAGGGAAGAGGAAGGGAAGGGAAATAAAGAGGAAAGGGAAATAAAAAGGAAAGGAAGAAGAGGAAAGGAAAGGGAAAGAAGGAAGGAAGGGGAAGGAAGAGGAAAGGAAAGGAAAGAGGAAGGAAACGAAGGAAAGGAAAGAGGAAGGGAAGGGAAATAAAGAGGAAAGGGAAATAAAAAGGAAAGGAAGAAGAAGAAGAAAGGAAAGGGAAAGAAGGAAGGGAAGGAAGAGGAAAGGAAAGGAAAGACGAAGGGAAGGGAAGGAAAAGAAAGGAAAATAAAAAGGAAAGGAAGAAGAGGAAAGGAATGGTAAAGAAGGAAGGAAGGGGAAGGAAGAGGAAAGGAAAGAAAAGGAAAGAGGAAAGGAAAGGAAAGAGGAAGGAAACGAAGGAAAGGAAAGAGGAAGGGAAGGGAAATAAAGAGGAAAGGGAAATAAAAAGGAAAGGAAGAGAGAAGGAAAGGGAAGGGGAAGGGAAGGAAAGGGAAATAAAAAGGAAAGGAAAATTTAAAAATTGTGCTAAATGTCGGTCTATGTATTGTTTATGTAAGTAATATGCTGTTGTGTACATATGGGGAATAATTATAGTTGAATTGCTGGTTGGATAGAACTATGTGTTCTGATCTCGGTTTGTTTATGATTGATTGGTGTAATATGTGTACCACTTGGACTGTTTTACTGACTACTCTATTGAATACAGTATATGTAAATAATGTTTTTACTCAAATTGTATCGGTCTGGGTTATTGGCTGGCTCTCTGCCGCTACCACATCTGCTCTGCAGGAGTTTGTTTTAGGAACATTACAAACGATTCCTTAGCATTCTAACAAAACCCAACAACAACAACAACAACAACAACAACAACAACAACAACAACAAATCATTCATTTATTTCATTTCATTTATTGGATTTATATGCCGCCCCTCTCCGAAAACTCGCCCCCCCCGTCCCTGCAGACTCCCTCTCCAAGGGCCGGATGAAGCCCCTGCGCAGGATCGGGGGCTCTGCTCCCCCCTCCCACAAAGAGCTGGAAGGGGTGGGGGAGGCAAAGCCACCCCCCACCGAGTCTTGGGCTAGGTCCGGGACCGGGAAAGCCCTCTGCGCCCCCCTCCCCTCAAACAGCCTGAATGGACGCCCCCGTTGGTGCGTTCAGGAGGCTGCTGAAAAATTCCTGGTTTTCCTACCCACCGTTGGCCCACTCCCGGAGAAAGGCCCACGGGATGTAGGCCGCCTCGTGGAGGGAGGGGGGAGAAACGGAGAGGAGGACCAGGGGTCGCAGTGGTTAGAGTTGCAGCACTGTAAGGCTACTGCTAGCTGTAGTCCGGCGGTACAAATCCCGCCACCGGCTCAAGGTTGACCCATCCGTCCCCGGTGGGTAAAAACGAGGACCCAGATTGTTGGGGGCTGACTTGATTAGAGAGGGCTGTAAAGCTCTGTGAAGCGGTATATAAGTCTCAATGCTCAATGCTAAATGCTATTGCTATTCTTTCTTTCCTCCCTCCCTCCCTCCCTCCCTCCTTCCTTCCTTCCGAGGTGGGTCAAATGGGGACCCAGATTGTTGGGGACGAGAGGCTGACTCTGTAAACCGCTTAGAGAGGGTTGTCAAAGCACCGCGAAGCGGTAGATAATTCTAAATGCTATTGGTATTGCTAAAAAGGAAGGAAGGAAGGAAGGAAGGAAGGAAGGAAGGAAGGAAGGAAGGAAGGAAGGGGGAGGGAGGGAAGAGCGTGGATGGATGGATGGATGGATAGGAGATATAGGAGAGAGAGAGATCTAAATGCTATTGCTATTGCTTCTGCCAGGGGGGAAGCTTGGGACGAGGGTCCTGGCCCAGATCTCACCCGTTGGGACACAGGAGGAGGACGCGCGACTTACTTTCCGGGCTGGCGCAGGTCCTAAAAGCCTTACGGGCCCGCCGGTACCACTCCAGGGCGCTCTCCCGCAGGGGCGAGTTCAACTCCAGGCGGGGACCAGGCGGGATCTGGCAGCAGGCGAGAGCGCAGGGGCGTCCGGGCTGGGCGCGCGGTGCCGGGGTCTCCTCCGGGGCTCGGCCCTCCGCCTCCTCTTCCTCCTCTTCCTCATCTTCCTCCTCGTCCTCCCGCCGCCGCCGTTTCGTCTGGGCCGCCAGCAGGTTGGCGATGAAAAACGAGGAGACCCGAGCCGAGGCGGCCTGGACGTTGCCCGACGCTTGGTCCGGCATCCTGGCACCGTTGCGCGCAAAAGGCCCGGTCGCTTTCAGGAGACGGGAGCCCGGCCGTGCGAAGGAGCCGCTCCGGAGGGTCGCATCGCCTTCGCCCCAAGCCAGCCGGACGCCCGGACGGGCCCGACTCGCCGCTTGGCCCGAGGCTGAAGCCCAGCCCGAGAACTGGGAGGGGGGGCGCGCGCCGGGGATGCCGCGCCTGGCCGATTTAGGTCAATTGGGCAGCCAAGCACCGGCGGGAGGTGGGAGGGGGAGAGAAAGGAAGGGAGGGGATGGGGCCGTCCCTCGTCCTCCGCTCTCATTGGTCCACCCGCGAAGGGAAAGAGGACGGGGGGAGGCGGGTCTGCCAATCGGGGGGGGGAGAGAAAAAAGAAAATAATAATAAACAGATGCGCCAAGCTCTCCACGCCTCCTTCCTTTGCTCCATTTCCCACAAGCAGCCCTCCCACCCCCCTGCGCGAGCCCACCCCCCCTCCCCGGTTCTGCGCGCGCGCGGGTGGGTGGGGGTTTTTGAAGGCGACCACCCTTCTCGGGGTCCGCGGCACGAGGGTGGAACGCGCGGGCGCGCTGTGGAGACCCCCAGGTGGATTTTTACGCGCGAGGCCGGGCGTCCTTGGGGGAAGGGGCTCCCCGGCGGCCGGCAGGTACGGAGCTCGGCAGCGAGCACCCTCCGGTTTCCCCTATCTCCACGGAGGGGGGAGGTCCGGGCACCCTGCAAGCCATGGTGCGACGCACCTTCCGAAGGCGCCCCGGCTGCCTGGATTTAAAGGGGGGGTTCCCGGGGATTTTCCGCACTTCGGTGTCCCGGATCTCCGTGGGAGGGGGGTCTTTTCCGGCCTCGCCAACGGCTGGAAAGAAAAACGACCCCCGTGGGAAGGAGAGAGAGCAGCCGGTGACGCCTTCGTGGACGGGCTTCCAACGGCCCGAAGCCTAGCTGCCCGCCTTCAAACCGGAGGAAGCGGTGCCGCGGAGGGGTCTCGTCTCGTGAGCAGCGACCCACCCAGCCCTACGAACCTCCGCCTGCAGGTGAGCCCGGGAAGAAATTGGGTTTTTTTTTTTTGTTTCCTTGGATAGGAATCGCTCGTTAAGTGGGAGACGCGCTTTTTAAAAAAGGAGGCGTTTTCCGCGCGGAGATCTTAAGGCGGCCAAGGAATATGGCCGAGCGATTTGGTCCAAAAAAAAAAGGAATGGAATGGAAATAAGAAGGAAAGGAAAGGAAAGGAAAGAAAGGAAAGGAAATGAAGAAGAGGAAAGGAAAGAGGGAAAGGAAAGAGGGAAAGGAAACAAGAAGGAAAGCAAGAATATGAAAAGAAAGGAAGACGAGGAAAGGAAAGGAAAAGAGGGAAAGGAAAAGGGAAGGAAGAGGAAAGGAAAGAAAGAAGGAAAAAGGGAATGGAATGGAAGGAAGAGGAAAGGGAAGGGAAGGAAGAGGAAAGGAAGGGAAGGGAAGAAAATAAGAAGAAACGGAAAGGAAGAAAAGAAAAACGAAATCGCTGAAGGAATGTTTTTCCTTGGGCCCCGGTCTTCTTGAGCTGCCACCGCCTCGGATCGGAGCTTGGATCGAGGCCGGATTTTGAACGGGGGGGGAGGCGGGGAAGGGGAGGCGGAAGGGGCGCTGGGGAGAAGGACGACAAGGGCCCTCTCCTATTCAATCACAATAAAGCTGGGAAGGGACCTTAGAGGTCTTCTAGTCGAACCCCTGCTCCAGACAAAGACCCCATTCCATTCCGGACAAAAGTCTCTTCTTAAATCCCACCAATGATGAAACACCCACAGCGTCTTGTGGCAAGCAGTTCCGCTTTTTAATCGTTCTAATAATCAGGAAGCTTCTCCTTCATTCCAGGTCGCTTCTCTCCTGGATGAGCTCCCATCCGTTGTTTCTTTTTATCCTGCTTTTTGGTGTTTTGGAAAAATAAATCCACCCCCGCCCCCTCCAAACTAAATCCTGCAACCATTCTTCATATCATTATTATTTTTGGTCTCCAGGCCCTTAATATCTATCTATCTATCTATCTATCTATCTATCTATCTATCTATCTATCTATCTATCTATCTATCTATCTATCTATCTATCTGTCTATCTAACTATCTATCTAATCTACCTACCTATCTGTCTGTCTGTCTGTCTGTCTGTCTGTCTGTCTGTCTATCTAATCTATCTATCTATCTATCTATCTATCTATCTATCTATCTATCCTATCTATCTATCTATCTATCTATCCATCCATCCATCCATCCATCCATCTATATCTATCTATCTATCTATCTATCTATCTATCTATCTATCTATCTATCTAACTATCTATCTATCTATCTATCTATCTATCTAACTATCTATCTAATCTACCTACCTATCTGTCTGTCTGTCTGTCTGTCTGTCTATCTAATCTATCCATCTATCTATCTATCTATCTATCCATCCATCCATCCATCCATCCATCCATATCTATCTATCTATCTATCTATCTATCAACCTACCTACCTACCTACCTACCGACCTATCTATTGGATTTGTATGCCGCCTCTCTCCGAGGACTTAATCGTTTTAGTTGCTCTTTTCTGCACATTTTTTTTTAAAAAAAATTGATTGACAGGTCTGTCAAAGCCCGGTCAAGTTGTGCTGACAAGAGTTCTCCTGGAATTATTATTTCACTCGCAAGTAAATGCCAGTGGCTATGTTGCTGGATCTCTATGTTGCTATGTTGCTGAGTTTTCAGCGAGTCTTGGAAGGCCTCGCCCAAAAAACCCAAGCAGTATTTTTCCCCACCTTGTAACAATTTAATTTAATTTAATATTTAATTTAATTTAATTTCATCGAATATTTTTTTTAAATTTAATTTAATTTTGAATTTAATTTAATTTAATTTAATAATTTAATTTAATATAGTAATTTAATTTAATATAATTTAATAATTTTTATTTTATTTAATCATTTAATAATTTTATTTAATTTTTAATTTAATTTAATAATTTAATTTATTTTTTTATTTTATTTAATTTTTAATTTAGTTTATTTTATTTAATGGATTTGTGAGCCACCCATTTCCTTTCAGACTGTGGGCAGCGTACAACTGATTTTAAAAAATAATATAAAAACGGACGGATAGATAGACAGATGATAGGTAGGTAGGTAGATAGGAAGAAAGGGAGGGAGGGATGGAGGGAGGGAGGAAAAAAGAAAGAAGAAAGAAAAGAAAGAAAGAAAGAAAGAAAGAAGAAGGAAGGAAAGAGAGAGAGGCAGACAGACACACAGAGATAGTGACAGAGAAAGAAAGAAAGACACATAGAGAGAAAGAGACAGAAGGAAGGAAGGAAAGAGAAAGAGGGGCAGACAGACAGACAGAAACAGAGAGAAAATGAGATAGAAAAAAGGAGGAAAGGAAAGGAAGAAAGAGGTAGAAAGACAGAGAGAAAGAAAGAAAGCAAGGAAGGAAGGAAAGAAAGAAAGAAAGAAAGGGAAGGAGGGAGGAGAAGAAGAAAGAAAGAAAAGAAAGAAAGGTAGATAGATAGATGGATGGAGGGAGGGAGGGAGGGAAAGGAAAGGAAAGGAAGAAAAAATAGAGACAGAGGGACAGAGAGAGAGAGACAAACAGAAAGAGAGAAACAGAGAAACAGAAAAAGCGAGGGAGAAAAAAGAAAGAAAAAGAGAGAGAAAAAGAAAGAAAAGGAGGAGGAGGAAGGAAGGAGAGAGGGAGAGAGGAAGGAGAAAGAAAGACAGAAAGAGAGAGAGAAAGGAAGAGGAAAGAAAGAAAAAAGGGGAGAGACCTTCCCACTTCTTTCCATCGCTTCTTGGTGCTCTTTCCTTTCCCTTTTCGGAGCTGACCGGTCGGTCGGACTAACATTTGTCTCGGAACCCATTTGATTTCCAAAGTGACAAGACACCCCCCCTCCCCCGAAATCAAGACAATCCCCGAAAAAGCGGCTCCGTTTGCTGGGTGACAAAACCCTCTCCCAGAAAAAAAACAAAGAAAAACGTGGAAGGTTTTAAGATACTGTATATATATATATATATATATATATTTAAGCACACCGGGAAAGGCGATGTCAGTTTGGGGCAGCCTAAATAATCGCCTTTTTAAAAGCAAAAGCGGCCATGGGGGGGGGGGGTGATTATTTTAATTTAAAATTAAAATTATGGAGGACAGGCGTGGAAAGGGGACGAATACAGTCGAAATGCTTCATATCCGTTGCGATACTTTTAAATAATCTTTAAATTATTTCTATCCGTTCAACCCTCCCATCCATCATAATCCGCAGCGGATTTGTCTCCTCTGCTCGTTTCATATCTGACAAAAATAAATAAATAAATAAATGAAAAATACTGTGTGCCATTGAAAGAAAACAAACAATTGCTTATTAAAAGAGCGGGAACTGGGTTTTTAAAAATTCATTTTGCGATGAAATTTCATGCACGAATTGTACTCTGGATGCTTTCCATTTTGTAAAAATATTTTCCCAGCCCTATTATTTATAATAACTATTATAATAATTAACTATTATAATAGCATTATAATACTATTAATACTATCATATTATAATAATACTATTAATACTATTGTATTATAAATAATACTATTTATAATAATTAACTATTATAATAGCATTATATTATAATACTATTAATACTATTGTATTATAAATAATACTATTTATAATAACTATTATAATAATTAACATTATAATAGCATTATATTATTATAATAATATTATTACTATTGTATTATAAATAATACTATTTATAATAACTATTATAATTATTAACTATTATAATAGCATTATATTATTATTATAATACTATTAATACTATTGTATTATAAATAATACTATTTATAATAACTATTATAATAATTAACTATTATTATAATAGTATTATATTATAATAATACTATTAATCCTGTTATATTATAAATAATACTATTTATAATAGTATTATAATAAATAATACTATTTATAATAACTAAAATTATATAGCATGAGAAGTGTTACCGTATTAATTAATAATAGCGTGATGGGATCAAATCCTATAATAGTGACTTAAATATTACAGATGAAATATTGGCAAATGTTAGCTTTAAATCAGATTGTACACATTTAATTCTCTATTAACAATGAGTTGCCTTACTTGGCACGCTACGCGGTGGTTTTCATTATCGGGGACAGAAAAAAGTGATTGTTTCTTTCAGGTTTAGGAGAAAAATCGAACAATAGAGTGAAGGCTGCAATTCCCCCCCTCCCTTCTTGGCGAACGGAAAGCAAGTTTAGTAAAAGAACGAGGGACACCCTAACGTAAGAATTAGCCATTCTTTCGTTGCGGAATTGTTCGTTCGTGCATCGGAGGGAAAATCTTCTATTGGCTCTGCGTTTTCATTTTTCTTTTTTTTTGGGGGGGGGATATATATCTAATTAAATTGACTGTGATTAAAAGTGGAAAGAAAGAATGAAAGAAAGAGAGAAGAAAGAAAGAATAAACAAAAAAGAAAGAAAGAGGAAGGGAGGAAGGGAGAAGAAAGAAAGAAAAGAAAGAAAGAAAGAAAGAAAGAAAGAAAGAGGGAAGGAAGGAAGGAAGGAAGGAGAGAGGGAGAGGGGAAGGAGAAAGAAAGACAGAAAGAGAGAGAGAGGAAGAGGAAAGAAAGAAAAAAGAAAGGAAGGAAAGAAAAAGAAAAAGAAGGAGGGAAGGATGATAAAAAAGGAAGGCAGACATGAAAGAAAAAGAAAAAAGAAGAAAGAAAGAAAGAAAGAAAAAAAGAAAGAAAGATAGAAAGAAAGAAAGAAGCAAGGGAGGGAGGGAGAGAGAAAGGAAGGAAGGAAGGAGAAGGAAAGAAAGAGGAAGGAAGGAAAAGAGAAAAAAGAAAGAAAGAGGAAGGAAGAGGAAGGAAGGAAAGAAAGAAAGAAAGAAAGAGGAAGGGAGGAAAGGAGGAAGGAAGGAAGGAAGGAAGGAAGGAAGGAAGGAAGGAAGGAAGGAAAGAGAGAAAAAACAAGAACGGGCAGCTTATGCATGTACAATAGCGCCATCTAGAGGAGTATGCTAGTATCTTTTTATTAGTTTATGTAATATAAAATATAAAAAGATACAAAAGAAAATAGCAAGAAAGGGCGGAAGGAAAGGGGAAGGGGAAGAGTATAGGGCAAAGGGAAAGAAAGAAAGAAAGAAAAGGCGTTGACCTCTGACTCCCTTTGGTGCAGTAGAATAAGATCATTAGGATCAAACCTCCACTTTTTACTTTTGCATAATAATATAAATTGGTCATTTCTAGAACAACCAACCCATCAAAGAGAGGAGCAGCTGGCTGATCCAAGACAGGGGAGGCCCAAGGGGCAGCTGGCAAGCCCAGAGGCTTTGGGTGGAGAGGCCAAACAGCTGCAGGTGGTCAGTGGAGAAGAGAAGTGAATATAGAATGGAGCAGAGCAGAGCACAATACAATACAATACAATACTAGAATAGAATAGAATAGAATAGAATAAAATAGAATAGAATTAATAGGACGAGATGGGACAGAATAGAATAGAATAGAATAGGAGTAGAGGAGTAGGAGTTGGAGTTGGAGTAGGAATAAGAATAGGGATAGAATAGAATTAAAATTGAAGTAATTTATTATTTGAAATAATTATATTGCAATGTTGGATTGTCCTGTAGCAAATTGTTCCATGTTGACTTGCCCATGTTGAGTTGCCCATGTTGAGTTGGCTGTAGTAAATTGCATGTGTTGAGTTGGCCTTGTTGAGTTGGCCTTGCTGAGTTGCCCATGTTGAGTTGCCCATGTTGAGTGGCCATGTTGCGTTGGCCATGTTGCATTGGCCAGAGTGAGTTGCCCATATTGAGTTGCCCATGCTAGGTTGCCCATATTGAGTTGGTCATAGCGAGTTGCCCATGTCAATTTGGTCATAGCGAGTTGCCCATATTGAGTTGGTGATATTGAGTTGGTGATATTGAGTTGGCTATAGCAAGTTGGCCATGTTGAGTAGCCCATGTTGAGTTTGTTTGTTTGTTTGTTTGTTGGTTGGTTGGTTGGTTGGTTGGTTGGTTGGATGCATGGATGGATAGATAGATTGATTGATTGATTGATAGGCTACCCTTCTCTTGAAATTCAGAGCGGCTTACAACATGTTGCCCGTGTTGAGTTGGCCATAGTGAGTTGTCCCATTCCAGCAGCAGTGAAAGTGTTTAAAGATCCATCTCTTCAAATCGACTGGGGGGGGGGGAGCAGGTGAGCCAGAGAACCAGAGGAGGGGCGCCCTTTCCCATACTCCCAAGGGAGCTCTTGGAGAGCCAAGCGATTTTTGCCCACTGTCATCCCTTAAACAAACCAAGGACGCAACTTGGGATGAAGCAGGAGAGGAGCCCCAAACCTTCAGGGGTCCCTCCCAAAAGAAACCCTGGCATTTCCTTCTGAATTATCTGCTTCCCTCAATTACATCTTTTTCAGAAAAGGCAGGAAGAAACAGTGGCGATTAAGAAGAGCCCGTCCTGATCAACTTGCTCCACAAAGCCTCCATTTGCTTAACCTTCCTTCCACAGCTTGACCTTGTCAGAAATGTTCAAATAAAGGCTGAAGTGAAGGGAGGCCGAGGTTGAACTTCTGAGCCATCCAGCTAAAATTACTTCCCCCCTTTAGACCCACGTTTTTTATATATATACTCTGTGTGTGCGCGCACATGCGCATATATCCATCCATCCATCCATATAAGCGCACCACTGTGCCTTCCGTCCCTGTCCTATTGTTTCTTTTGTTACTTTTTATCATTACTTATCTAATGTTTTATTTGTACAAATTACCACTCTATAATTGTTTGACAAAATAAATAAAATAAAATAAAATAAATATATACACTGCTCAAAAAATAAAGGGAACACTTAAACAACACAATATAACTCCAAGTAAATCAAACTTCTGTGAAATCAAACTGTCCGCTTAGGAAGCAACACCGATTGACAATAAAGAATTGACCCAAAAATCCGAGTTCCAGGTGTATTATAAATGAAGAGGCAACAGCCGATCTCTGGAATGTTTAAAATGTATTTAAAATTACTAAAATCACTTAGCGTTTGTTAACCCTTACTAACGTCGTCAAAGTATAAAAATCCCCATTGAATTTGCAATGATCAAATTAAGCACCATTATATAAGATCAACTATGTCTTCAAAGGGGATTTTAATAATCTGACGATGTTAGTAGAGGACTAACGAAAGCAAAGTAATTTTAGTAGTTTTAAATAACATTTTCAACGTTCCAGAGACTGCGATGGCTGATATTACACAGGGAAAAAACCGAAGTCACAACAATCTACATACATATACAGTGGTACCTCTACTTAAGAACTTAATTTGTTCCGTGACCAGGTTCTTAGGTAGAAAAGTTTGTAAGTAGAAGCAATTTTCTCATAGGAATCAATGTAAAAGCAAATAATGCATGCAAACCCATTAGGAAAGAAATAAAAGCTCGGAATTTGGGTGGGAGGAGGAGGAGGAAGAAGAGGAGGAGGACAGTCGCTGCTGAAGGAAGAAAGTACGGTGAGGGGAATCAAACAAATCCAAAACTTTAAGGCTTTAAAGAAAAAAAAAGAGGGACTTTGAGGTGGCGAGGAGGAGCACGTGCCTCCCATACACCAGGTGTGAGGCTGCCTCCCATACACTGCGCCAGAGAGAGAAACCCAGGGGGAATGGCAGGAAACTGGCCGGGCCTTCGTGCCGCTCTCAAATTTCCTGGGATTTTTTCCAGGCTCGGGTTCTTAAGTAGAAAATGGTTCTTAAGAAGAGGCAAAAAAATCTTAAACACCTGGTTCTTATCTAGAAAAGTTCTTAAGTAGAGGCGTTCTTAGGTAGAGGTACCACTGTCCCTGTGAAAATCTATTATTTGAAGGTCTTCTTGGGATGTTCTACCTAAAACCTTGTGGGTAGGAGCAGATTCCCGATTCTGCTGCTGTCGGTGCGTTCTGCACACAACTTTGCTTCTGTTGCAGTGGTGCGCACGGGACCCAGTGAGATTTTGTTTCTACGCATGCGCAGGAAACAAAATCTCATCAGGGTATGCATGCACAAGAGAGATTTTAGCGATTTTTTTCGCTTCTCTATATGCGCAGATGCAAAAAAGTCACCGAAATCTCACGTGCAAGTCCCCTCACCAGATTTTGCTTCCGTCACATGCGCAGATGCGAAATCTCATTGGGACGTGGGCACACGCCCGCAGCAGAAGTGAAGCTGCACACTTAGCTCAAAGTCACAACAATCTACATACATATTGTTGTGGTTCAGCCTAAGTCAGATCAAAGACCAGCTGCGTCTCTGCTGGCTCCATGCCCTGGGGAGGCTGAGAGCGGAGAGGAGAGTTCTTGGCAGTCAGACAGGGGAGATTACAGTCAGGAAAGTGACAAGGAAGAAAGCCCTGGGAGCCCTGGGGAGGGGCTCTCTCAAGCAAATAGCTTGGATTCTCTGGAGTCTCTGGAGTCATTGGATGACGACGCACAAGCTATCATTAGTATGCGACAGAGACGCATAGATCAAAGGAGGAATCAACTGAATAGATATTATCAGCATTGAATGAGGAACACCAGGGGGTTGGGTGTGGTCCTCATTAGCAGGGAAGGGTTTATAAGGCAGGCAAACCCTTTCGGCAGCGTGGAGTGTTATCAAAGTGGTGTTGCTGTTATCTGCATTGTCTCTCAGCGTTTTTGTTCCTGGCTCGTGGCCCAGCAGTCTTGAAGACCCGTGGGAGGTTGGTGTCTGTTAGCAACAGCCTCGTTTGGCATTGAGGATCCTGTGTTCCTGTATGAACAATTGCCTTCATGTATCTATTTGGAGTTCCACTGTTTTCCTGACTTGTAAGGACATTTTCTGTTGGCTTCTTTTCTCTTTACCATTATAAAACTGTGTTTGGATTCAACCGGTGTGTCTGGCTTATCTTTTTTGGGTTGGTCATAGCTTCCAGAGTGACCCAGACAGAACACATATACAGTGGTGCCTCTACTTAAGAATTTAATTCATTCCATGACCAGGTTCTTAGGTAGAAAAGTTTGTAAGTAGAAGCAATTTTTCTCATAGGAATCAATGTAAAAGCAAAGGTAGCTCAATATTCGCTACCGGTATGCCGTCCTCATCCGTTCCGGTAGCAACCGATACCGTTTCCGGGTCTCTCTTTTTCCCTCTCCTTTCTGGGAAAGAGCAGGGAGACAGGGGAACTACTGATTCCGAAAAATCAGGTGTGACTATTGAAATTGGCCACCCCTGGAAGAAAGGAGTGGGGGGAGTGAAGATCCAGAACTCTGCTTTCCTGGAATCTTTTCGCTGTTAATGGTCGTGATATCGATCACATGTCAGGCAATGCGCTTCTGTGCTCCGTTCTGCAGATGTCACGTCCTTCCTTTTAAAAGCAGAGAAATCTAAATTTGGTTACGCTGAAGAAAGCAGCTCGGCCAGGTGCGAGCAGCTCAGAGGTGGGTTTGCAACAGGTTCTGACTAGTTCTGAAGAACCAGTAGCGGGAGAATTGAGTAGTTCTGTGTTAGCAAATACTTCAAAAGAAAAGGATTTAGGGGTAGTGAAGAGGGAGATTATGATCCCGCTATATAGAATGCTGGTGAGACCACATTTGGAATACTGTGTTCAGTTCTGGAGACCTCACCAACAAAAAGATATTGACAAAATTGAATGGGTCCAAAGACGGGCTACAAGAATGGTGGAAGGTCTTAAGCATAAAACGTATCAGGAAAGACTTAATGAACTCAATCTGTATAGTCTGGAGGACAGAAGGAAAAGGGAGGACATGATCGAAACATTTAAATATATTAAAGGGTTAAATAAGGTCCAGGAGGGAAGTGTTTTTAATAGGAAAGTGAACACAAGAACAAGGGGGCACAATCTGAAGTTAGTTGGGGGAAAGATCAAAAGCAATATGAGAAAATATTATTTTACTGAAAGAGTAGTAGATCCTTGGAACAAACTTCCAGCAGAAGTGGTAGATAAATCCGCAGTAACTGAATTTAAACATGCCTGGGATAAACATATATCCATCCTAAGATAAAATACAGAAAATAGTATAAGGGCAGACTAGATGGACCATGAGGTCTTTTTCTGCCATCAGACTTCTATGTTTCTATGTTTCTAACTGGTAAATACCACCTCTGACTGGTTCCGCCCCCATCTATTCTCTGCCTCCCAAATCCCAGCTGGGGGGATTTTGCAGTATCCTTATTTAGTTTGGATCAGTAATGGGTTGCTGCCCCAAAGGAGGAGGCACATTGGGGGCAGTAAGTTTATGCACTATTTATTGAATACTTCATAGTTTTCTTTTTACTCTCCTTCCTTCTTTAGTACCTTAGTACAGTGTTTCCCAACCTTGGCAACTTCAAGATATTTGGACTTCAACTCCCAGAATTCCCCAGCCAGCAAATGCTGGCTGGGGAATTCTGGGAGTTGAAGTCCAGATATCTTCAAATTGCCATGGTTGGGAAACACTGCCTTAGTATGATCCTTAATTACTTTTAAAATGGGAATTAATTAAATAGTATGGTTTTACCCATAAACGCTTTAATCATTTTAATTGTTCTCTAGAACTGAACTTTTATAGCAATGAAAGAAAATTGAGCTACTTGTCTAAGATGTAATCCTACTGAACCTTGTGGGTTCGGTACAAAACCTTAAAATGTTATGGTGCTCCTCAACAAACAGTGCTGTCTATCCTTTGTCCTTTTTGTGGCTATTGAAATAATGCAACTTAATCAGCTGAAAAAGAATCCAAGCACCTATTTGAAAACTTAACCTTGGTCAGTTAGTCCCTCCCACCCAGTCACATGACCTTTAATCCACTCCAGGTCACATGATTGTCAAGCCACTCCTACCTGGTCACATGGCTGGCAAGCTATTCCTTACCCAGTCACATGAATATCAAGCCACACCCACACAATAAGCCACACCGATAGCGTGGCAGTAAAAATTTTGGCAGTCCATCCCTGGTTTCGATGCTACCTGGAACCTTGACAAGTGTATATAAAAGTGTTCTGTCCGGCTCTCTGGTAGACTCCTCCCAAAAATTCACAGGTACAAATTTCAGACACACACACGTTTGAAAATTCAAAACAATGTTCTTTATAATGAAAATACACTTAAACCAAGCCCTCTTTTGGTATAGCAAAGAGCACTCGTCTCCAAACAAACTGGTAATTTGTACAAGTCCCTTATCAGTTCTGTGATACTTAGCTTGCAGCTGTGAGGCAATTCACAGTCCTTCTTCTTTCACAAAGTGAAACATACTTTGCTCTGGTTTAGTTTCAAAGTGGGGAAAAATCAGCACACAAAAGGTCGAAGTCAGTAAAGCAGTCACGAAACACAACGAGCAGATAATCCTCCACAATGGTCAAACCCACAGGCTGCTATTTATAGCAGCCTCACTAATCACCACAGCCCCACCCAACCACAGGTGGCCTCATTTTCTTTGATAATAATCTCTCACTTGCTGTTGCCTATGCATCGCTCTCCGCATGCGTGGCTGTATCATTAACTCTTGTTCTGAATCCAAGGAGGAGATAGATAATTGATCTCCTTCTGAGCTGTCTGCCCCACTCTCCTCCTCCCTGTCACTCATGTCTTCTTGGTCAGAGGAGCCTTCATCAGCAGATTCCACCGGGGGCAAAACAGGCCTGCAGCATGTGGATGTCTCCCCTACATCCACAGTCCTTGGGGCAGGAGCTGGGCCAGAGCTAACCACAACACAAAAGGTTGTAGATCTGCTCAAAAAGGAATGCTATGATATGTAAAATGTGAGAAATCAATAAAAACACATTTTAAAAAAAGAAAGAAATGAGATTTGCCTTTTCTGCAGCTGTATCATAATCCGGCCTCTTCTTCCAGCTACAAACAGCCCCAGCACAGCCAGATCTCTTCCATTGATCCTATGACCCTCTCTACTCCACTTCTGGTCACCATTGGCCTACCATATTTTTCAGAGTATAAGATGCACCTTTTTCCTCCCTAAAAGAGGCTGATAATTTGGGTGCGTCTTATACTCTGTAGCTTTCCCCCTCCCCAGCCCTAACTAGCTGCTAACGATGTTCCCAGCTCTTACCATCTTGCAAGCTCTTTCATTGTTACTCTCTGCATAGAATGTTTTCCTAGCCCTAAGTCTTTTCAGGGTTTTTTTCCATTGCTCTAACTTGCTTGGAATAAGTTTCTTCCCATCCCTAACCAAGTGCTAACGATGTTCCCAGCTCTTACCTTGCAGGCTCTTTCATTGTTACTCTCTGCAAAGAATGTTTTCCTAGCCCTAAGCCTTTGCAGGGTTTTTTCCATAGCTCTACTTGCTCCAAATGTTTCCTTCCAGGTGCTAATGATGTTCCCAGCTCTTACAAACTTGCAAGCTCTTTCATTGTTACTCTCTCTGAATAAAGTTTTTTTAAAGCCCTAGCCATTGCTCTACTTGCTCCAAATGTTTTCTTCCAAGTGCTAACAATGTTCCCAGCTCTTATCTTGCAGGCTCTTTCATTGTTTCGCTCTGCAAAGAACATTTTCAAAGCCCAAGACTTTCCAGGGTTTTTTTCCATTGCTCTAACTTGCTTGGAATAAGTTTCTTCCCATCCCTAACCAAGTGCTAACGATGTTCCCAGCTCTTACCGGCTTGCAAGCTCTTTCATTGTTACTCTCTGCAAAGAACGTTTTCCAAGCCCAAGACTTTCCAGGTTTTTTTTTCCATTGCTCTAACTTGCTTGGAATAAGTTTCTTCCCATCCCTAACCAAGTGCTAACGATGTTCCCAGCTCTTATCAGTGTGCAAGCTCTTTCATAGTTACTCTCTGCAAAGAATGTTTTCCAAGCCCAAGACTTGCCTGGGTTTTTTCCCCCATTGATTTACTTGCTCTAAATTTTTCTTTCCAGATGCTAATAATCTTCCCAGCTATTACTGGCTTGCAAGTTCTTTCCTTGTTATTCTCTCCAAATAAAGTTTTTTAAAAGCCCTAACCAGAGGATAAAATAATGTACTGAAGCTGACCAGACTAGGGACGCTAGCCAGATGAATACTTGGTAAGCAGATTCTTTTCCCTATTTTCTTCCCCAAAAACTAAGGTACGTCTTATACTCCAGTGCTTATACTCTGAAAAATACGGTAATGTGTATCGCCCGTTCAAGGGGAGGAGTGTGTCGGTGGTTCATCAGACGCCTAGTTGCTCCCTTTCCCTCTGCAGGGTAAGCAAAGTCTGCTCCCAATTTTCAAGCCCTCTCTGTCTCTCAGATAAGGGCTGCATCGCCCAGCTCAGTGGTGCTGCTGCCAACGTCCGGAGGGCAGTGGGTAGGTGGGCTTTTTTCATATATCTCTGGGAGAGTGGCTGGAATTGAATGAGCCCGAGAGGAGGGAATGGCACCAGGCCTGTCCTGAAATAAAAATCCACCTCGTAATTCAAAGGTCACTTGTCATCCAAGCCGACAACTCATTAAAAAGTTTTCCACTCCTGTTACTTGAGACGCCCCTCCAGTACGGCTGGGCATGACGAAAGAGAGATGGGGGGGGGGAGAGTTGACTTCCCCTTCCCTAAAATAACAGGCCTGCTATTTTCTCCTTTGCAAATCGGGACCTTCCGCCGTCTCGGCTGAACTGCCTGCTTTGTATCCTCTTTGCCCGCGAGCCTTTTTTTTCCTGGCTCTTGAACCCTGCAATGACAACCCTGGGGATTGGGGGAGCAGGGTGGGATTGAGAAGGGGGCGCCAGGGGCTCCCTGAGATGTTTTCAGGACAAGCAGAAATAGCGGTCTTCTAAAGAGCCAGAGCGGAATGGGACAACCTACGGTGGCCAATTCGCCACGCCTGACTTGCCCGGACTGACTCGCTGCAGGGCAATTTCATGATTCAGTTGAATGATTTAAAATAATCATTAAAAGTATTTTAATTAATGTCTTTCATATTTTATGTTGACCCTCCTTTGGCAGCCTTTCTTTACGGAGTCTGTTCCACTATTTCTTTCACGTTAGTGTAACTCTTGTCCAATGGCGACTTGGCTCATGGAGAGTTGGCCATGGTGGTGGTGTTAATTAGTGGTAGATAGTGGTGTTAGTGGTAGTTAGTGGTGAGTTGACCATGAAAAATTGGCCATGAGGAGTTGGCCATAAAAAGCTGGCCATGGAGAGTTGGCTGTGTGCAGTTAGTTGTGATTTGGCCATGAATAGTTGGCCATGGAGAGTTGGCCATGAAGACCTGGCCATGGAGAGTTGGCCATGGGGGGTTGGCCATGGGAGGTTGACCATGGGGAGTTGGCAGTGATTTGGCCATGAAGAGTTGGCCATAGGGAGTTGGCCATGGGAGGTTGACCATGGGAAGTTGGCAGTGATTTGGCCAATGGGAGTTGGCCATGAAGAGTTGGCCGGGGAAGTTGGCCATGAAGACTTGGCCAGGGGAGTTGGCCACATAGAGTTGGCCATGGGGAATTGGCCATGGGGAGTTAGTTGTGATTTGGCCATGAATAGTTGGCCACATAGAGTTGGCCATGGGGAATTGGCCATGGGGAGTTAGTTGTGATTTGGCCATGAATAGTTGGCCATGTAGAGTTGGCCATGAAGACTTGGCAATGTAGTTGGCTATAATGCATGACAGCATTCAATGCCGTCGCTTGTCATTCTGAAGTAGCCAGGCCTGCTGAATTGGAGCAGCCCTTTACAAGCCTGGTGGCTCAGCAAGATTTGTGCCCTTCTCCCGCTGCCTGTGGGACCAAATAAAAACTTTGGCTTGAAAATAAAAAATGTCCTCCACGTCCTCCGAACGCATTCCCTTGGCTAGAAACCCTTTGGGAAGCCTTCAGGGCCTCTGCTTCTGCTGATGTTTTGAGGTTCTTGGCATGATGTACGACATTCTCCACAATGATGTTTCTGAATAATCAAGTATAAATAGCACACGGAAAGACACACACAGAGACGTCACTAAAACACACAATAATCACTCTTACTTTTTTTTTAATTTCAGTGTTTGAAGGACACTTCGGAGATGCAACTCAAGCCCGTATTTCACAAGGCACAAAATTCTGTACAGACGATTCTACGCATTTTGGTAACAAAAACACGAGACCGATTCTCAAAGGCCGGGCTGGAGTTGGAACCACAAACACGATGAAGTCAAATAAGGAAGTGGGGCGCTGAATGTCCACGCTTCTGTAGGGACAGAAGAACATGGACCGAACCTCCCACCGTTGATGGGTTCCAAAGGAAACCAAGCCCTTGCTGTGAAGAAATGCCGGGAAATGGAACAGGTTTGGGGAGGAAGGAAGGAGACGATCACGCAAGCTTTTTTTTTTTTTTCAGAACCCAAGCAGCTAAACGATCTAAAAGCTATCGATCTACATAGTTTTTCTTGTAAATTCCATATTCTAATAGGTTTCTGCAGCGCGTGCAACTCCTCGGTCAGAAACAAGAGGGTAGTTTCTGCTAATTGTTTCCGCACCTTCTAAAGGAGTTGGCTTGATGCTCCCAAAACCAGCTGCGGCCTCGGTCCACCCCACAGTTATCTTCTTACAAAATGGGAATGAAAGGACATCTCGCATTTCGGCCGCAGGATGACCATCTCCTGCCTCCGTTTTGAGAGTTTCTTCAAACAGGAGAAGAGCCATAGTGGCGCAGTGGTTTAGAATGTAGCGCTGCAGGTTTACTCTGCCAACTGCCAGCAGTTCGATCCTGACCTGGTCAAGGTTGTCTCAACCTTCCGCCTTTCCGAGATCAATAAAATGAGAAGCCAGATTGTTGAGGCCAAGAAGCTGATTCTGTAAACCGCTTAGAGAGGGCTGGAAAGCACAGTGAAGTGGGATAGAAGTCTAAGTGTTACTGCTCCTTCCTTCCTTCCTTCCTTCCTTCCTTCCTTCCTTCCTTCCTTCCTTCCTTCCTTCCTTCCGCCTTGCTTTCCCTCCCTCCCTCCTGGTGGTTAGAATGCAGCACTGCAAGCTATCTCTGCCTACTGGCAGCAGTTCGATCCTGACCATCTCAAGGTTAGCTCAGCTTTCTTTTGCAGTGGGTCTATGAGTGGAAGGACAACGCCGCCCCCCCCCGATAACACAAGAAGGCCAAATTAAAAGTCAGTTTTGTCTCATGCCGCTCGCTCCTTGTCCCGCGGAACACTCCTAATCACACAGATGTGTCCTTCGGCTTTTTGAAATAATAATAATAATAATAATAATAATAATAATAATAATAATAATAATGACGATGACGACAACAACAACAAACCAAAGCCATTTTGGCTCTTAACAAAAGCAATATGATCGATACGTACACTGTACAGACTTTGTGTTTCTTGCATATTTCATTCTAGTTACTGTATTTTTCGGACTATAAGACACAATGTTTCCCCCTAAAAGGAGGTGGAAATGTCGGCACCAAATGCATATATTTGGGCTGTCCCGAAGCCCCGTCTCTCGCATCCCATTTTTGGACAGAGGACTGGGAAGCCTGCAGAGGACTCCTGGGTGCTGCGGGAAGGCAAAAATGCCCCCCCTATTTTGTGAAAAAATCGACGGAAAACACGCCGGTCTTCATAAAAACAGAGCCATTTTTGCACCCAGGAGTCCTCTGCAGGCTTCCCAGATCCTTTGCCCACTGAATTTTGCAAAAAAATGGGCGGAAAACAGGCCGGGTTTTTTTTGCAAAAATAGGGCTTTCTTTTTGCCTTCTAATTATCCCATCTAGAGGAAGAATTTGGGGAGCTGAGATCCGCTAGTTTTAAAGCTGTCAGGTTTGAAGTTTCTAAAAAGTGTACATGGTTGTAAAAAGCATTCTGCTACAAAGGTACTTTATTAAATGATATATTACTACACCCTTTGGTTCAGAATATCTTTTTCCTTCTTTTCCACCTATAAAACCTAGGTGCATCTTATACTTTGGTGCGTCTTACACTCCGAAAAATACAGTACTTTCCTTGGACTTGGGAGTCCTTGAAATGCCTCAATTTCACTGTCTTTGTTATCTAATGCCTCGTGTGCCAAAATCCACATTTTTGGGGGGACGGAGAGGACTGCTAGTTTGGAAGAGGCCATCTATGTCACAACTGAACAGCCTTCTCTCAATGGAGGGGAGGGATAAAGACATCCTCTATCTCCAGTCTACAACACCTTTCACTCCTTTCAGCAGTTCCAAGAAGGCTCCACGCCCATTTGCGCTATTCAGGTGATGCTTTGGACACAGACAAAGCTCTGTTAGTACTATGTACATAAACTGGTTGGGTTTGGCAATATATAAGCAAGCTAACCACGAACGCTTGTATGGATTGAAGCACTATGGCTTTAAGAGTTAGTGTGGGAGATGGCCACAAGAGGGAGCCAGAAGCGTGATTCTCTCTGTGTGTGTCTCTGTTGTTTCTGTTTGGTATTGCTGATTGCTATAGTAAGAACTGTGTGTTCAATGCTGGTTTACATATTTATAAGTTGTACAAGTAAGACTTGTAGTATTGCTAATGTTTTGAGAGTCACTGACTGATTTGACTGCGCATGACTGGACTGTTTAACTTGACTACAATATTTGCTAAAGTAAATACAGTGGTACTTCGGTTCTCGAACGCTTTGGTTCTCGTACATTTTGGATACCGAACAAAATTTTCGACAAAAATTTGCTTCGGTATCTGAACAAAAATTCGGATACCGAACAGCCACAGAAAATTTTGTTTGTTATCCGAAATGTTACTGCCCGCTTAACAGCCTCCCAGTCTCCATAGTCTAACCTCTCCAAGCTGCAGGAAGGGTGGGGGCGGCTACAATACCGGCAGCTTCGGGGGGCTCCTTTCCTCAGTGCTTCGTCTTGTGCACCAACTTTCTCCTTCCCGGCGGCAGCGGTGGCGACAGCAGCGGCTTCCCTTCGAGGAGCAGCAGCGCCGGGAACGTCACGTGATGAAGGGAAGCCAGTGGAGCCATCTCAGCAGTTGCCGCCGCTCCACCGGCTTCCCTTCATCACGTGACGTTCCTGGCGCTGCTGCTCCTCGAAGGGAAGCCGCTGCCGTCACCACCGCTGCCGCCGGGAAGGAGAAAGTTGGTGAAAAAGACGAAGCACTGAGGAAAGGAGCCCCCCAAAGCTGCCAGTATTGCAGCCGCCCCACCTTCCTGCAGCTTGGAGAGGTTAGATTATAGAGCTCCTCAGATTTTTATCCCATAGGAAATAAAGAAAATAGATTTAATTGGTTCCCAGCGAGTCAACAGGGGCTGGGAACCAATTAAATCCATTTCCATTATTTCCTATGGGATAAATTAATTTGGTACTCGACCAAATCGGTTCTCGACCACACTTCTGGAACGAATTGTGGTCGAGAACCGAGGTACCACTGTACTATTTTATAACCTTTAATGTATCTGGTTTGTTATGACTGAACCACTGCTCATATCTCCTGACTATCCACTGGATATCTGCTAGAATTCCAAGTTTCCTTTGCATATGTGCATCCTTGATAACTCAGGGGGCATTCTGCATACTCCTCAACAAGCTCCAAGCAGCCACGATGACTCTGTAAAAGAGGATGCAAATGTAGTATCCCTTGTGTAGGTCAAAGATCATATTGATGGGCACACCCAGATATCACCTGAAGCCGCACATGAGTGCTTCGTTCAAATTATGTTGTTAGCATAAGTTAGCATGTGTTTTGCTCAGGCTTTGCAATTATAGATTTCTGGGTAGGCTTGGAAGGTTCAGGGAAAGTTCATGTTCTCAGGAACAGAAAATGTTGTAAGAGATCATGAGAAGGAATAGGAGTATTAGCTGGTACCATTAGACAAATTCCTTTGCCTAGTTTTCTCACAGATTTTCGGTAAACCTTGATGATATACCTGCAGCTTTATCTATGATATGTTGGCATGCTTATGAATTACAGCATCATGTAAAACGGTGCATGTGTACTAGCTGCAATAGGTCATAGAGAACAGATTATTATAAAAGGGTGCTGTACGATATAAGTTGGGCTAAGTTGCTTCTTTTCGTTCTTTTGACTTCTTGGCCTTTTCCACTAATAAAGTAAGGCCTTTGGCTTTTTTAACCCTGCAATGATCTTTGTCTATCTTTGAATTCTTCACAACAACACAACATGCAAATGACCAGCTGTCTGAACGGAAGACGTTTCTTGGGAACGAAACATCTTCCGAGAAAAATCAGCAAGTCCAATTGCCTCTTGAAAAAGGACCCCGGGGACATAAATAAAGCTCCAAGTGGCCTCAACGACCTGCTAAAAAGGATGCAAATGACCAACTGTCTGCAAGGAACTATCAACCATTCCCCGGCATCCAGTCGGAGCGGAAGAAGCTTCTTGGATGAGAGGTGAAACGTCTTCGAAGAAAAACCAGAAAGTCCAGTGGCTGCTTGAAAAAAGGACATAGACAAAGCTCCAAGTGGCCTCAATGACCCACTAAAAAGGATTCAAATGACCAGCTGTCTGCAAAGGAGTATCAATCTTTCCATTCCCCGCTATTCAGCCAGAACCGAAAAAGCTTCTTAAGTGAGAAGGGAAAAGTCTTCAAGGAAAAATGGGAAAGTCTAGTTGCTTCTTGAAAAAGGCACTTTGAGGACTACAGAGAAGCTACCAAGCGGCCTCAATGACTCTCTAAAATGATGCAAATGACAAGCTTTGTCTGCAAGGAGTATCAATCCTTCCTTTCCCCACCATCCAGTCAGAGCGGAAGAAGCTTCTGGGATGAGAAGGGCAATATCTTCAAAGAAAATCCAGTCGTCTCTTTTGGGGAGAAAAAATCCCCTTTGGCACAAACCACGGCGTGGTCGACGGAGAATCTCCACAGATATTGTGCCATGACGGCAACGAGCGGTTTGGCGCGTATGCGTCACCGCGTGGCTGGTTTTTCTGCTGAAAAAGTGAGTCCATTGGAATGAATCTGGCCCAGAACCGGAGCACAGGGATGGTGTTAAAGGAGGGCAAGCGCTGGCGGCTGATTTCTGACCCTTTTACGGCGGACTGGGTGGACCGCCGTCTTTCTTCTGCTGCTGCTCCAGTTCCTGCAGACGCTCTTCTCGAAAGTGGGCGTGCTGGGTGCCCACCTTATGGGCCGTCTCCGTAGCCGCGATATCAATCTGGGCGTATTTGGTGGCATCGTCACCTGTGGGTGAAAAGCATTGGGTTGGCCACACGGCATATCCCATAACCACAGAGCGGGAATCGCAATTTTGCACGAGGACCCGATAAGGGGGCGCTCGGTTCTGGATCTCTAGAAGCGCCGGATAGGCAAACAACAGGCAGTCCTCAACTTTTGATGTTTCGTTTAGTGACCGTCCAAAGTTACGACGGTGCCGAAACCAGTGAGGTGCAGATGTTTTTGAACTTTAGTGGCCCTTGCAGCACCCCCTAAATTCTCTTAACAACTGCATTACTAAAATATCAACTACATTGATTCACTTAACAACGGTGGCAAAGTAGGTGGTGAAATGGGGCAAAACTCACTTAGCAACGGACGTTTTGGTCTCAATTGTAGTCGTAAGTCCAGGACCACCTTAAACCCTTCCAGGAAGCCTCCCTCTTTTCCTGCCCCCCACAGGAAGACTCCTCTAAGGCTGCCCTCAAAGCCCCCCCCCCAATCAGGTTATACAGGTAATCCTCGACTTGTGCCAGAACGGAGTCCAGAGTTTACGTTGCTAAGTGATTTTACGACTAACTTACAGCAACTCATTTAGCGACTGTTCGAAGTTACCACGACACTGCAAAAGTGACTGGTGACCATTTTTTCATGCCGACAACTGTTGACGTATCCGGGGGGGGGAGGTGTCACGTAATCAAAATACAGGTGCAACTGACTCACATTTATGACGGATTGCAATGTCTCAGGGCCGAAGGATCCCCTTTTACAACCTTCCTTGACAGGGGAGCCAGCATCACCTAATAACCCAGGTATGGATTGCTATTACCACAGCATTGTGTGCGTAGTTTCGGTTCTCTTATGTGTTGGGGGCAAGAGGCTGACTCTTTGTAACTATGAAGTGGTAGATAAGTCTAAATGCTATTGAAATGCTATTGCTACTAACGAATGGGGGGGGGAGTTGCAAAACCCCCTCACTTAGTGACGTGAACTGTGGGGCTCAATTCTGGTCGTAAGTTGAGGACTACCTGCAACCACGGATTCAGGAGTGGTAGGGGCGAGAGGTTTTATATTCCAAAGGCTTATCGCGATTCCTTAGGGTAGCTCAAAACATCACAAAGAACGTGTTACCCGACGGGTTTTTTGGAGACTCTTACCTCGAATGCTCCCGCTGGGTTCTTGAAGCTCCACCTCCATGTAATGGAGCTGCTTCTTGGCTGTGGGGCTGGTGGGGATATTCACGTAAGTGGCCGTTTCGCCCGCCAATGGCTCCGAAAGCGATGTTTCTGCAGAAACAAATCAGAATGTGAGGTCTGTGCGGAGGACTTTGGAAGCGGGAAAAAGCCGAGCTTGCAGAAGGAATGTGGGCATGACTTAAATCTCATATGGGACCCTCTCCAGGGTTTAGTCTATAAAAGTGGGGGGGGGGGGGAAAAGGGGGCGGCAGAGATATATGAGGGCTATCCAGAAAGTTACAAGGCACGTAGCTCCCACGGGGAATGTTCGCGGGGGAAGTTGGTATTCCTATCGTGTAACGGGAAACCAGCAGACGAGAACGAGCAGTGCCAGTGGTCAGTAGTTGTGGGGAAGGTTAGAGGTGAGCGTCCCCATTCCGTTTCTCTCCAAGGGTGAAGGGCAAAATGGGTACGGAATTTCAATTTTGGGAAAGGACGAAAATTCACGATGAAGACAGAAGTGACAGCCGTCCGTTGTGACTGATGATGTGGTGCAGAAAACTGACCCAGTTTGTTGCATGCTGTCTTGACATTACATCCTCTCCATAAACTCCATAAACTCCATAAACTGAAATGTTTTTGCCATGAATCGCAGCTGCGTTCCTGCCCTTAGCATTCGGGTGGCGTATTACAGCGCGCACTTCGCCCTTGGAGGGAAACGGAAGGAGGACGCTCATCTCTAACCGTGGGGTGGGAAATTTAAAATCCATCCGCGATTCTTACCTAGATTGGGTGCGAAGATTTGAGATGATAAAATTGACGTCTCCTTTGAAAACACACAAACACACACACACACACACACAGAGAAGAGGTGGCGTTAAAATGCGCTTCTTTGAAAACTAGGAGCATTAAAACTAACTGCTTTCTCTTGACCTCTTAAAATGCAGGTAGTCCTCAATTTATAAGAGTTTGCTTGCTGATGGCATTGGAAAAATTAATTTAATTTACAAAAACTGGCATGCCCATTTTTCACACTTACGACCACATTGCAGCATCCCCCAGGGTCACGGGATTTACATGCAGATGCTGGAGAGCTGACTCACATTTATGACAGTTACAATATATGACGGGTGGGCTCTTTCGTGACTTTCTGTCAAGCTAAAACTGAATAAATGCGTAACTCATTTAACAACAGGAGGGATTCGCTTAACAAATGTAGTGAGAAAGGTCGTAAAACGGGACGAGACTCTCTTAAGGACAATTTCTCACTGAGTGTGTGTTTGTGAGTGACATAGGGGAAGGTTTGGTAGGGAAAGTTTGTCTATTTGCCGATTACTCTAAAGTGTGCAATAGGGTTGATATTCCTAGAGGTGTCTGTAATACGGCAAATGATTTAGCTTTACTAGATAAGTTGTCAAAGCAATGCAAACTGCAGTTTAATGTTTCCAAATGTAAAATAATGCACTTGCGGAAAGGAATCCTCAATCTGAGTATTGTATTGGCAGTTCTGTGTTAGCAAAAACTTCAGAAGAGAAGGATTAAGGGGTAGTGATTTCCGACAGTCTCAAAATGGGTGAACAGTGCGGTCAGGCGGTAGGGAAAGCGAGTAGAATGCTTGGCTGCATAGCTAGAGGTATAACAAGCAAGAAGAGGGAGATTGTGATCCCGCTGTATAGAGCGCTGGTGAGACCACAGTTGGAATACTATGTTCAGTTCTGGAGACCTCACCTACAAAAAGAGCTTGATAAAATTGAACGGGACCAAACACAGGCTACAGAAATGGTGGTAGGTCTTAAGCATAAAACTTATCAGGAAAGACTTCATGAACTCAATCTGTCTAGTCTTGAGGACAGAAGGGAAAGGGGGACATGATCGAAACATTTAAATATGTTAAAGGGTTAAATAAGGTTCAGGATGGAAGTGTTTTTAATAGGAAAGTGAACCCAAGAACAAGGAGGTACAATCTGAGGTTAGTTGGGGGGAAGAGCAGAAGCAACATGAGAAAATATTATTTGACTGAAAGAGTAGTAGATGCTCGGAACAAACTTTCAGCAGACGTGGTTGCTAAATCCACAGTAACTGAATTGAAACATGCCTGAATTGAAACATCCATCCATCCGAAAATAAAATACAGGAAATAGTATAAGGGCAGACTACATGGACCAGGAGGTCTTTTTCTGCCGTCAATCTTCTATGTTTCTATGTGATACAAGTTTTCAGGTTCAATGGCGGCCTTAAGTTCAGAAATACCTGTAATTTTATAGCAGAGGTGTCAAAACACAAGGCCTGCGGGATGCTAAGATCTGGTCCATGGAGAACAACGAAGGACCAGCCCATGGTGTCTCCACCAGCTAAAACGTAGCTTGGGGGGGGGGCATGTGAGAGGACCTCTGTGACAGCCTCCTGCAACCCTCCACCAGCGAAAAAGGTGTGCTCTGTCCACTATAGGCGCCCCTGCCATATTTTTAATATTCCAAGTTACAGTGGTACCTCTACTTACAAACTTAATTCGTTCCGTGGCCAGGTTCTTAAGTAGAAAAGTTTGTAAGAAGCAATTTTTCCCATAGGAATCAATGTAAAAGCCAATAATGCGTGCGATTGGGGAAACCACAGGGAGGGTGGAGGCTCTGTTTCCTCCCAGGAGATTCCTAGAGAGGCCCCACGGAGGCTTTTCCCTGCCTTTTCCGGCCCTGTTTTCTCCCAGGAAATTCCTAAAGAGGCCCCATGGAGGCTTCTCCCCGCCTTTTGATGTATGGGTATATTCACTTAGATATGATTGATATATGTATTTTCTTCATGGATGTTTTAAGATGGAGAATTTTTTAAAAAATGATACCCAAAGATGAGGCATTTTATCATGCATGATGGTCGCGTAAGAAAAGTTAAGAAAGTTTTGGATTCAAATATAAACACCAATTGCACACAGATTCCAAGCAAGATCAGGATTGGCTGCCGGGCCACAGTTTTACCTGTATCCCACCACAGACTGGGCAAGATGGGAAGAGAGCCGGCTTCACCTCGGAAGGGCAGTTGCACAATTCGCAAGAACCGCCGCTGGAGATACACGGAGCCACTGCAGGCCCTCTCCAGTCCGGGCCCTGAACCGCCTGCCTGAGCTGTGTCTCCAGAATGGAGCCTTTGCCGCTTCCCAGTGGGAAGTCGTCCTGCAAGTCCTTTTCCTGGCTCGGTTTGGAAGCTGTATCTCTCTCTAGATGGGGGGACGGCCGTTTCATGTCCCCTTTGGGGCTCTGGGCCTTGGACAGACCGGTGTTCAGACCAACGATGCCTGTCGTAGATGCCGCAAGCAAACTTCGGGGCGTATCGTAGGTGTGCCGTAGCCAGCTGGGGGCCTGGTACTCTGAGCCAAAGCTCCTAGCTGGCTCGCCAGGAAGGCAACTACAGACATTCCGGTCGGACGGGAAGCTGAGCGAGAGGCTCAGTAAGGATCCAAACTCATCCCCGCGGCAAATGTCCAGGCTCTCTGCATAGGAAGAAAAGCTCCCCGAATAAGAGGAGTGGCTGCCAGTCGCTATCCCGCTATCGGAGGAGCTCTGGCGGCCAATTTCTTGGAGCTGCCTGGAGCGCAAGAGGCTGGGGGGCGGCTTGCCGGACCCTTGGGCTCTGTCCGACTGCAACTTCTCAGGTGATGCTGCCGCCGCTGCCACCTGCGCTCGAGACTCCTGCGAAGTGCCAGAGGATGACTGCTCAGGCCAGAGAGTCAATCGGCTCCCGCTGCTGGCGTCTGAGTGACTGGTGTCCGAAGATGCACTGGACAGGCTGCGGTCATCCCCTGGTTGAAGGAAGAATGGACACAGAATCAAACAGTGAAAGCAGAGTGTTCCGCCCCAGTTAAGTACGTAAAGAACACAAGGTTTGGACGAACTTAATTTAGTCAATATTACTACTACTACTAACTGGCTTAGGAGTGGAGGCACTCGCAACTATTCCGAAACGTTGTTTCCTGCAGCCTTTCACCTGCCTCTGTTGTTCTTAAACAGACTAGGGGAGTGGCCAATTAGCCTCCAGTCTTACTCCTGAGGAGACCTCCTCTAGAGTAACCGTTCCTGTCTCTTGGCAGCTCTGTGCGCTGGTGCATCAAGAAGAAGTGAAACCTCTTCTTCCTCATCACTGCCACTTCCAACTGGGAATGCGTACTGGACCATCCATGCAGCAGCCCACTACTGCTTATTCCCCTTGACCCCTCCCACGAGCCCTGAAGAATCCTAGAAGGGCTAAGTGATTTGATTCTCCGGCTACACCGTGAAGCAAATTCCTGGAATGGAGGAGGAAGAGGCTGGGCGAGAGCTTACCTCCGCTGCTGTGACAGCCACTGTGGGAGAGTAGGCTGAGGCGCTTCTCCAACTTCGAAGCCTCGTAGGCCACCCTTTCTTCCATGCAGGCGGGACTCGCACTGGGGTCTTTGAGAAGGGGGGGGAGAGAGATCAATAAGACAGGCTTCTAAATGTGGACTTCAACTCCCAGAATTCCCCAGCCAGCCATGAACGATAGAGTTGGAAGAGGCCAGAAGGGTCATCTATCTAGTCAGGGGCCTCCAACCTTGGCCAATTTAAGACTTGTGGACTTCAACTCCCAGAATTCCCCAGCCAGCCATAAACGATAGAGTTGGAAGAGGCCAGAAGGGTCATCTATCTAGTCAGGGGTCTCCAACCTTGGCCACTTTAAGACTTGTGGACTTCAACTCCCAGAATTCCCCAGCCAGCCATGAACGATAGAGTTGGAAGAGGCCAGAAGGGTCATCTACCTAATCAGGGGTCTCCAGCCTTGGCCACTTTAAGACTTGTGGACTTCAACTCCCAGAATTCCCCAGCCAGCCATGAACGATAGAGTTGGAAGAGGCCAGAAGGGTCATCTATCTAATCAGGGGTCTCCAGCCTTGGCCACTTTAAGACTTGTGGACTTCAACTCCCAGAATTCCCCAGCCAGCCATGAACGATAGAGTTGGGAGAGGCCAGAAGGGTCATCTATCTAGTCAGGGGTCTCCAACCTTGGCCACTTTAAGACTTGTGGACTTCAACTCCCAGAATTCCCCAGCCAGCCATGAATGATAGAGTTGGAAGAGGCCCCTGGCTTAGCAGAGATCCAGCTCAGCTCTGGCTGATCCCATGATAGCCAGGAGACCAAGACCAAGCTTGCTGAATGCAGTTAACAGGGTATCGCAAAAGAAAGTAGGGTGACGTTTTCAGGCCAATGGTTATTCAACAACTTCTTCAAAACTTCCAGTTTTGGAGCATTCACAACTTCTGGAGGCAAGTTCTGTTCAACTGATCAATTGTTCTAACTGTCAGGAAATTTCTCCTTAGTTCTAAGTTGCTTCTCTCCTTGCTTAGTTTCCATCCATTGCTTCCTCGGGTCTTTTTGGTTGATTCCCTCTTCTTTGTGGCAACCCCTAAGATATTGGAACACTGCTATCATGTCTGCCCTGGTCCTTTTCATTAAACTAGCCATGTCCAGTTCCTGCAACCATTCTTCATATGTATGTATGTATGCATGCATGCATGCATGCATTTATGTATGCATTTATTTATTTATTTATTTATTTATTTATTTATTTATTTATTTGATTTTTATGCCGCCCTTTTCCTTAGACTCAGTGTGGCTTACAACATGTTAGCAATAGCACTTTTTAACAGAGCCAGCCTATTGCCCCCACAAGCTGGGTCCTCATTTTACCCACCTCGGAAGGAATGGAAGGCTGAGTCAACCTTGAGCCGGTGATGAGATTTGAACTGCTGACCTTCATATCTACAGTCAGCTTCAGTGGCCTGCAGTACAGCACTCTACCTGCTGCGCCACCCTGGCTTTTTAGCCTCCAGTCCCCTAATCATCTTGGTTGCTCTTCTCTGCACTCTTTCCAGAGTCTCAATATCTTTTTTTACATTGTGGCGACCAAAACTGAATGCCATATTCCAAGTCTGCCTTTCCCAAGCTTACTTTTATCCAATGGGGTTCTGTTTTGTCTTTTTCTAAGGACCTAAATTATCAGGATTTAGTTATTTAGAGTGGACCGACCTAAATTATCAGGATTTAGTTATTTAGAGTGGACCAGGGTCAGAAGCATCAGCGTTAACATTTTACCCCATCCCAAGTGTGTGTGTGTGTTTTCCCCATCTTAACCTGCTAGCGCCCGCCGAAAGCCTTTAGTTGGAGAGATGCCGTGGACGATACAGTCGAAGAGAAAGCTGATTTTTTCTCCTTCTGTGCAAGAGAGGAAAAAGACTCCAGCCCCTGAAAAAAGAGAGAAGCATTAACACTTGTTATGCATTCAGCATTTTACTGATTTTACTGATGGATTGATTGCTTTTTCAAATGGTAATTCTTTTTTTATAACCGTATTTTTCGGAGTACACCTTAATTTGGGGGGGAAAATAGGGGAAAGTGTTCTGCCGGGCTCTCTGATAGGAGCCTCCCAAAAATTCAAGGGGACAAATTTCAGACACACACACACAAGTTTGAAAATTCAAAACAATGTTCTTTATCACAAAAGTCAAAATAAACTAAGCACTCTTTTTGTATGGCAAAGAGCACTCTTCCCAAAACAACCGGGTAGTCTGTACAATTCCCTTAAGCAGTCATTAAGTACGTAGCTAGCAGCTGTGAAGAAACTTCACACCCCTTCTTCTTCCCACGAAGTGAGACACACACACACACATATGTTGCTCTGCTTTGTTTTCCAAGGCGTGAAAAAGCAACAAAGTCCAGAAAACACAGGATTCCTGACAAACTCCAATCAGATATTCTTCCACAACGGCCAAACCCACATGCTGCTATTTATAGCAGCAGCCCTAATTACTGGAGCCCCACCCAAACACAGGTGGCCTCCCTTATTTCCTGTAATATGTTCTTACTTGGTCTCTTCTATGCATAATTCTCACAAATTCTAAATGAAAAATGTTGTTTGCGCGCAAAATCATCACTAGTTTTAACCCTAAAATCCAAATGCTTTTTTAAATTTTTTTTTAAAAAAAGCTATACTTTTACATTTTAGAATTAGGGCAGTTTGAAAGAATCAACTCCCATTTTTTTTCTTTGCTGTACTTAATTTAATTTAAAATTTAACTTAACTTAACTTAATTGGCCACTCAATTCCATGGGATTTAGGCATTGGGTCAATTTTTGCAAAAGACCCGGGGTGGCTCAGCAGGTAGAGTGCTGTACTGCAGGCCACTGAAGCTAACTGTAGATCTGAAGGTCAGCAGTTCAAATCTCATCACCGGCTCAAGGTTGACTCAGCCTTCCATCCTTCCAAGGTGGGTAAAATGAGGACCCAGATTGTGGGGGCAATATGCTGGCTCTGTTAAAAAGTGCTATTGCTAACATGTTGTAAGCCGCCCTGAATCTAAGGAGAAGGGCGGCATAAAAATTGAATGAATGAATGAATAAATAAATAAATAAAGGTGTTCTCAGCAAGCCAGAAAAACATTTGTGTGGCTGCTTCTCTCTCGTTTTTAATAATAAATTTTATTAATTTTAATAATAACAAGAGATATACACTACGTACACAAAAGACACACAGTGTGCAAAGTGAGGCGTGCTCCCACCCCCCGACATCATTCATTCAGAACCCCTCCAATGAGGGGGTACTCACTTATATTATTGTACACCAAGAGCATTATCATGTTTACAAATTATAGAGTGATTCCAGTTTATTCTTTATAACTTGGTCTCGAATTTGTTGTGGTTGGCTCTGGCCCAGCTCCTGCCCCAGGGAATGGGGAGGTGGATGCAAGGGAAACTTCAACATGTCACAGGCCTGTGTTATTGCCGACGGAATCAGATCAGAGTGTAGTTTCCTCGGACGAAGAAGAAGGTAGGAGTGACTCGGCAGAGGAGGGCTTGGCACACAGCCAAAGCAGTCAATCTTCCTTATCTTCTATAGCTTCAGATGATGACATGTTGGACCCATGCAAGCGCAGAATTATGCGTAGAAGAGACCAAGTAAGAACATATTACAGGAAATAAGGGAGGCCATCTGTGTTTGGGTGGGGCTCCAGTAATTAGGGCTGCTGCTATAAATAGCACCATGTAGGTTTGGCCATTGTGGAAGAATATCTGTTGCAGTATCGTCAGGAATCTTGTGTTGCTGGACTTTGTTGCTTTTTCACGCCTTTAAAACCAAAGCAGAGCAGTATGTGTGTGTGTCTCCCTTCGTTGGAAGAAGAAGGGGTGTGAAGTTTCTCCACAGCTGCTGGCTAAGTACTTAATGACTGCTTAAAGGAAATTGTACAGACTACCGGGTTGTTTTGGGAAGAGTGCTCTTTGCCATACAAAAAGAGTGCTTCGTTTATTTTGACTTTTGCGATAAAGAACATTGTTTTGAATTTTCAAACGTGTGTGTGTCTGAAATTTGTATCCTTGAATTTTCGGGAGGCTCCTATCAGAGAGCCCGGCAGAACAGAATGATAGTAAGTGGGGCTGCTTCTCTAACCTGTTGGATTCACTGTTTTTCCCCCCCTAGATTTTTGAGTAAAAAACAAAGATCCAGGAACAGCGAATACTCACAGAAGCCGCATCGTGTCCCGCCTTCAAAAACAAATCCGTTAGGGACGGCCCCATAGCGCCGGAGGTCCGAAAGCTTCCATTGGCCCATGGTAACTGGGGGAATATCTTTCGCCAACACCAGGATGTCGTTACAGAAGTGAAGAGTCGCCGGGCCGCTTTCCAGCTTGGTTCCAGGCGCTACCACAACGTGAAACCGGTGGACTGGGGGGGAAGAAGCAAGGAATTTCATCTTTTCATTGAAATATCTTTAGTCTGCCCACTTCCCTTTGGGTCAACCACCATCTCTGCACCCAACAGCGTTGTTCTGGAGGCAATTATGGTGCCCTCGGTGGTTAGAAGGCAGTATTGCAGGCTAACTCTGCCCATTGCCAGGAGTTCGATTCTGACTAGCTCAAGGTTGACTCAGCCTTCCTTCCTTCCCTTCCTTCCCTTCCCTTCCTTCCCTTCCTTCCTTTCCTTTCCTTTCCTTTCCTTCCTTCCTTTCCTTCCTTCCTTTCCTTCCTTTCCTTCCTTCCTTCCTTTCCTTCCTTCCTTTCCTTCCTTCCTTTCTTCCTTCCTTCCTTTCCTTCCTTCCCTTCCTTTCCTTCCTTCCTTTCCTTCCTTTCTTCCTTTCCTTCCTTTCTTCCTTCCTTTCCTTCCTTCCTTTCCTTCCTTTCCTTCCTTTCCTTCCTTCCTTTCCTTCCTTCCTTTCCTTCCTTTCCTTCCTTCCTTCCTTCCTTCCTTTCCTTCCTTTCTTCCTTTCCTTCCTTTCCTTCCTTCCTTTCCTTCCTTTCCTTCCTTCCTTCCTTTCCTTCCTTCCTTTCCTTCCTTCCTTTCCTTCCTTCCTTTCCTTCCTTCCTTCCTTCCTTTCCTTCCTTCCTTCCTTCCTTTCCTTCCTCACTCACTCACTCACTTACCTTCTCCTAAGCTGTAGCGGATGTGTGCGTCCCAGACGTGCAGGGTTTCCTTGCTCTCAAACCCCAGCATCACCACCTGGCTGAGGCAGAGGATGGCCAGGGTGTGGCTCATCCCCTCGTAGCAGAGCCCGGGGTCCAAGCCGCAGATGTCCTCCAAGGTCAC
The DNA here is from genome assembly GCF_031021105.1 of Erythrolamprus reginae. NCBI lineage: Eukaryota > Metazoa > Chordata > Lepidosauria > Squamata > Dipsadidae > Erythrolamprus > Erythrolamprus reginae. The sequence goes on from NC_091956.1 coordinate 12,847,686, forward strand.
ACTGCTCCTCTCCTTCAGGCCTCGGTGACGTTCGGACCTTTCCTTGTATACCAGGAGGAGCAAACAGTCTGGCAAACAGAGAGAGAGAGAGAGAAAATGGACCTCAAACCCAACTATGGACCCCCCACCCCCAGGACAGGGGTCTCCAACCTTGGCAACTTTAAGACTTGTGGACTCCAACTCCCAGAATTGCTGGCTGAGGAATTCAAGTCCACAAGTCTTCAAGCTTTAAAAGCAAATTTTAAATATTAGAATTGTTTATTATACACTGTTTTATTGTTGTTGTGAGCCGCCCCGAGTCTGCGGAGAGGGGCAGCATACAAATCCAATAAATAAATAAATAAAATTGGCTGAGGAATTCTGGGAGTTAAAGTCCGACAAGACTAAAAGCAAAACTGGCTGAAGAATTCTGGTAGTTGAAGTCCACAAGTCATCAAGCAAAATTGGCTGAGGAATTCTGGGAGTTGAAGTCCAACAAGACTAAAAGCAAAACTGGCTGAGGAATTATGGGAGTTGAAGTCCACAAGTCATCAAGCAAAATTGGCTGAGGAATTCTGGGGGTTGAAGTCCACAAGTCATCAAGCAAAACTGGCTGAGGAATTCTGGGAGTTGAAGTCCACAAGTCATCAAGCAAAATTGGCTGAGGAATTCTGGGAGTTGAAGTCCGACAAGACTAAAAGCAAAACTGGCTGAGGAATTCTGGGAGTTGAAGTCCACAAGTCATCAAGCAAAACTGGCTGAGGAATTCTGGGAGTTGAAATCCACAAGTCTTCAAGTTTTGCTGGCTGAGGAATTATGGGAGTTGAAGTCTGACAAGACTAAAAGCAAAACTGGCTGAGGAATTATGGGAGTTGAAGTCCAGAAGTCTTCAGGTTTTGCTGGCTGAGGAATTCTGGGGGTTGAAGTCCACAAGTCATCAAGCAAAACTGGCTGAGGAATTCTGGGAGTTGAAGTCCGACAAGACTAAAAACAAAACTGGTTGAAGAATTCCGGGCGTTGAAGTCCGATAAGACTTAAAACTTTCCTGGCTGAGGAATTCTGGGAGTTGGTCCACAAGTTTTCAAGCTTTGCTGGTGAAGGAATTCTGGGAATAGAAGTCCACAAATCTTAGAGCTTTGCTGGCTGAGGAATTCTGGGAGTTGAAGTCCACACGTCTTATAGTTGCTAAGGTTGGAGAGACCCCTTCTTTTATGGTTATTCATATCGACATTTTAACTAATATGTTTATATACCTTATGCATTCTCCTATTTATAATATTTTCCTCCTTAGTAATATATTTTGTTAATGTCAGTTAATGCAGATACTATCTCCAATTGTACACCAATATACCAAATCTATTAATCAATCAGCTATTAACATCCTTATATATATTATTGATTTATTGTTGTCCTCTATCTTTTTTCCTTTTGTTCCAACCATTCATAAAACACATTCCAATTTTCATAATTATCCATACTTTTGTATTACACGTAGACAGAAGTTATGTTAAGGATATGTATTAAAACATGTAGACTCCTTCATCCGTGCTACACTTAAAAGAGAATAACTGGGCTTGTAGAAGCAAATGAAATAAATGAAGTAATTATTAATGTTCAATGATCTTCTTCCTCTTTGATCTTCTTCACCTTTCCCTTCTTTGTAATGTTACCTGTGAAAGACTTGGTATCCTAAAGAGCACCCTATAAGAAGCCCTAATTGATTGGCAGTGTGTTTCTGGAGCACGGGGGAAGGGCTGATTCAGAACTATCTATCTATCTATCTATCTATCTATCTATCTATCTATCTATCTATCCCCCCCCTCTCTTTCTATCTGTCTGTCTGTCTGTCTATCTATCTATCCCCCCCTCTCTTTCTTTCTTTCTATCTGTCTGTCTGTCTGTCTATCTATCTCCTGTATCTATCTATCTATCTCCTGTATCTATCTATCTATCTATCTATCTATCTACCCATCCCTCTCTCTCTCTCTTTCTATCTGTCTGTCTGTCTATCTCGTGTATCTATCTATCTATCTATCTATCCATCCCTCTCTCTCTCTCTCTTTCTATCTGTCTGTCTGTCTGTCATCTGTCTGTCTGTCTGTCTGTCTATCTATCTATCTCCTGTATCTATCTCCTGTATCTATCTATCTATCTATCTATCTATCTATCTATCTATCTATCTATCCCTCTATCTATCTATCTATCTATCCCTCTCTCTCTCTCTTTCTATCTGTCTGTCTATCTATCTATCTATCTATCTATCTATCTATCTATCTGTCCGTCTGTCAATCTATCTGTCAATCTATCTGTCTGTCTGTCTGTCTGTCTGTCTATCTATCTATCTATCTATCTATCTATCTATCTATCTATCTATCTATCCATCCTATCTATCTATTCTATATTTATGTCTGTCTGTCTGTCTGTCTAGCTAGCTATCAGCTCTATATCTATTTATCCACCATATTAATCTCCCAGGACAGCTTACAACAATAAGACAATACAGTTAAAATGTTAAAGTCAAATATTAATAGCAATAAAAACTCCTTAAACTAATCAATACTTCCCTTATCACTAACAAGAAAAACCCCATTAAACCAATCAATACAATCGTATCCTCACACATACTAATTGCAACACAATTCAGCCGGGACTGAGATGTTGATTTTCACGGCCCCCCCAGGCCTGCCAAATAACAGAGCCGGAAGGGACCTTGAAGCTCTTATAGATATCCTGTTTTCCCCAAAATAAGACCCTATCTTATATTTTTTTTGAACCCTGAAATAAGGCTCGGCCTTATTGCCATGGACTCAAAAGCCTGAGTAGGTAGGTAGGTAGGTAGATAGACAGACAGATATAAGAGAGTTAGAGAGAGAGAGAGAATGATAGATAGATAATAGACAGACAGACAGAGATAGAGATGATAGACAGATATAGACAGACAGACATAGAGATAGATAGATAGATAGATAGATAGATAAGACATAGAGATAGAGAGAGAGATTAAAAAGAGAGAGAGAGTTTTCCCCAAAACAAGACCCTATTTTAGATTCATGGGTAAAAGAATACTATTTAATTATTTCCTATTTTAAAAGTAATTAAGGAAACTACCAGTAAACTAGAGAAACCAAGGTACCAGAGAAGGAAGGAGTGTAAAAAAACTGCGAAGTATTCAATAAATAGTGCATAAACTTACTACCCCCACTGCGCCTCCACACACACAACCCCGCCTGGGGGCAGCAGCCCATTCCTGGCTGGCGGGGATGGGAGGCCACCAGGAAAGCCCAGGGCCAGGGGACTCACCGGCCACTGGAGACGGCTTGCGCAGGACCACCCACCGGCTCTTCCACTGGGGAGGGAGGGAGGGAGGGGGGAGCAGAGAGACAAGGAGGGGGTTAGCAGCGTCCTAGAGCGACCCCTCCCGGCCCTCCCCCTCCCTCCTTCCGCCCCCCCCCCTCTCCGCCCTCCCTCCCCCTTTCCCGGGGCACCTTCTTCCCCTCCCGCCACTTGAGCTGCCCTTCCAGCACCACCGCGTCCGTCATCTTCGGGCATGGCTGCCGACAGCTGTGAGGGGGCGGGAACTGGGCGGGGCGAAGAAGGGAAAGGGGGCGTTCTCAGTCCCGCCCTCTCTCGCTCTCGCTCTCTCCGGGCGCGGCGCAGGCCGGGAGCTGTAGTCCACAGGGCGGGTTATGCTGCCACGAGGGCGGGCGGGCGGATGATTGGCAGCGGCGGCGCGCGTCGCCCTTGGCAACCGGGGGTGGGGGCCGAGGGAGGCGGCGGCGGTGGCCGAAGAGGCTGAGGGGAAGAAGGTGAGCTGCGGCGGCGGACAAAGGGCGGGCGGGGGGCGGGGGCGACCCTCCCTCCTGGGGAAGAAGGAGCGTCGCTTCTCCGGGAGAAGGGGAGGGGAGGGGCGGCCCTCTGGCCTGTCGCCCCCGTGGGGCCTCTGCGAGGGCATCTGGCCTCTTCCTTCTCTTTTCTTTCTTTCTTTCTTTTTCTTTCTTTCTTTCTCACTTTGTCTCTTTCTCTGTGTCTTTCTCTCTTTCTTGACTTTCTCTCTCTCTCCCTCTCTTCTTTCTTTAACTCTGTCTCTCTCTCGTCTTTCTTCCACTTTCTTTCTTTCTCACTCTGTCTCTTTCTGTGTGTGTCTTTCCCACTTTCTTGACTTTCTCTCTCCCTCTCTTCTTTCTTTCACTCTCTCTCTTTCACTCTCTCTCATCTTTCTTTCTTTCTCACTCTCTCTCTCTCTCTCTCTCTGTTTTCCCACTTTCTTGACTTTCTTTCTCTCTCCCTCCTTTCTTTCTTTCTTTCACTCACTCTATCTCACTCTCTCTTTCTTTCACTCTCTCATCTTTCTTCCACTTTCTTACTTTCTCACTCTGTCTCTTTCTGTGTGTCTTTCCCACTTTCTTGACTTTCTCTCTCCCTCTCTTCTTTCTTTCTTTCACTCACTCACTCTCTCTCTCTCTTTCACTGTCTCTCATCTTTCTCTCTCTCTCTCTCTCTCTCTCTCTGTTTTCCCACTTTCTTGACTTTCTTTCTCTCTCCCTCCTTTCTTTCTTTCTTTCACTCACTCTATCTATCTCACTCTCTCTTTCTTTCACTCTCTCATCTTTCTTCCACTTTCTTACTTTCTCACTCTGTCTCTTTCTGTGTGCGTGTCTTTCCCACTTTCTTGACTTTCTTTTTCCTTCTCTTCTTTCACTCTCTCTCACCTTTCTTCCACTTTCTTTCTTTCTCATTCTGTCTGTTTCTGTGTGTGTGTGTGTGTCTTTCTTGACTTTCTTTTCCCCTCTCTCTTCTTTCTTTTGCTCTCTTTCTTCCACTTTTTCTTTCTTTCTTTCGCTCTCTTTCTTCCACTTTTTCTTTCTTTCTCTCTCTCCTTCCTTTCACTCTTTCTTTCTCTTTCTTTCTTTCTCTCTCTCACTTCTTTCTTTCACTCTCTCTCTCTCATCTTTCTTCCACTTTCTTTCTCACTCTGTCTCTCTGTGTGTGTCTTTCCCTCTTTCTTGACTTTCTTTCCTTCTCTCTCTCTTCTTTCTTTCTTTAACTCATTCTTTCTCTCTCTCTCTCTTGTCTTTCTCTCTCTCCCTTCTTTCTTTCACTCTCTCTCGTCTTTCTTCCACTTTCTTTCTTTCTCACTCTGTCTCTTTCTCTGGGTGTTTTTGCCTCTTGACTTTCTTTGTCTCTCCCTCTCTTCTTTCTTTCTTTCACTCACTCACTCTCTCTCCTGTCTTTCTTCCATTCTTTCTTTCACTCTTTCTTTCTTTCTTTCTTTCTCTCTCTTCTTTCTTTCACTCTTTCGCTCTCTCTTGTCTTTCTTCCACTTTCTTTCTTTATCCCTATCTTCCTCCTTTCATTCACTCTTTCACTCTTTTTTTCCTTCCCTTCCCCTTTCTGCTTTTATCTTCCTTTCCCTCCCTTCTGTTCCTCTTTCATTCTTTTCTATTCTTCCGTTCCCCCCTTCCATGTATTCTTTCCCTGCCCTTTGCCTTTCCTCCTGCTTCGCCCTCCCCTCTCTTGCCCCTTCCCCTCCTCTCCTCGCCCTTTATCTTTCCCCCCTCAGAGTGGCCCAGGGTCCTGGCCGCACCCCGGCGGTGGGCGCAGCTTTTGGTGGGCAAGTACGACCACAACAGAGGCCCTGATTTCCGTTGCTGAGTGAGACATCAGCTAAGGGAGCTTTTCCCCATTTTACGACCGTTTTCCTGGCGGCTGCTTAAGTCAGTCGCCCAGTTGTTGAGCGAAGCGGCCTCGGGACACCGCTACCATTCGTAAATACGACTCATTGCCACCGTCGTAGAGGTCAGTTGCGCCACCAAGGGTCCGAATTTTGACGACGCGACTGCGGGGGATGGCCGCGGCGATCATGGCCGGGGTCACTGCGGACGGTCGCTAAACGAACCCATCGCAAGTCGAGGACTTCGCTGTCTTGCAAGGCTGCTTTGCCTGCCTGTCGGCTTCCCCGAATCTTTGGCTGGGCTGAGCGAAAGAACAGAATCCTTGCTGGAGGCACTGACAAAAACTTCGGTTGGCTTCGGTTAGCCGGCTTTTTTGGTTTGGCTTTGTTGCCATGATCGGCGTTTCCATGGCACACCTTGGACAGCCTGGATTTTAAATCTTTCAGTGCCTGCGCCTGGAGACGGCAACACACAGCGTCTATTGCTATTGACCTTCCTTCCTTCCTTCCTTCCTTCCTTCCTTCCTTGTTTCCTTCTTCATCTCCTCCCTTCCTTCCTTTTTTCTTGTTTATTTCCTTTCTTTTTGTTTCTTTCCTTTTCCCTCCCTTCCTGTTTCCTTCCTTCCTTGTTTATTTTCTCCCTTCTTTCCTTCCTTATTTCTTCCCTCCCTTATTTCCTCCCTTCTTGTTTCCTTCCTTTTCTCTCCCTCCTTTCCCCCCTCCCTCCCTGATTTCCTTCTTCCCTTCCTTATTTCCTTTGTTCATTCTTTTTTGTTTCCTTCCCTCTTTTTTCCCTCCCTCCATTCTTTTCTTCCTTTGTTTGTTCATTCGTTTGTTCCTTCCTTCCTTGTTTATCTCCTTCCTTATTTCCTTCCTTCCTTCCTCCCTTGTTTCCTTTGTTGCTTCCTTTTTGTTTCCTTCCCTCTTTTTCCCCTCCCCCCATTCTTTTCTTCCTTCATTTGTTCATTCGTTTGTTCCTTCCTTTCTTCCTTGTTTATCTCCTTCCTTATTTCCTTCCTTCCTCCCTTGTTTCCTTTGTTGCTTCCTTTTTGTTTCCTTCCCTCTTTTTCCCCTCCCCCCATTCTTTTCTTCCTTCATTTGTTCATTCGTTTGTTCCTTCCTTCCTTCCTTGTTTATCTCCTTCCTTATTTCCTTCCTTCCTTCCTTGTTTATCTCCTCCCTGCCTTCCTTGTTTATTTTCTTCCTTTTTGTTTCTTTCCTTTTCCCTCCCCCTGTCCCTTCCTGTTTCCTTTCCTTCCTTCCTTTCCTATTTCCTCCCTTCTTTCCTTCCTTATTTCTTCCCTCCCTTATTTCTTCCCTTCTTTTTTCCTTTCTTTTTCCTCCCTCCTTTCCTTTGTTCCTCCTTCCCTCCCTCATTGCTACCCTTCCTTCCTTGTTTATATCTTTCCTCCCTTCCTTGTTTATTTCCTTCTTTTTCCCTCCCTCCATTCTTTTCTTCCTTTGTTCATTCCTTGTTTCCTTGTTTCCTTCCTTCCTTGTGTATTCCCTTCTTCCCTTCCTCTCTCCCTCCCTCCCTCCCTTGTGATTAGAATGCTAACTCTGCCAACTGCCTGCGGTTCGATCTTGACCTGCTCAAAGTTGACTCAGCTTTCCATCCTTCCAAGGTGGGTCAAATGAGGACCCAGATTGTTGGAGGCAAGAGGCTGATTCTGTAAACTGTGAAGCGGTATATAAGTCTAAGGGCTTTTGGATTTGGTATTGTTCAAACTTGTCCTCATTCTTAAAATAAAATAAATGTGCTGAAACTGACCAGACTAAGGATGTTAGCAGATGAATAAGCAGATTCTTTTCCCTATTTTCTTCCCCCAAAATTAAGGTGCATCTTATACTCTGAAAAATATGGTATATTCAATTGTTATGTCTATTATTTCCTTTATCCATTTATATATTTCCCTCCAGGATGCTTTAGTTTTGGGACACATCCACCACATATGAAAAAAGGTGCCTGCCTTTTCTTTTCTTTTTTTGCATTTCCAACAAATCTGATTTGAATTTGGGTATATTTTCGCCAATCTTGTTGTTCTATCCTATTATTTTCCTTTCATAATACCATTCCTTGCATTTGTATTGTTCTTCGTTATTACTGCCCCTTCTCCGGAGCTATCAGTCTGAGAACTAATCATTACTCGCGAATAATAGCTGCACATTTAAAATGCCTTTGATCCCTGCCTCCCTTCGGCAATGCTCAAGAAAGCCCTTTGATAATTGCTCACAGGTGTGGTGCCTTTCTTGAACTCGTTTCCCAAGATTCACAAGTCTGGCCGGCCCCATTTGACCCGGCCAGGGGTGGCCACTGCTCCAGGCCACCTCAGCAGGGTGGGCTCCAAAGTCTCCCGTCTGGCATGCCAATGTCTGTCCGTCTTCAGAGGGAAGGAGGGGTAAGAGAAGAGAGCAAAGAAAAGGGAAGGAGAGAGAGAAGGAAAAAACGGGGAGGATGGAAGCAGGGGAGGAAAGAAGGGGGAGATAGAGGGGGGGAGGAAGGAAAAGAGGAAGAGAAGGAAGGAAGGAAAATAGAAGGAGCAAAAGGAAGGAAGGAGGAAAGGAAGGAAAACCAGGGAGGATGGAAGCGAGGGAGGAAAGGAGGGAGGGATAGAGAGAGGAGGGAGAGAATGAAAGAAAGGGAAAAGAGAGTGAGGGAGAGAAGGAAGGAAGGAAGGAGGAAAGGAAGGAAGGAAAAACAGGGAGGCGGAAGGGAGGGAGGGATAGGGGAGAAAGAAAAAGGGAGGGAAAGTGAAATAGAGAAGGAAAGAAAAGAGGAAGGAAAAAAGAACAGACAACGGAAGGAGAGTGAAAATGAAAAGGAAAGAGAGAAGGAAAAACAGGAAGGAGGGGGTAGAAAGGGAAGAAAAGAAGATAAAGGGAGGGTAGGAGCAAAAGAAAGGAAAAAGGATAGGACGGGAAGAGAGAAGGTAGGAAAGAGAGGGGTAAAAAGGGAAGGAAGGTAAAGGGAAGAAAGCAAAAAAGGGAAAGGGAGGGAAGAAAACAAGAAGGAGAGGAGGGAAGGGAGAGGGAAAGGGAGGAGTAGAGAGGAAAGGAATGAAGGGGAAAAGAAGAAGAGAGCAAAAGAAAGAAAGAAAAGAGATAGTGTGAAGGAAGGAAGGAAAAGCAAACAGGAAGGACAGAAGGTAGGCATATAGGTAATAACCAACACTTTAAATTGCATTCAGTGACGATATATAGTTGTATTTGGGTAGGGCCATAGCAGCTCTCGCAGCTGCATTCTGAACTAACTTGTGTCTCCGAACATTCTTTAAAGATAGCCCCATGTAGAGCACATTGCAGTAATCGAGCCTTGAGGCCAATAAAGAATTCTATTATCTATTTTTCCAAAGTCTCAACCTCTTTTTTTGGGATGTTCTTTTTCCCCCCTTTAGGACAAGGGAAGATGCAGACTCGATAGCCCACAAAAATGTAACTCTGGAGAGAGGTTTTTCCGGCCCGCCCAAATCCCAGCATGTACAGACCAGGAGAGAAACCGAAACGCCGGCTACGCGCTCACAGCTCCAGCATCCGAAACGTCGAAATTGCCCGAGGGAGAGCGGGATACGGGTTCACTCTTTCGGGCCAATCTCCCTGTGTCCTGAATTCGGTTTTGAAAGGAAGCCCTGCCGATTACGTGGGACTGAAGGCAGGCGATAAAATATTCACCATCAACGAAATCAACGTGAAATGGGCCTCCCACGAAGACGTGGTGAAGCTGATCGGCAAATGCTCCGGGGTTTTGCAGATGGTCATTGCCGAAGGGTTCGGCCATGCGGAAGCTTGTTCCAGCGAGGATGAAAACGACGGCAAGGGGTGGCCAAAGACCAAACTTGATCTGAAAGGCCCGGGAATAAACCGGGCAGTGAAAGTGGTCGAGGAAATGCAATCCGGTGAAATTTTCAACATGATCCTTGAAAATTCTAATATTTGCGCTAGCGATACGCAGGCTCCAAAACGAAAGGAAAGATCTGTTCGTGAGGGGACCGCGTGGGAAACACAACTTCCCCCTGAGAGCGTTAAACCCCTTGTGGCATACAATGAGGACCGGCCCCAGGCTTTGAACCACGACTCGGTTTTTCGAGATGAACCGGAGGACCAGGAATGCTGCGGAATCGACGCGAGCGTTTTAAACGTGGCCATGGTTGTGGGCTACCTGGGATCCATTGAGCTTCCTTCCTCCAGCTCAAATCTGGAGTACGACAGCTTGCAGGCCATCCGGGGCTGCATACGCCGCCTTCGGGCCGAGCAAAGGATCCATTCGTTGGTGGCCATGAGGATCATGCACGACGCCATTCAGTTGCGCACAAACCCTTCCGCCGTGATTGCCACCTACCCAGCCGAGAAGCTGGCCTTCAGCGCACTCTGTCCCGACGACAAAAGGTTTTTCGGACTGGTCACCATGCAGAGCGTTGAGGAGGCAAGTTTAGCTTCAGAGAATGACGCGGTCCTGAGGACATCCTGTCACGTCTTTATGGTGGACCCGGAACTCTTCAGTCATAAAATTCATCAGGGCATCGCCCGACGGTTCGGATTGGAATGCACGGCCGATCCAGATACAGACGGCTGCCTCGAATTCCCTTTGTCATCTCTCCCTGTCCTGCAGTTTGTCTCCGTCCTGTACAGGGACATGGGAGATTTCATCGAGGGGGTGAGGGCCAGGGCCTTCCTGGATGGAGAAGCGGACGCCCGCCGGAACAACAGCATGAGCAGTAACAGCGACAGCGGGATCAGCAACGTCAACCAGGAGGAAAAGAGTCGGGTGTTGGTCGTCGATTTAGGAAGCAACTCCAACAAACACCCGCTCAGCAACCTACAGGGCAGTCCGATAAACAGGGTTCAAACTTCCCTCTGGAGTTTCGGTCACGAGCAAGAAAAGGTAGGATCGGGACCCACGTTCCAGAACGACAAATCTCAGAACCTAAGTAAATTTCTGGTGCCTTCGGTTCACGTTGAAGTTCCGGGGGCTTCGTCCAAAACCTCAGGACCCCCGCCGGGTCAGAAGAACCCCGCGGACCATCAGCGGTGGTTGCCTTCTCACATCTTGAAAGACTGGCAGCACGGATGCCTGAGCGACCAAGAGTCGTACACGGATTCTACTGATGGCTGGTCAAGCGTCAATTGTGGGACGCTTCCACCTCCCATGAGCAAAATCCCGGCGGACAGATACAAGGTCGGCGGCACCTTTGGCGCACCTCTTCTCCTGTCCCCAAAGAAAGAAGTGGCGGAGAAAGAATTTCAGAGGGAGGATCGCTTGGATTCGCAACATGGCTTCAGATTGCCCAAAGAGGACAAGAAGGTATGCTTCTTAAGGAAATGCGCATAATCCTCAACACAAATGTGCTTTCTTTTTATTTTCAGACAGGTTAGGTGGGTAGGTAGGTAGGTAGGTAGGTAGGTAGGTAGGTAGGTAGGTAGGTAGATAGATAGATAGATAGATAGATAGATAGATAGATAGATAGATAGATAGATAGATAGATAGATAGATGAGAAATAGAAATGGATGGGTGGGTGGGTGGGTGGGTAGGTGGATGGATGGATAGATGGATGACAGAGAGACAGAGAGAGTAGGATGGATGGATAGGTAGGTAGGATAGATGGATGGATGATGGATGAGAGAGAGACACACACACACACACACACACAGAGAAGGGTAGGATGGATGGATAGGTAGGTAGGTAGATGAATGATAGATAGATGAACAATAGATAGAAGATAGATAGATAGATAGATTAGAAAGATGAGAGAGAGAGGTGTAAGATTGATAGATTATAAAAAGAGAGAGGTAGAGAGAAATAGTAGATGATAGATAGATAGATAGGTAGATAGGTAGATAGGTAGATAGATAGATAGATAGATAGATAGATAGATAGATAGATAGGAAAGATAGGAAAGATAGAGACAGAGATTAGATTAGATTAGATTTATTGGATTTATATGCCGCCCCTCTCCGCAAACTCGGGGCGGCTCACAACAGAGTAAAAACAATACATAATAACAAATCCAATACCCACCAATCCAATTACAATGTTAAGCTAAAAAATTCATAGAAAACAACCCCAGAATAATAGAAAACAAGCACACAATCAATCTAACACCAAAACAACATGGGCAAGGGGGAGATGTTCAGTTCCCCCATGCCTGACGGCAGAGGTGGGTTTTAAGGAGTTTGTGAAAGGCAAGGAGGGTGAAGAGAGAGAAGGGTAGGATGGATGGATGGATGGATAAGTAGGTAGGTAGATGGACGAGAGAGAGACAGAGAGAGAGAGAACGTGGCTAAATACGGTGGCATTAGGTCCGGGCAGATAACTGGGCCCCGCTGTAGTCGCCGCTACCAGTTCGCTGCTTCCAGTCCACTGCTACCAGTTTGCCCGAACTCATCTGAACTGGCTGAATGCCACCTCTGACCAGGCAGGGGTTGCAACTTACCTCCTCTACTGGTACAGATGTGCGTGCAGCTTGGGATGACCAGCAAGCAGGCATGCGTTGGAGCGAGATTTGGCTTCTGCACATGCGCAAAAAGCAAATACTACGAGAAGACACGCAGGCGTGCAAGATTTTTTTTTGCTTCTGCGAAAAATCACTGAAAATCGCCCAAATCTTGCCCACCCGCGTATACTCTCACGAGAATTTGCTTCCTGCCGCATGCACAGAAGCAAAAATCTCACACCGACGTGCACTCCCGCCTGCCGGTCACCTGGAGCTACGCGCACAGCTCTGTTTTTGCTACTGGAACTCCGTGTCCCCCCGTCCAGGTAGGAACCCAATGCTGTCTCTGAGTCAGGTGATCCTGAAGACACGGATAAACCTCCAAGTGATGTCAATGACCCTGTAAAAAGGATGCAAAAGACCAGCTCTCTGGTAGGAGCATCCAGTCAGAGAAGAAACTTCTTGGACGGGAAACGTAGAAACATAGAAAATTGACGGCAGCAAAAGACCTCATGGTCCATCTAGTCTGCCCTTATACTATTTCCTGTATTTTATCTTACAATGGATCTATGTTTATCCCAGGCATATTTAAATTCAGTGACTCTGGATTTACCAACCGCGTCTGTTGGGAGTTTGTTCCAAGCATCTACTACTCTTTCAGTCAAATAATATTTTCTCACGTGGCTTCTGATCTTTTCCCCCAACTAACCTCAGATTGTGCCCCCCCTTGTTCTTGTGTTCATTTTCCTACTAAAAACTACTTCCCTCCTGAACCTTATTTAACCCTTTAACATATTTAAATGTTTCGATCGTGTCCCCCCTTTTCCTTCTGTCCTCCAGACCAGTGTTTCCCAACCTTTTTTGAGCCGCGGCACATTATTCACATTTTCAAAATCCTGGGGAACATTGAGCGGGGGGAGGGGGGGCCAAAAAAGTTTGGACAAAAAAATCTCTCTTCCTCCCTTTCGCTCTATTTCTCTCTCCCTCCCTCTTTCTCTCCATCCCTTTCTTTCTCCCTTCCTTCCTCTCTCTTTTGCTCTTTCTCTCTCCCTCCTTCCCCCCTCTTGCTGTCTCTTTCTTTCTTTCCTTTCTTTCTCTCTCTCATTCTGTCTCTCTTGCTATCTCTTTCTTTCTCCCTTCCTTCCTCTCTCTTTTGCTCTTTCTCCCTCCTTCCCCCCTCTTGCTGTTTCCTTCTTTCTTTCTTTCTCTTTCTCTCTCTCTCTCATTCTGTCTCTCTTGCTGTCTCTTTCTCTCATTCTTTCTCTCTTCCTTCCTTCCTCTTTGCTCTCTTTCTCTCTCCCTCCTTCCCCCCTCTTGCTGTCTCTTTCTTTCTCTCTCTCTCTCATTCTGTCTCTCTTGCTATCTCTTTCTTTCTTCCTTCCTTCCTCTCTCTTTTGCTCTCTTTCTCTCTCCCTCCTTCCCCCCTCTTGCTGTCTCTTTCTTTCTTTCTCCTCTCTCTCTCATTCTTTCTCTCTTGCTATCTCTTTCTCTCTCTTCCTTTCCTTCTCTCTCTTCCTTTCTTCTTTGTGGAGGCCGGCAAAGCTTTTTCTGGGTAGGCTGGCTGGGGGATAGGGCGTGCGCACGCCTGCACCCCCGACGTTCCAAAGAACCTTCTCCGACCTCCGCTGTGAGAAGGTTTTCTCCGAGCGCTCACCGCCGTTGCAGCCAACACTGCGGGAGGAGCTGGAGAAAGGGGCAGATCGGGCGGGTGGGCGTCAGCGGCGAGTAGCCAGGGGCGCGAGGGGAGCGGAGGCACTGGGGGGTGGGGGCAGCCGCGGAGCCGGCCTCCGCACTTTCATCGCTCCCCACCCCAAACTCCAACGCCCAGCTCCTTACGCGGAACGGAAGAATTAAGCTCTCCTTTTTCCTGCCTTCCTCCTCTGGGGCCCAGCAGGTTTGCGCCGGCAGCGCCCCGCCCAGCTGGAGCTTCCCTAGAAGCTTCACGGCACACCTGCCCGTGTCTCGCGGCACACTAGTGTGCCGTGGCACACCGGTTGGGAAACGCTGCTCCAGACTATACAGATTGAGTTCATTAAGTCTTTCCTGACTGTGAGCAGTGACTCCCTGTCCAGATAGGGCCGCAACTGGTGCACCAGGCAATTCAGTTCCTGTAGATTTACCAACCACGTGTGCTGGAAGTTTGTTCCAAGCATCTACTCCTCTTTCAATCAAATAATATTTTCCCACGTTGCTTGTGATCTTTCCCCCAACTAACTTCAGATTGTGCCCCCTTGTTCTTGTGTTCATTTTCCTATTAAATACTACTTGCCTCCCGAACCTTATTTAACCCTTTAACATATTTAAATGTTTCGATCGTGTCCCCCCTTTCCCTTCTGTCCTCCAGACTATACAGATTGAATTCATTAAAGTCTTTCCTGCGAAGTTTTATGCTTAAGACCTTCCACCATTTTGGTCGCCCGCCTTTGGACCCGTTCAATTTGATCAATATCTTTTTGTAGGTGAGGTCTCCAGAACTGGACACAGTATTATTCCAAATGGGGTCTCACCAGCGCTCCCTACAGAGGGATCACAATCTCCCTCTTTCTGCTTGTTATACTTGTAACTATGCAACCAGGTATTCTACTTGCTTTCCCTACCGCCTGACCGCACTGTTCACCCATTTTGAAGCGAAACATCTTCAAAAGAAAAAAACCAGAAAGTCCAATCACCTCCTGAAAAAAACTTTGGGATAATTTGTTCCTGACCAAATGTACAGGCCTAAATCTGGATCCAACCCATTTGCGTGCTCAGAGTTGCAAAAGAGAGGCGACATAATGGCGAGCGTGAATGTTTGGCGGTGAGGTCGGACGAAATAAAAGCAGGGCTGCTATTTCAAGCGTTAACTGTTTCAGGAAAAAAAAAGGGTTTTGTTTGCCTTACACTCTCTCGAATTGACGGCACCCCGTAATAAAGAGCATTTTTAGATTCCATTGTTTAAAAATAGAACGGAAACCCTGCAATTAAGAAAATTTACTTTGCTGGTGCGTCCAACGCTAAACAAGTCCCAGCTGCCGCTAATTTTGCATCGACAAAGAACTTGAAACATTGCAAATGGAAACAACAAAGATTGGGCAGTATAATTGCACAACAAGAAAGAACTTGATGTAAGATTATGCAGTTGTGTTAGCGTTTGTGCATCAGCAAGTATCTCTGGACTATTTCATACAATGAGTCCCTTTTTTCCAATACTTCCTTCCTCCCTCCCTTCCTCTTCCTTCCTTCCTTCCTTCCTTCCTTCCTTCCTTTCTTCTCCTCCCTTCCTCTTCCTTCTTTCCTTCCTTCTCCTGACTTCCTCCTTGCCTTCCTTCCTTCCCCTCCCTTTCCATTCCTTCCTTTCTTCTCCTCCATTCTCCTCCCTCCCTCCCTCCCTTCCTCCCTCCCTCCCTCCCTTCTTTCCTTCCCAGTAGAAGGAATAGAATAGGATGCAGCATTGCAGGCTAACTCTATCGACTGCCAGTAGTTCGATCCTGATGGGCTCATGGGTGACTCAGGTTTCCACCCTTCCGAGCTCTGTAAAATGGGGACCCAGATGGTTTGAGGGCAACATACCTAGTCCCCGACTTAACAAAATTCATTTAGTGACGGTTCAGTGTTACAGCAAGCCTGAAAAATGGGTCTTGCGAGCATTTTTCAGTTACGACCTTCGCAGCATCCCCATCAAGTCATGGGATCAAAATCCGGATGCTTGGCAACTGATTCGTATTTATGACGGTTGGTGATTTTTTCCCCTCCAAGCTCACGTGAGCTGGACCAGAAGCTAATTTTACATCTGGTTCGCCGAACCGGTAGTTCCAAGGCAGGCATAGCTTTGGGTCGCCGACGTGCACGCACATGCGTGCCAGCGAGATCTTGTTTCTGCACATGCGATTTTGGCATTTTTTGTTTCTGCACATGAAAGAACGTATGATGTACGATACAGACGCAGAAAGAAAAAGTTGCCGAAATCTCACATGCAAAATCTCGCTGGGATGTTTGCGCGCTCATTTATTTATTTATTTATTATTTGGATTTGTAAGCCGCCCCTCTCCGAAGACTCGGGGCAGCTCACAACAAGTGAAAAACAATCCAATACATAATCCAATTAATTAAAATATTTAAAATTTAAAAAAAAAACCTATACTAACATACATCACGGCAATACGGAGAAGTTCCATTTTCACTACAGGTGCGCAGTGTGGCACGTGCCGGGAAGCAACCCGATACTGTTGCAAGGACTGGCTGACCCTGCCCACCCTGCCCTCCCCTCCTAGGTGTCTCCACGCGGCCTCCTTTTGATGCCAGGTAAGCGCAGGGCCGCGCGGAAGCTCTGGGAGGATGAAAAATGAGCATTGCAGAAGTCTAGAAATTGTTCCGTTTTTTGCCTCTGGAGGGCCTCCGTAGTCCAGGAGAGGCTGTTTTCGCCCTGCCAGAGGCTCAAGGAAACTCTATGGAGCTCGGGGAGGGCAAAAACATCCCACGTCCCAGTGATGCAGGAGGCCAAATAGGCCACTCCCACCATGCCCACACCCACCCAGCCACTCGGAAGAGAACCGGTTGCTAAAAATGTTCAAACACCATTTTAGAACACCATCTGAGCCGGGGTGGCGCAGCAGGTAGAGTGTTGTACTGCAGGCCACTGAAACTGACTGTAGATCTGAGGGTTAGTGGTTCAAATCTCATCATCGGCGCAAGGTTGACTCAGCTTTCCATCCTTCCGAGGTGGGTAAAATGAGGACCCGGATTGTCGGGGGCAATATGCTGGCTCTGTTAAGAAGCGCTATTGCTAACATGTTGTAAGCCGCCCTGAGTCTAAGTAGAAGGGCGGCATAAAAATTGAATGAATGAATGAATGAATGAATGAATGAATCTTTTGACAATGGCAAGGGGGACATTTGCCCAGGTTCACCTGATGTGCCAGTTGCGGCTCTATCTGGACAGGCAGTCTCTACTCACAGTTGGACCGGGAGGGTTGTCGTTCTGTGCCGCTACCAGTGTGCTGCGGGCACATCTCTGTGTCTTCGGTGTGCATGCAACCACTCGTGAGATTTTGCTTCTGCTCATAAGCAGGAAGCAAAATCTCGCGAAGGGACGTGCACAAAATTTTGGTGATTTTTTTGTTTCTGTGCATGCGCAGAAGCAAAAAATCCCGCCAAAATCTCACACACACAGGCATTCCTTCGCAAGATTTTGTTTCTTGCGAAGAAGCAAAATCTCAGTCGGACACACGCCCGCCTGCGCTGGAGACATGGACCTATGCGCGCAGCTCCATTTTCGCTACCAGAGCTATAGTATGGCCCGTAGCGGAAGCAACCCACTATTGGGTTGGACTAAATAACCTATAAGGTCCCTTCCAACTCTGTCAATCTGTTGATTTCGATGGAACCCTGATATATTGCTAGATTCCCAAGATCACACGGATCTCCTTTTGCGACCACCTGACCGGCAAAGTCAAACCAGATTCGTTTAACAACTGTTTATCAACCGCAGTGATTCACTTAGCTGCAAGAAAGGTTCCGGAAAAATCGGTCAAAACTGGCTTTGACGAATGCTTCCGGCGCCCCAACACTTTCTTCTCCTTTTGTGCGTAGGAGACGGGCTTTAAAATAACACCTCAAGGAAGTAACCAAGACAGATACCAAAGAACGAAGGCGGAAACCAATAATCAATGTCTGTTTTTTGTGACCGTTTTTAGGCCGCGAAATTTGGAGCCGCTTTCGGATTGGTCCAACTCTTCCATCACTCTTCGGCTCGGCGATCATTTGGGCGCTCCAAGAGATTCAGCATCACCCGTTCGCTCGAGGATCTTGAGGTAAACTTGTGACTTTCGTGATTTCGGAGGGAAGGCAGTCCAATGCGCCGTTCATTTTGAGTCAAGAAAATTAAGCAAAAATATACTTCTGTGGGTAGAAAAAAAATTATTTTCTCCACCATAAAATGAAACCATATATAGTTATAAACACAACAACAATGCTCAAAATCAGTCATATATAAAAAATTCTTTTGTTATTACTCACTCGATGGAGGCTCTTACCTCTCCTCATCTAAAATTTTCTATTAATTTTATACAACATTGTCAATTCTAAAAAAATCTAAATAAAAATTCTTCCTGTCCATCTTACTAAAAAAAAGTTACATTACATCAGTGCAAACAATAATAAAATCTCTTTTATCTAAATTTAAATTTATTTTATGATTGGATAGAAAATTAAGAGATACGTATGTATTAGTAATTGGTTAATTTTGTGAAAAATTGAAACGTGAGAATTTGATTTAAATTTTGGAAACCAGATGGCGAAGATGAGAAATGTCCACGGAACATTTCTCCGTGTTCTACATAATGATATAATACAAAATTTATTTATTTTTTAGATTTTAAACATGTAGAACTTTATTTTATGAAGTAGGTGATGTATTATGAATAGTTTATTTTATTAAACATACATATATATATATATATATATATATATATATATATATATATATATATATATATATTTGTTTTCGTAGATTTTCACGGCTACAGGTATGACGGTCTTGGTATATTTGGGTTTCTTCACGTGTAGGATTTAGAAATTTCTGGCGACGTTTCAACGAGGTCCCACTCGTCATCTTCAGGCTGGTGCTTCTGTCCTAGAACAATTCAGAAATTTCTAAATCCTACACGGGAAGAAACCCGAATATACCAAGACCGTCATATATATATACGGTATATAAGTTATATGATGCTTCTGTATACTCTGTCTTCAAGTCACTTTACACTTTCCTGGTTCCTCATTTTTCAGTCTTAACGTTCTGTTTTCTTAGTGATGTTTAGTACGCGTAACCGCAGGTTGGTTGATTTACCTCAGAGGTCTTCAAAGCAGAGCTGGCTGGAGAATTCTGGGAGTTGGAGTCAATGATCTCTCCAACGTTAGAAAACGGCATGCGGCAATTGGAAACTGCTGCGCGCCATTCTCTAGTCATGTGCTCAGGCAGGCAGTCACGCAGCCTCCGATATTAGAAAATGGTGCGCGGAAGTGAAGAGATGCTTGTCTTCAGCACTACCGGCGCACTGCACGAGGCCATTGTGGACGCATGTGTGTCTAGCAGGTCTCCACGCACCCATCGATACGATATTTGGCTTCTGAGCATGCGCAACACGTAATGGACATGTGCACAAGTGAGATTTCAGCGATTCCGTGCATGCGCAGAAGCAAAAAACCACCCAGAATCGCTGAAATCTTGCTCGCGCACACGTCCATTACTCCAAGAGATTCAGCATCACCCGTTCACTTGAAGATTTTGAGGTAAACTTGTGACTTTTGTGATTTCTGACCGAAGGCAGTCAATTCACAGTTCATTTTGCGCAGAATCCAAATCTCGCGTGAGCACGTCGGGGGATACACAGCTGCATGCACATCCTGGAATTTTCTACCGGGACGGAGCACCTGACTCTTATTATGCGTTCAGACGTCACTTCCAGATGCCATTTTGAAACACTGCTGCAGCTACGCTATTATTATTATTATTATTATTATTATTATTATTATTATTATTAATTAGATTTGTATGCCGCCACTCTCCGCAGACTCGGGGTGGCTCACAACAGTGATAAAAACAATATATAATGACAAATCTAATAATTAGAATCTAAAATAACAATAGTACATTTAAAGAGCCTAAAAAGCAAGGAACCCCAATATAAAAAACATACATACAGTCATACCATGCACAAAAACTACATAGGCAGGGGGAGATGTCTCAGTTCCCCCACGCTTCACAACAGAGGTGGGTTTTAAGGAGTTTACGAAAGGCAAGGAGGGTGGGGGCAGTTCTAATCTCTGGAGGGAGCTGATTCCAGAGGGTTGGAGCCACCACAGAGAAGGCTCTTCCTCTGGGTCCTGCCAGACGACATTATTTAGTCGACGGGACCCGGAGAAGACCAACTCTGTGGGACCTAACCGGCCGCTGGGATTCGTGCGGCAGAAGGAGGTCTCGCAGATATCCTGGTCCGGTGCCATGAAGGGCTTTATAGGTAATGACTAACACTTTGAATTGTGACCGGAAACTGATCGGCAACCAATGCAGATTGCGGAGTGTTGGAGTAACATGGGCGTATTTAGAAAAGCCCATGATTGCTCTCGCAGCTGCATTCTGCACGATCTGAAGTTTCCGAACACTCTCCAAAGGTAGCCCCATGTAGAGAGCGTTACAGTAGTCAAGCCTTGAGGTGATGAGGGCATGAGTGACTGTGAGCAGTGACTCCCGGTCCAAATAGGGCCGCAACTGGTGCACCAGGCGAACCTGGGCAAACGCCCCCCTCGCCACAGCTGAAAGATGTTTCTCTAATGTGAGTTGTGGATCGAGGAGGACGCCCAAGTTGGGTCAATAATTCCCCCCCCCCCCAGGGTGATGGACGGACAGATGGAATTGTCCTTGGGAGGCAAAACCCACAGCCACTCCGTCTTATCAGGGTATGGTGGAAGGTCTTAAGCATAAAACGTATCAGGAAAGACTTAATGAACTCAATCTGTATAGTCTGGAGGACAGAAGGAAAAGGGGGGACATGATCGAAACATTTAAATATGTTAAAGGGTTAAATAAAGTTCAGGAGGGAAGTGTTTTTAATAGGAAAGTGAACACAAGAACAAGGGGACACAATCTGAAGTTAGTTGGAGGAAAGATCAAAGGCAACATGAGAAAATATTATTTTACTGAAAGAGTAGTAGATCCTTGGAACAAACTTCCAGCAGACGTGGTTGGTAAATCCACAGTAACTGAATTTAAACATGCCTGGGATAAACATATATCCATTGTAAGATAAAATACAGGAAATAGTATAAGGGCAGACTAGATGGACCATTAGGCCTTTTTCTGCCGTCAGTCTTCTATGTTTCTATGTTTCTATCTGTCCAAAGAAACGCAAAATTTACACACGCACTCCTGACAGTTCAAACAATGTATATCTAAAGTTTCGCATTCGTACCGTTACTGTAGGCTGAGGGGAGAAAATGTGGTGCATTGCTTTGTGGGCGACCCCCATACAATTCACGTTCTTCTCCACCTTTCGGATCTTGCTGGTTTTAAACAA
Organism: Erythrolamprus reginae; assembly: GCF_031021105.1. Taxonomy (NCBI): domain Eukaryota; kingdom Metazoa; phylum Chordata; class Lepidosauria; order Squamata; family Dipsadidae; genus Erythrolamprus; species Erythrolamprus reginae. The sequence goes on from NC_091956.1 coordinate 12,868,814, forward strand.
GTAGGTGTGGTACCCATGTTTTTTGGGTAGGAATCCTGTTCTGCCAGAAAGGAGGAAGACCTCGTAAATTTTAACGGAGCGAAGAAAACGAGCAAGTCGACGGGAGCACGCAACAGCTCCGACTGGCGTGTGATTGTAATCTCCTGTGGACATGCAGCTACACGCCCAGGAGCAGCGAAGAGCAACAAGATTTTACAGGATTGTTTCAATCCGGAGCTAAAGATTCAACTTGCCCAAAGGAAGACTTGAACTAAAAAAGAAATAACTCTCTAAAAACCCCAAAACTCTGGGCAAAATCGCATACGGATAATCCACCAATATGCTGTCTCGGTCGACGGCTCCATGGCTACGCAAGGATTGTCGCAACAAGAATTGAAGACCTTTGAGTTTAGGCTGCCGCTACTCCGCTTTGTAGCGCAGCGTCGAAGGAAGGCTACGTTGAAGCTGGGTGGGTCCCTGGTGGGGGAGAAAGGAGGGAAGGAAGGAAGGACGAGACACTTCACCCTCCCAGTTGTGTGACTGCGAGGAAGGAGACAGAGAGCATGTCTCAGCCACCAGCCCGAGAATTGCTCATCTCAAACGAAAGATAATTCTCTGAAGTCTGCCTGTTCATGGATAAAGTTTGCAAAGACGGTCATGTAAGTTTTACTTTCCTACAAGAGAGAGGGGGGGGAGGGAGGGGAGGGAGGAAGAGAGGGAGGGAGGAAGGAAAGGAAGGAAGGAAAGAAGGAAGGAAGGAAGGGGGAGGGAAGAAAGGAAGATATGGAAGGGAGGGAGGGAGGAAGGGAGGAAGGAAAAAAGGAAGGGAGGGAGGGAAAGAAGGAAAAGAAGGAAGAGGCAGGGAAGAAAGGAAGAGATGGGAGGAAGGAAGGAAAAAGGGAAGGAAAGGGATAGAGGAAGGGAAGGAGAAAGAAGGAAGGAAGGAAGGAAGGAAAAGGGAGGGAGGGAAAGAAGGAAAAGAAGGAAGAGGGAGGGAAGAAAGGAAGAGATGGGAGGAAGGAAGGAAAAAGGGAAGGAAGGGAGAGAGGAAGGGAGGGAGAATGAATGAAGGAAGGAAGGAAAAGGAAGGGAGGGAGGGAAAGAAGGAAAAGGAGGAAGATGGGAAGAAAGGAAGAGATGGAAGGGAGGAAGGAAGGAAAAGGGGAAGGAAGGGAGAGAGGAAGGAAGGAAGAGGGAGGGAGGGAAGAAAGGAAGAGATGGAAGAGAGGAAGGAAGGAAAAGGGAGGGAAGAAAAGAAGAGACGGGAGGGAGGAAGGAAAGAAGGAAGGAAGGGAGGGAGGAAGGAAATAAAAGAAAGAAGGAAGAAGAAAAGAAGGGAAGGAAGGAAGGCAAAGAAGGGAAGAAAGAAAGGAAATAAGAAAGGAATAGTCTATATTGGATTTTAGGAGGGGGAAATCTGTCTTTATTCTGCAGATTAGTGATTTTTTTTTACTGGTTATTCTACAATGTCAACAGACAATACAATGAGTTTCTCGCATTCTATGGCTAACTGGCGTGTAAGCTTCCTAAAAGCCATTTAAAATATTCTTTTTTTTGCTGGTTTTTACGGCCAGTTCAGCTCTTTTGTAGCTCGTTCAAAAACATTAATCCACTTGAATATCGCTTTGCTTGTAGGGTTTTTTGTGTCTTTGGAATTGAGCGGAAGGAAATCTTTCAAAAGATCGGGGTGGGATATTGAAAAAGAACCCGGGCAGATTGTTGGAGAGAAAGAAGATTAAAACGCTGGGGTCATTTATTCAGTTCCTTTTATCCTTGTTGGGGGTCAAAAATGTTTTTGGAGGTGCCCTGTGGTGAGAAAGAAGCATCCGTCTGCATAGCCTTGTTTTGGACTGTACTTTTTCTGCTGGGATTTGACCCAGTTTGTCAATTTCACATCTGATATCCGGACATTTATAACTTTCCTCTCCAAATGTTTTAATCTCAGTTTGTTAGGCATGGAGGCTACGTACGAGGGTTATCCAGAAAGTCAGGTTACAAGGCACGTAGCTCTCGCGGGGAATGTTCGCGGGGGAAGTTGGTATTCCTATTGTGTAGCGGGAAGCCAGCGGAAGAGAACGAGCAGTGCCAGGGGTCAGTAGATCATCGACCGGCGTGGTGGGGAAGGTTAGAGATGAGTGTCCTCATTCCGTTTCCCTCCAAGGGCGAAGTGCGCGCTGTAATGCGCTACCTGAATGCCGAGGACATGAACGCGGCTGTGATGGGTGCCCAAAATGCTCACTGAAGCACACAACATTGACAGTCATTTATTTTATTTATTTTATTTATTTTATTTATTTTATTTATTTTATTTATTTTACTTATTTACTTATTTACTTACTTACTTACTTACTTACTTACTTACTTACTTACTTATTTGATTTGTATGCCGCCCCTCTCCGAAGACTCGGGGCGGCTAACAACAATATAAAAAGACAATGTAAACAAATCTAATATTAAAAACAATCTAAAAAACCCCAATTTAAAGAACCACTCATACATACAAACATACCATGTATAAATTCTATAAGCCTAGGGGGAAGGAAAAACTTCAATTCCCCCATGCCTGACGACAGAGGTGGGTTTTAAGGAGCTTGTGAAAGGCAAGGAGGGTGGGGGCAACTCTGGTATCTGGGGGGAGCTGGTTCCAGAGGGTCGGGGCCGCCACAGAGAAGGCTCTTCTCCTGGGTCCCGCCAAACGACATTGCTTAGTCGACAGGACCCAGAGAAGGCCAACTCTGTGGGACCTAACCGGTCGCTGGGATTCATGCGGCAGAAGGCGGTCCCGGAGATATTCTGGTCCGATGTCATGAAGGGCTTTATAGGTCATAACCAACACTTTGAATTGTGACCGGAAATTGATCGGCAACCAATGCAGAGTGTTGGTGTAACATGGGCATACCTTGGGAAGCCCATGATTGCTCTCGCAGCTTCATTCTGCGCGATCTGAAGTTTCCGAACACTTTTCAAAGTAGCCCCATGTAGAGAGCATTACAGTAGTTGAACCATTTTGAGATGAAACTTGGGCTTATCACCCTACTCCAGAGAGCAAACGTCAGTCAATGGAGTGGTGCCATACCCATTCTCCTTCAGCCCCAAAATTCAAAACTCGGCGAAGAAAACTTGGGCACCCATCGTGCACAAATCTTGGGTACCCATCGCAGCACCGTTCATGCCGTTAGCATTCAGGTAGTGTATTAGCGGGATTTTAGCAAACGCTTGCCCTGGTGGCTCACAGCTGCCTCACCCTCACCCACTCATCCCGGCCCGCAATTGGGTAGAGGGGACTCATCTTCAATTTTTAGCTGCTTCAAGAATATTATCACCTTTTACATATATAAAAGAAAGAGCTGTCCATCAGACAGTTCGTGGGTGAGGGGGGGAGTTGTTATATGTTTATATGTTTTCTACTTATCTCTCTTTTTCTGTCTTGTTTTATTTTTTCTTCACACTTCCTGTTGTTGTTGTTTTTGTCTATTTCAAGACACTGTACAATACCAAAGGTAGACAAATATGTAACAAAGAGAAAGATTATGTACTGTGTTTTTTAATGTTTAATAATAATTTAATAATAATAATTTATTGGATTTGTATGCCGCCCCTCTCCGTAGACTCGGGGCGGCTAACAACAATGATAAAAACAACATGTGACAATCCAATAATAAAAACTAAAAACCCTTATTTATAAAACCAAACATACACACAAACATACCATGCATAACTTGTAATGGCCTAAGGGGAAGGAATATCTCAACTCCCCCATGCCTGGTGGTATAAATGAGTCTTGAGTAGTTTACGAAAGACAGGGAGAGTGGGGGCAATTCTAATCTCCGGGGGGAGTTGGTTCCAGAGGGCTGGGGCCGCCACAGAGAAGGCTCTTCCCCCGGGGCCCGCCAAACGACATTGTTTAGTCGACGGGACCCGGAGAAGGCCAACTCTGTGGGACCTTATCGGTCGCTGGGATTCGTGCGGTAGCAGGCCGTTCCGGAGGTAATCTGGTCCAATGCCATGTAGGGCTTTAAAGGTCATGACCAACACTTTGAATTGTGACCAATGCAGCCAATGCAGGCCACTGAGTGTTGAAGAAACATGGGCGAATCTTGGAAGCCCCACGATGGCTCTCGCAGCTGCGTTCTGCATGATCTGAAGTTTCCGAACACTTTTCAAAGGTAGCCCCATGTAGAGAGCGTTGCAGTAATCGAACCTCGAGGTGATGAGGGCATGAGTGACTGTGAGCAGTGACTCCCTGTCCAAATAGGGCCGCAACTGGTGCACCAGGCGAACCTGGGCAAACGCCCTCTTCGCCACAGCCGAAAAATGATGTTCCAATATCAGCTGTGGATCAAGGAGGACGCCCAAGTTGTGAACCCTCTCTGAGGAGGTCAACAGTTCCCCCCCCCCAGGGTAATGGACGGACAGATGGAATTGTCCTTGGGAGGCAAGACCCACAGCCTCTCCGTCTTGTCTGGGTTGAGTTTGAGTTTGTTGACACCCATCCAGGCCCCAACAGCCTCCAGGCACCGGCACATCACTTCCACTGCTTCGTTGACTTAATAAACTTTTTTTTTTTTTAAAGAATATTATCACCTCGTGGCTCAACTATTGCAACACACTCTACATGGGACTATCCTTGAAAAGCGTTCAGACTACAATTAGTCCGGAACACAGCCGCGCAAACTGTTGTGGGTGTACCCAGGTACACCCACATTACTCCAATATTCCGCGAGGTGCACTGGCTCCCAGTCGATCTCCGAGTGCAATTCACGGTATTGGTTATCACCTATAAAGCCCTACATGGTTTAGGGCCAGACTATTTACGGGACTGCCTCCTGCCGCATACCTCCCAGTGACCGACGAGAGCCCACAGGATCAGCCTTCTCCAGGTCCCGTCAGTCCAACAATGCCGATTGGCGGAGCCACATGGGAGGGCCTTCTTTGTGGCAGCTCCGGTCCTTTGTAATCAACTACCCCCCGAGACTCATACCGCCCCCACCAGTGAAGGGCTGCTCTTCTTACCGCCTACCGGAGCGCCCTCGGAAGCCGTTGCATGCACACACCTATTGGTGCAAGATTTGGCTTCTGCACATGCACAACAAACCAAATCTCATGTGAGGACGTGTGCAAAAGCAGGATTTCGGTGATTTGCACCGATATTTTTGCTCCTGTGCATACGCAGAAGCAAAAGATCGGCAAAAATTGCCGAAACCTTGCTTTCGCATGCATCCTCGTGCAAGATTTGCATGCAGAAGCCAAATCTCATGCGGGAGTGCGTTGGGAGCACGCAGCTGCACATGCATCCCAGAATTTCCTACCAGAGCCGCGCACCGATGGCTTCCTACCACGGGCCCCCACCCAGAAGTCTGTGAAAGGCTCTGAAGCTCTGATGAAGAAGAAATGCATGATTGCTGAATGATTGTTTTATTTGGGGGGGTGGGGGTTAACTGTTATTTTATATTGTTTTATTGTCGTACGCTGCCCAGCGTCCAAAAGAAGTTGGGCGGCTTATAAATTTATTAAGTTGAATTAAATTAAATATTGTTGGGCTTCTACGCGTTGAATTGAATGAGCCTTACTCCCAGGTTCGCTCGCGCCTGCCAAGTGGTCAACGAGATGGCCACGAAGGGACCGCGAGGCTCGGCCCCGCCCACCCGGACGACGCCATTTTTGGTTCTTTTACTCTTTGCACATGCAAAGAATGCTTTGCGCATGCGCGGAGGGTAAAAGAACCCAAACGGCGGCATCTGGCTGGGTGGGTGGAGCCTCGCACTCCCTTCGCGGCTGGCTTTCCGACGACTGACAGGGATGTGCGAACGCGGAGCATTTAGTCCCTGCTTACTTCTCCCTGCGAAGGTTACGAAAAGTACTCCATTAGGGGAGGGAGAAACAGGCCGAGCCAGATACAGAAACACACACACACAGAGGTCAAGAAGGCAAAAATTGGGAGTGGAAAGTTAAAGTAACCCGTTAAAAGTTAGAAAAAGAAGAAAAATCAGGTAGTTTAATTATGTTGGAGTCAGAGATGGCTGCTTTCATCATGCTTGAAGAACGACAAAACAAACCACTTAATAATAATTAATAATAATAATTTATTGGATTTGTATGCCGCCCCTCTCCGCAGACACTTAGAATTCTTTGTTGCCCAAGTGTGATAGGACACACACATACACAGATACACACACACAAAAAGGAATTTGTATCCAGTGCATAAGCTCTCAGTGTACATAATACACACACACACACACAGATACACGCACAAAAAAAGGAATTTGTCTCCAGTGCATAAGCTCTCAGTGTACATAATACACACACACACACACACACAGATACACGCACAAAAAAAGGAATTTGTCTCCAGTGCATAAGCTCTCAGTGTACATAACAGCTGTAAGTGATAAATCATGATTGTGGTCGTCATAAAAATCAGAATGTCCAGCAAACCTGGAAAACAGGGAAATCAGGGAAATTGGTGCTTTGGGAAATATCAGGGAATTATCATGGAATTTGTGGGGGGGGAAACAGAATAAATCAGGGGGGAAAGAGAGCTGGGATTGCGCAGCAGGTAGAGTGCTGTACTGCAGGCCACTGAAGCTGACTGTAGATCTGTAGGTCAGCGGTTCAAATCTCATCACCGGCTCAAGGTTGACTCAGCCTTCCATCCTTCCGAGGTGGGTAAAATGAGGACCCGGATTATGGAGGCAATATGCTGGCTCTGTTAAAAAATGCTATTGCTAACATGTTGTAAGACGCCCTGAGTCTAAGGAGAAGGGCAGCAAGAAAAATCGAATCAATCAATAAAAACCAAACTGTATTCAAATGTTTACAAGTCAGGGAAAAATCATGTAAAAAAAAAAAGGATTGCGCTGCCTGGCAGAGTCAAGCAAAAATGAGCATAACTGTGGCAACAACTTGCTTCCTCAGCTACTGGATATTTCTCCATGGCTTAGCCATTTGGTATGACGTCCAGTGTTCCCTCTAATTTTTTGGGGGGGTGGGCGGAAAAGTATAGTGTCTGAGCGGCAGTCCCTCCGGGACTGGGCGGCACAGAAATAATAAATAAATAGATAAACAAACAAACAAACAAACAAACAAATAAAAAACCCACCCTGTTTTGCCTCAGAGAATTTCAAAATAAAATACTGTACTGTGTGTCTATAACAGTGAGCTCATAATAGGGCAACTCTATCAATATCAAAATGCCACTTAAATAGTTGAGCTACTTTCAAACTAGATTTTGATTTTCTTTCTCTCTTCCTTACTCCCATTCTTTTTCTTTCTGTTTTCCTTCCTCTCTTTTTTCTATCTGTTTCTCTATCTTCCTCTCTTCCTCTCTCTCTCCTTCCCTCTCACTCTTTCCCTCTCGGCTTCTGGGCAGGTTTGGAAAACTCTGAGTTGATGATGATTTTTAAGTGAGCGATTGCTCACTGCTCAGCTTAGAGGGAACTATGCTTACAAACCCAAGCCTCCGAAAGTGTAACGGGAAAACGTGTTGAGAAACCTCCATGGGACTTCTCTAAGAATCTCCTGGGAGGAAACAGGGACGGAAAAGGCATGGAGAAGCCTCTGTGGGGCCTCTCTAGGAATCTCCTGGGAGGAAACAGGACCAGAAAAGGCAGGGAGAAGCCTCCGTGGGACCTCTCTAGGAATCTCCTGGGAGGAAACATGGCCGGAAAAGGCAGGGAGAAGCCTCCGTGGGACTTCTCTAGGAATCTTCTGGGAGGAAACAGGGTCAGAAAAGGCAGGGGGAAGCCTCCATGGGACCTCTCTAGGAATCTCCTGGGAGGAAACGGCCTCCACCCTCCCTGTGGTTTCCCCAATCGCACACATTAGTTGCTTTTACACTGATTCCTATGGGAAAAATTGCTTCTTCTTACAAAATGTTCTACTTAAGAACCTGGTCACGGAACGAATTAAGTTCGCAAGTAGAGGTACCACTGTATCGTAAAATAGAACCCTTAGCGATCAGTCATACATAAATATCATATTTTTCTGAGTACAAGATGCACTTTTTTCTGTCCTAAAGAGGGCAGCCGTTTTTGGCCTCCCGAAGGGCCATTCCCACATCCTATTTTTGCAGAAAATGGACCAGTTTTTTAAAAAATGGAGTGCCCAGACAGTTTGGGAGGCCTGCAGAATGCTCCTGGGGGCTTGGAAAAGGCAAAATCACCCCAATTTTTCTGAAAAACAAGCATTTTTCCCCAAAAACGGGGACTTTTTTTGCCTTCCCCCAGCCCCCAGGAACACTCTGCGGGCCTCCCAAACCCTCTCTGTGCCCCTTTTATTTTGCAAAAATGGGTGAAAAATGGTTCTGTTTTTGCAAAAAAAAAAAAAAAAGGGTGCGCAGTGAGTTTAGGAAGCCAGCAGAATGTTCCTAGGGGCTGAGGAGTACGAAAAACAACACAATGGGCAAACTGGAAATCTGTTTTGCCGAACTTCCAGTTTGCCTGTTGAGCCATTTTTTGCACTCCGGGGATTCAGGGCAAAAAGGCCTCCCCCAAAGCCGGAAATCAGCTGGCTAGCGCACGCATGCCGTAGGTTCACCATCACGGGTATCGGATATACTGTCTCCCTCCTTCCGAAGTCCACTTGATTCGTTCAAAACCTTCCTTTGTCTTCACTGGGAAGTTCCATTGTCTTCTCGTTGACGGACTGAATCACATCTCACCGAATGGGCTTGAAGGTTGGACGAAAGGGGTGGATAAAGAATATGGCTCGGATCTTTGAATTTTCCAGTTTTTGCATTTGTGATTAATCATCTCTCTCTCTGTCTTCCCTTCTCTCCCTGCAGTCTACAGCTGTGTCTGATGGAGGTAAGCGAAATACTTCTGTGTTTATGGAAAGAACTGATATTATTATTATTATTATTATTATTATTATTATTATTAATTGGATTTGTATGCCGCCCCTCTCCGCAGACTCAGGGCGGCTAACAACAATGATAAAAACAGCATGTACAATCCAATTAATAAAACAACTAAAAACCCTTATTATAAAAACCAAACATACACACAAACATACCATGCATAACTTGTAATGGCCTAGGGGGAAGGAATATCTTAACTCCCCTATGCCTGGCGATAAAGGTGGGTCTTGAGTAATTTGCGAAAGACAAGGAGAGTGGGGGCCGTTCTAATCTCTGGGGGGAGTTGATTCCAGAGGGCCGGGGCCGCCACAGAGAAGGCTCTTCCCCTGGGGCCCGCCAAACGACACTGTTTGGTCGACGGGACCCGGAGAAGACCCACTCTGTGGGACCTTATCGGCCGCTGGGATTTGTGCGGTAGAAGGCGGTTCCGGATGTATTCTGGCCCAATTCCATTTATGGCTTTAAAGGTCATATTGTTTAAGGCACTTTGACAATGAATGAGAGTAGCACTGATGATGTTACCTAGTTGGGTCGGGAAATGTCTGCAAGAAAACAAGCAAGCTCAGAGAACATCAAAGACCTCACAGTCCTCCTTGTCCTTTTCCTCCTCCTTCTCCTGTTCTTCTTCTTTTTTTTCTTCTCCTTCTTCTCTCTCTCTCTCTTCCTCTTCCTCCTTTCTGCAAATACCACCCATTTCTAGTACTGATGGTGTTACCTAGTTGGCTCATGAGACGTCTGCAGGAAAACAAGCAAGTTCAAAGAACATCAGAGACCTCACAGTCCTCCTTCTACTCTTCCTTTTCCTCCATCCCTCTTCTTCTTCCTCCTCTTCTTCTTCCTCTTCCTTTTCCTCTTTCCCTTCTCCCTTCTCCCTCTTCTTCCTCTTCTTCTCCTCCTTTCTTTTTTTCTTCCTCTTTTACTTCTCCTCTCTCTCTATCTCTCTCTTCCTCTTTCTCCTCGTCCTTTCTGCAAATACCATCCCTTTCAACCACTGATGATGTTACCTAGTTGGGTCACGAAATGTCTGCCAAGAAAACCACTAAGCTCAGAGACCCCTCATTTCAACCCTGAGCTACGAATATTCTCCTTTATTAAGGATGCTTTTGTATAAAAGTAACAGCAATGGTGTCTCTTTGTTTCATACACTAACCGTGAGGTCTAACGTCCACCTAACTCATTCCCCACTTGAAGCAGTTACTCATTCATACGTTAGTAGTTATGGGAGGAGGAGAATAGAAGGGAAGGTGGCGTAGGTGAGGACCCATGCTGAATCAGGCCAGAGCCCATCGAGTCCAGCATTCTGTGTCCCACAGTGGCCCACCAATTGTCCATGGGGATCTTGAGCAGAAAGAGGAGGCAAGACCCTCCCTTTTCATGGACCCCCAACGAATGGGACCCAAGGGAACCCTGCCTGCCTCAACCAACATAGAGGCGGCACTTGGACATCCGTTTCAATAAGGGAGAGAAGGGAGGAAAAGGAAGGAAGGAAGGAAGGAAGGAAGGAAGGAAGGAAGGAACATAAGAACATAAGAAGAGCCCTGTTGAATCAGGCCAAAGCCCATCGAGTCCAGCATTCTCCAGGTCCCGTCGACTAAACAATGTCGTTTGACGGGACCCAGGAGAAGAGCCTTCTCTGTGGCGGCCCCGACCCTCTGGAACCAGCTCCCCCCGGAGATCAGAACTGCCCCCACCCTCCTTGCCTTTCGTAAAGTTCTTAAGACCCATCTCTGCCATCAGGCATGGGGGAACTGAGACATCTCCCCCGGGCCTATACAGTTTATACATGGTATGTTTGTGTGTATGCTTGCTTTTAATAATGGGGTTTTTAGTGTTTTTAAAATTATTAGATTTGTTCTTACATTGTCTTTGTTATTGTTGTGAGCCGCCCCGAGTGTACGGAGAGGGGTGGCATACAAATCTAATAAATAAATAAAATGAATAAATAAATTCTGTGTCCCACAGGGACCCACCAATTGTCCATGGGGATCTTGAGCAGAAAGAGAAGGCAAAACCCTCCCTTTCCCTGGACCCCCAACAAATGAGAATCCAAGGGGACCCTGCCTGCCTCAACCAACATAGAGGCGGCACTTGGACATCCCTTTCAATAACCACCTATGATACACTTGGCATCCACCCTTAAATTTGCAAGGGCAGAGGCCATGGGTGGGTGGGATCTGGGGCCTGGGGGTGGTGGGGTAAGGAATCAGGGACAGGCAGGGATGATGGGCAACAGAAGACGAGGGAATTGTGGTGGCAGCTCATGGGAAGGTGGATGCAGAATCCGTACTAGTCTCCGGCCAGTGTTCCCTCTAATTTTTTTGGGGGGTGGGCGGAAAAGTATAGTGTCTGAGTGGCAGTCCCTTCGGGACTGGGCGGCACAGAAATAATAAATAAATAAATAAATAAACAAACAAACAAACAAATAAAAAACCCACCCTGTTTTGCCTCAGAGAATTTCAAAATAAAATACTGTACTGTGTGTCTATAACAGTGAGCTCATAATAGGGCAACTCTATCAATATCAAAATGCCACTTAAGTAGTTGAGCTAGTTTCAAACTAGATTTTGATTTTCTTCCTCTCTTCCTTACTCCCATTCTTTTTCTTTCTCTTTTCCTTCCTCTCTTTTTTCTATCTGTTTCTCTTTCTTCCTCTCTTCCTCTCTCTCTCCTTCCCTCTCACTCTTTCCCTCTTGGCTTCTGGGCAGGTTTGGAAAACTCTGAGTTGATGATGATTTTTAAGTGAGCGATTGCTCACTGCTCAGCTTAGAGGGAACTATCTCTCCGGCCACTCGAGCTGCTGTGTCTCTCCTTTCATTGCGCTGCGGGTTGAATAATTCATATCCCTTCGGCAACAGCCCCGGAGGACTTCTTTTCGGTTGTTGTTGTTCAATTATTGATGTCCGCACTGAATTAGCTTAGAGTCAAGAGCATCTTTCAGGCTCTGGAGATGCCCCTTGGAGGAAAGGCTGTAAAATAAGAGCTGAAGGGACCCACAGAAAGGATGCTGGCTGCCCTTGGTTTTGCCACCAGCGGGAGGCCAGCTGGACCTTCTCCGTGGGTTCGGCCCCTCGGCTGGGCATGGCCGCTGAAGGGTGGCCTTCCCTGAGAGACTGGAAGGGTCTGCTGAAGTGGCACCACGCCAGGGGCTCCTACCAGCTTTATCCAGGTAATGCCTCACTGATCTTGACCGACAAGAACAAGGGGACACAATCTGAAGTTAGTTGGGGGAAAGATCAAAGGAAACATGAGAAAATATTATTTTACTGAAAGAGTAGTAGATCCTTGGAACAAACTTCCAGCAGACGTGGTTGGTAAATCCACAGTAACTGAATTTAAACATGCCTGGGATAAACATATATCCATTGTAAGATAAAATACAGGAAATAGTATAAGGGCAGACTAGATGGACCATGTCTTTTTCTGCCGTCAGTCTTCTATGTTTCTATGACTGGTGATTTTTTTAATATAAGAGAAGGATTTAGGGGTAGTGATTTCTGACAATCTCCAAATGGGTGAACAGTGCAATCAGGCGGTAGGGAAAGCAAGTAGAATGCTTGGCTGCATAGCTAGAGGTATAACAAGCAGGAAGAGGGAGATGGTGACCCCGCTATATAGAGCGCTGGTGAGACCACATTTGGAATACTGTGTTTAGTTCTGGAGACCTCGCCTACAAAAAGATATGGATCAAATTGAACGGGTCCAAAGACGGGCTACAAAAACGGCTGAAGGTCTTAAACTGATCAGGAAAGACTTACTGAGCTCAATCTATATTGGGGGACAGAATGGAAGGGGGGGACACGATCGAAACATTTAAATACATTAAAGGGTTCAATAAGGTTCAGGAGGGAAGTGTTTTTAATAGGAAAGTGAACACAAGAACACGAGTCTATGGAGAGGGGCGGCACACAAATCCAATGCATGCATGCATGCATGCATGCAGAAAGAAAGAAAGAAAGAAAGAAAGAAAGAAAGAAAGAAAGAAAGAAAGAAAGAACAAGGGGGCACAATCTGAGGTTAGTTGGGGGAAATATCAGAAGCCACGTGAGAAAATATTTGACTGAAAGAATAGTAGATGCTTGGAACAAACTCCCAGCAGACGCGGTTGGTAAATCCACAGTCACTGAATTTAAACATGCCTGTGATAAACATAGATCCATCCTAAGATAAAATACAGGAAACAGTATAAGGGCAGACTAGATGGACCATGAGGTCTTTTTCTGCCCTCAATCTTCTATGTTTCTATGAATCTATGATCCACTGGAACTTGTGTCAGAACTACCATCTACCAGTGGCAAAGAACTGGTGGGATCATAAGCCTGAAAAAGTGGTCGAAAAGAGCAAGCAAAACTACTGTGGGACTTCCGACTGACCGAATTTTGGAACATAATACACCAGACATCCTGATTGTGGAGAAAAAGAAAATATGGATCATCGACATCACAATCCCAGGAGACAGCAGAATTGAGGAGAAGCAGCTAGAGAAATTTGCAAAATACGAAGATTTGAAAATCGAGCTGCAGTGACTCTGGCATAAGCCACTGAAAGTGGTCCCAGTGGTCCGGGGCACGCTGGGCGCAGTGCCAAAAGATCTCAGTGAAAACCATCGGAATTGGCAAAATCTCCATGTCAACTGCAAAAGGCCACTTTACTGGGGTCGGCACAAATAATTTGCCGCTACATCACGCAGACTCCTAGGTGCTTGGGAAGCGCCCGACTGGTGATGAAATATGAAATCCAGCATAGTGATCTCGTTTGCTGTGTTGTAATTAATCCGTGGAACGGCTTGCCTCCAGAAGTTGTGAATGCTCCAACACAGGAAGTTTTTAAGCAGATGTTGGATAACCATCTGTCTGAAGTGGTGTAGGGTTTCCTGCCTAAGCAGAGGGTTGGACTAGAAGACCTCCAAGGTGCCTCCCAGCTCTGTTAATCTGACAGCTGCTTGTTTATCAAGAAGGTCATCAAGATGTGTCTACATTCCTACTGAGCAAGGCGAGAAGCAACCTGAAATTAAAGAGGAATTTCCTGACAGCGAGAACAATTAACCAGTGGAACAGCCTGCCACCAGAGGTTCTGGATGCTCCAACAGTGGAGCTTTTTAAAGATTGGATAAACATTTATTTGAAATAGGATTTCTTGCTTGAGCAGGGGGTTGGACTAGAAAACCTCCAAAGTTCCTCCCAACTCCGTTCTTATAGAAAGATAGAAGATTGACAGCAGAAAAAGACCTCATGGTCCATCTAGTCTGCCCTTATACTATTTCCTGTATTTTATCTTAGGATGGATCTATGTTTATCCCAGGCATGTTTAAATTCAGTGACTGTGGATTTACCAACCGCGTCTGCTGGGAGTTTGTTCCAAGCATCTACTGCTCTTTCAGTCAAATAATAGACAGATTGAGTTCATGAAGTCTTTCCTGGTAAATTTTATGCTTAAGACCTTCCACCATTTTTGTAGCCCGTCTTTGGACCCGTTCAATTTTGTCAATATCTTTTTGTAGGTGATATCAATATCATCTCCAGAACTGAACATCATCTGTGCCACAGCATCAATTACTACTACTACTAGTACTACTACTACTACTACTACTACTACTACTACTACTATTATTATTATTATTATTATTATTATTATTATTATTATTATTATTATGTCAATACAACACAGCAAATGAGATCACTGTGCTGGATTTCGTATTTCATCACCAGTCGGGCGCTTCCCAAGCACCTAGGACTGTGTGATGTAGTGGCGAATTATGTGTGCCGATCCCAGTAAAGCGGCCTTTTGCAATTGACAGATGGAGATTTTGTCAATTCCGATGGTTTTCAAATTTCCGCTGAGATCCTTTGGCACTGTGCCCAGCGTGATGATGATAATAATAATAATAATAATAATAATAATAATAATAATAATAATAATAATAATAATAATATTACTATTATTTTAACAAAAAAGTAATGCATAAAAAATGAGATTGATGTGCTGTATTTTGTATCATAATACAGTAGTCCCTCACCTATCGCTGGTGTTACGTTCCAGACCTGGCCGCGATAGGTGAAATCCGCGATGGGGAATTTATCGACTGATAGTACTTATTTAAGTATTTATATTGTAATTGTTTGGTAAGTTTTCATTGTTTTAAGTGTTTATAAACCCTTCCCACACAGTATTTATTTTAGATACAGTATTTAAATACAGTATTTACAATTTTAGATTTTTTTTTTTTTTTTTTGAAAAACCTGCCGATCGAGTTCGGCGGGCTGTTTAAATCTGCCGATCGACTTCCTCAGAAACCCGCAATGAAGTGAAGCCGCAGTAGGTGAAGCGCGGTATAGGAAGGGACTACTGTACAGGACTTTGTGATATATTATTTAACGCATTTATTTTGCTGTTACTGCAGAGCTGAATCACAGTGACTTGAAAGATGGCGCCAGTGACACCAGCCTCAGCAGTAATGCCAGCCTGCCCAGTGTCCAAAGCTGCCAACGACAACGAGAGAGAAGGGTCGCCAGTTGGGCTGTTTCCTTTGAGCGCCTCCTGCAGGATCCCCTTGGTATTCGATATTTCTCTGTAAGCAATGGGGAACGACTAAGCCACGGTCGTTTTGGATTTGGCGTCATCCCAAACAGAGTGGGCTGAACCGGCATCGGGCTGCAGCTGGCGGTATCTAAGAGACCTTGAGCAGCCTGGCATCTCCTAGGCCAGTGATGGCGAATCTTTTTTTCCTTGGGTGCCGAAAGAGCGTGCGTGCGTGCTATCGTGCAGGCGCGAGTGCCCACACCTATAATTCAATGCCTGGGGAAGGTGAAAATAGCTTCTCCCGCCACCTGGAGGCCTTCTGGAGGCCAGAAATGGCCTGTTTCCCAACTTCTGGTGGGCCCAGTAAGCTCGTGTTTCTCCCTCCCCAGGCTCCAAAGGCTTCCCTGGAGCTGGGGAAGGGTATAAATGCCCTCCCCCTCCCCCCGGAGGCTCCCTGGAAGCCAAAAACACTCTCCCAGAGCCTTTGTGTGAGCCAAAAATCAGCTGGCCAGCATACACATGCACATTGGAGCTGGGCTAGGACAATGGTTTGTATGCTAGCAGATATGGCTCAGTGTGCCACCTGTGTCACCTGTGCCATAGGTTCACCATCACTGTCCTAGGCTA
The DNA here is from genome assembly GCF_031021105.1 of Erythrolamprus reginae. NCBI lineage: Eukaryota > Metazoa > Chordata > Lepidosauria > Squamata > Dipsadidae > Erythrolamprus > Erythrolamprus reginae. Next base: position 12,884,793 of record NC_091956.1, read on the forward strand.
GTCTATCCTGACCTTGGCAAACACAGTAGGACTGGAGATGGAATGGGAGTGGCAGGCCTTAGGGAAGGTCTAAGGCAGCGATGGTGAACTGCCAAAAGGGGTGTGGGTGTGCTAGCATGCGTGCACATGCCCACACCTCTTCCCTCCACGCATGCACACATACTCCCACACTGCCCGCCCCCCGTACATGCACACAAGCCTTTCTGAAGCATGTTAGGTAAAAAATATGCCCAAACTGGAAGTTCAGGAAAACGCAGAGTGCTCTTGGGGGGCCGTGGAGGACAAAAACATTTTTTCCTTACTTACCTCTTTGAAATCTTGACGCATCTTATACACTGGTGTGTCTATATTAATCCTAAAAATATGGTAATCCCTTGAGCCAGGAGATGGACGGATGGAGCCAAACCTGGAGATTTTCCTCCGTTTTCTGCCGATCCATGGGCCAATAACATGGTTGCCTCCTTCAGTGCCATCACAACGATCATCCTTCTCCATAGCTGGGTTTAATTCAGTTGCCGTTGCCGTTCAATTTGTTTTTGAGTCTCACCAGCCATCTCCTCCAACCAAAGACAGACTTCCAAAGAAACATAGGAGGGTCTCTTTGCTGGAAGATATTTCGGGGTTTGAATTTGAGATCTGGTGGGCTTTTGGAGGGTCCTTGGATGTTTCCACTCAGTGTGGTTTTTTAATTCTTCTTCCCCAACTAGGATTTTTTACAGAAGGAATTTAGTGAAGAAAACATCCTGTTTTGGCAAGCCTGTGAATATTTTAATCACATACCTGCTCACGACAAAAAGGAGGTGAGGTTACCTTGTCGAACGCCTTTTCTCTTTTTTCCCGTTTGTTTGAAATCAATTTGCAATCAATTTAGGCTGTTCAAACTCTTTAGAAGATTTAAAGTGAGGTGCAGGGAAAAGAAAGGAGGCACCACCCCGAGGAAGGAGAAGATAGCTAGTCCTCGACTTACGACAGTTCATTTAGTGACCATTCAAAGTTACCACAGCCCTGAAAAAAAGTGACTTGTGATCATTTTTCACGCTCCCGGTATCAGGGTTCCCAAACAGCATCCAAAATTAAATCAGAGTCCGAGGCATAGACACAGTGGTTAGACTGCAGTACTGCAAGCTACTTCTGCTGATCACCAACTGCCAGCAGTTTGGCAGATCGAATCTCAGTAGGCTCAAGGTTGACTCAGCCTTCCGTCCTTCCTTGGTTGGTAAAATGTGGACCCAGATTCTTGAGGGCAAGATGCTCTCTGTAAACTGCTTAGAGAGGGCTGTAAAGCTCTGTGAAGCGGTATACAAGTGTAAATGCTATTGCTATTCTTTAAAGTTCCAATTTATTAACAGAGCCATGTTGGCACATCTGTGAGAAACCCAAATCTAAAGCTACCAGGGTTTATCCACCCATTTTAAAGTTCCCACACCCACAACTTCATCATGTTCACCAGTCTCCTTCATACCAACGTGTCTGTTACTCCCATCCACTTCCTGGCAGGTGCTGAACAAAGGATGACCTTGAGACTCTAGAAGGAATTTGTTATGGCTACATTGCTACATCCCTCATGCAGCAACGCCCTTCCAAATTCCCACAGTGAGAATACAACCTAATGCATATGTTGCAGGCCAAAGTCTCCAAATCAAACGATGGCTTCGGCCTAACATATGGCCTGTGTAGACTCCATATGATCATAATTGGCAACTGATTCAAATTTATGCGACTGTCTGACTAGTAAAGATAACAGGGAAGCCATGGAAGACAAATGGAAAATATGGTTTTCCCCAGTGGCCGTTGTGACAGTTGTTAAGTCGAGGGGCAGCCTGTATCTCACAGCTTCAATAATTCTGGCATACTTTTATTTTTATTTTTTTTTAAAATAATTTGTATTTATTTATAAACTTTAAAAATGCATATTTACTGACCCCTCGCATGCTTGACATAAACTGTTTCGACTCCTCTCTTCAAAATGATGCTATAGAGCACCGCACACCAAGACACAAGAGCAGTTTTTTCCCGAATGCCATCACTCTGCTAAACAAATAATTCCCTCAACACTGTCAAACTATTTACTAAGGCTGTACTATTATTACTACTGGTTTTTTCTCATCATTCCTATTACCCATCTCCTCCCACTTATGACTGTAACTTGTTGCTTGTATCCTTACGATTTTATTAATATTGATTGTTTCCTTATTGCTTATTTTACAATCATTAAGTGTTGTACCTCGTGATTCTTGACAAATGTCTCTTTTTTAATGTACACTGAGAGCTTATGCACCAAGAACTTGGCCAATAAAGAATTCTATTCTTTTCTTTTCTATTTTCTATTCTATTCTAAAGAAAAAATAAATAAGATATTAAACAATACAAACCCCCCAAAAAGCTAAATACATATACACACAATTATAACTTTAAAGTTATTTTACCGTACATATCTCAGCTAATCCTTTATGCTTATTTACTATTTTTACCTGTTTCTTCTATCATTATAATCAACATTTCTCTAAAGATCTTCTATTCTATTCTAAAGAAAAAATAAATACGACATTAAATGATACAAACCCCCAAAAAAGCTAAATACATATACACACAATTATAACTTTAAAGTTATTTTACCGTACATATCTCAGCTAATCCTTTATGCTTATTTACTATTTTTACCTGTTTCTTCTATCATTATAATCAATATTTCTCTAAAGATCTTCTATTCTATTCTATTCTAAAGAAAAAATAAATAAGACATTAAACGATACAAACCAAAAAAAAAAAGCTAAATACATATACACACAATTATAACTTTAACGTTATTTTACCGTACATATCTCAGCTAATCCTTTATGATTATTTACTATTTTACCTATTTCTTCTATCATAATCAATATTTCTCTAAGGATCTTAATTATAACACCATTATTTAATATACGAAGGTTGCCCAGAAAGTAATGCACCACATTTTTTTTCTTCAACAATTCAACACTCCCTATTTTTCCACCTAATTTCTGTCCCGTTCTATGGCCTTTGTCCAGCGAGACCCAAGGGCGTGTACGCCCTGTCGGTACCCCTCCTTGTTCTGGTCACAAAGCCATTTCTGCATTGTGCGAATCACCTCTAATGGCCTCTCGCTCTGTGCCCAGCAACTAACCGTCTTTCTATTGACTGCAGATTCTCTATAGACTGTACACAAACATTTGTGAATGTTCCCAACAGTTTCTTTCTCTGCAGTGAGAAATTCAATGACGACACGTTGCTTGCAATGTACATCACTTACAGACGCCATTTTGAAACACGGCTGCAGCTACGCTATCTGTCTAAAGAAATGCAAAATTTAAACCCACACTCCTCACAATTCAAATATTGTATATCTAAAGTTTCACATTCGTACCATTACTGTAGGCTGAGGGAAAAAATGTGATGCATTGCTTTCTGGGAGACCCTTGTATATATTTCTAAATATTAATATAATGAAGTACTGTATGCAATGGAAACTGCAGTTTAATGTTTCCAAATGTAAAATGATGCACTTGGGGAAAAGGAATCCTCAATCTGAGTATTGCATTGGCAGTTCCGTGTTAGCAAAAACTTCAGAAGAGAAGGATTTAGGGGTAGTGATTTCTGACAGTCTCAAAATGGGTGAGCAGTGTGGTCGGGCAATAGGAAAAGTAAGTAGGATGCTTGGCTGCATAGCTAGAGGTATAACAAGCAGGAAGAGGGAGATTGTGATCCCCTTATATAGAGCGCTGGTGAGACCACATTTGGAATACTGTGTTCAGTTCTGGAGACCTCACCTACAAAAAGATATTGACAAAATTGAACGGGTCCAAAGACGGGCGACAAGAATGGTGGAAGGTCTTAAGCATAAAACGTATCAGGAAAGACTTAATGAACTCAATCTGTATAGTCTGGAGCAGTGGTCCCCAACGTTTTTTCCACCAGGGACCAGTTTCAGCAAGACAATTTTTCTATGGCCCGGTGGGGGCGGAAAGGGGTGTGGTTGGGGGCGGGATTAAGCATGGGGGTGCTGGTCCTCCCCGCCCCTCTTTCCCGCCATTGCCCTGTGGCCGGCAGAACCTGCGGCCCAAGCCCTCTTGCCCGGCAAGAGGTGAAGCGCTGGAGGGAGGGGGTCAGGCCGGCCCTCCTGCCTCCCCCCCAGCCAAAAACACAAAGGCATGCCGCAGCAGAAGCCAAAAGAGGCTTGAACCTCCCGGTCCTTCCCGCCCCTCTGTCCCATCCATCACCCTGTGGCTGGCAGAACCTGCCTCCCAAGGCCTCTTGCCTGGCGGGAGGCGAAGCGCTGGAGGGAGGGGGCGGCGGCAGGAGGGCCGGCAGCTGCTGACTCTGCGGACCGGTGCAACATGCCCCGCGGCCCGGTACTGGTCCGCGGCCCGGTGGTTGGGGACCCCTGGTCTGGAGGACAGAAGGAAAAGGGGGGACATGATCGAAACATTTAAATATGTTAAAGGGTTAAATAAGGTTCAGGAGGGAAGTGTTTTTAATAGGAAAGTGAACACAAGAACAAGGGGACACAATCTGAAGTTAGTTGGAGGAAAGATCAAAAGCAACGTGAGAAAATATTATTTTACTGAAAGAGTAGTAGATTCTTGGAACAAACTTCCAGCAGACGTGGTTGGTAAATCCACAGTAACTGAATTTAAACATGCCTGGGATAAACATATATCCATTGTAAGATAAAATACAGGAAATAGTATAAGGGCAGACTAGATGGACCATAAAGTCTTTTTCTGCCGTCAGTCTTCTATGTTTCTATGTTTCTATTATGTTCATTTGTCATTACAATCTTAATAACAACATCCCAATGATTAATATACAGTGTTCCCTCGATTTCCGCGGGGGATGCGTTCCAAGACCACCCGCGAAAGTCGAATTTCCGCGAAGTAGAGATGCGGAAGTAAATACACTATTTTTGGCTATGAACAGTATCACAACCTTCCCGTAACACTTTAAACCCCTAAATTGCAATTTCTCACTCCCTTAGCAACCATTTAGATTATTACTCACCATGTTTATTTATTAGTTTATTTTTAAAAATATTTATTAAAGGCGGACAAAAGTTTGGTGATGACATATGACGTCATCGGGCGGGAAAAACTGTGGTATAGGGGGGGGAAACCGCAAAGTATTTTTTAATTTATATTTTTGAAAAACCGTGGTATAGACGTTTCGCGAAGTTTGAACCCGCGAAAATCGAGGGAACACTGTATTATTTTACTTCCTTCTGTCAAGCGGTATACTTTTCCTTTTAACGTCATTTCTTTTTGCTTCCGCAGTTGTCGTTCAGAGCGCAGGAGATCTTTAATAAATATTTATGCAGCAAAGCCACGACTCCGGTCAATATCGACAGCCAAGTCCAGTTGGCTGATGATGTCCTGACCGCACCGCACCCAAACATGTTCAAAGATCAGCAGCTTCAGGTACCATCGGAAATCGGAACAATCCCCTTCGGCTGGTTATGAAAAACACCCTTTGCCGAAGGCTGCCACAGCTACTATTTCCCCCCAAAAAATAAGACCCTACCGGAAAATAAGTCCTAGCATGAATTTTCAGGAGGCTCGTAATATAAGCCCTACCTCCAGAATAAACCCCAGTTAAGATTGTCAGCCAGACCGAAACATTTTAGTAATGTATTTCCCCTAACCAGAAAATAAACTCTAATCTAGTCTTATTTTGGGGTCTTATTTTGGGGAAAATATGGGTACAGGTAATCCTAGGGTTACGACTCCAATATGCCTGACATTTCAATTGCTCAGCAAAACCTTTGTCAAATGGGTTCGCCCCATAACAGTAATAATAATAATGATGATGATAACAACAACAACAAACAACAGAGTTGGAAGGGACTTGGAGGTCCTCTAGTCTAGTCCAACCCCCTGCATAGGCAGGAAACCCTACACTACTTTAGACAGATCCAGCAACTGCTTAAAAACACCCAGTGTTGGAGCATTCACAACTTCTGGTGGCAGGCTGTTCCACTGGTCAACCGTTCTGACTATCAGGAAGTTTCTCCTTAGTTCTAAGTTACTTCTCTCCTTGTTTAGTTTCCACCCATTGCTTCTTGTCCTACTCTCAGGTGCTTTGAAGAATAGCTTGACTCCCTCTGAGATATTGGAAGGCTGTTATCATGTCTTCCCTGGTCCTTCTTTTCATTAAACTAGCCATGCCCAGTTCCTGCAACCATTCTTCATGTTTTAGCCTCCAGTCCCCTAATCATCTTCGTTGCTCTTCTCTGCACTTAGATAGATAGATGATTGATAGATGACAGATGGATGGATAGATGATAGATAGATAAATGATAGATGGATGGATGGATGGATAGATAGATAGATAGATAGATAGATAGATAGATAGATAGATAGATAGATAGATAGATAGATAGATAGATGAGAGAGAGAGACAGACAGTCAGACAGACAGACATTGTTTTATTCCCCTGCCCCCAGGGACAAACTCTGCCACTTGTGAAATTTGTATTGAATTCTGTCTTAAGAGGACTCTGCTTTGTCTTTTAGATTTTCAATTTGATGAAATTTGACAGCTACGCACGCTTTCTGAAGTCTCCGTTTTACCAAGAATGTGTTTTAGCCGAAGTGGAAGGTCGTCCGGTCCCTGATCTTCAATGGGTCCCAAGCAGCCCCACTCTGAAGTCCAGTTTCGGTCCTGATACATTCGGTGTTTCCAGTCCGAGAAAGGTATCTATCTATCTATCTATCTATCTATCTATCTATCTATCTATCTATCTATCTATCTATCTATCTATCTATTTTTTTGATAGACTTCAGCTTCCAGAATTCTCCAGCCAGCGTGGCTGGAGGATTTTAATTCCCAAAATTAAAATTTAATGACCTATTGAGTGAATGATAAGTTGAATATTTTTAAGTTTTTAGGATCTTTTCAAGTATTTTAATTGTAATTAATTGGATCAAATTGTTTTACTATATATTCTATGTTGTTGTGAGCCACCCCGAGTCCATGGAGAGGGGCGGCATACAAATCCAATTAATAATAATCATCATCATCATCATCCTGGGATTTGAAATCTGCCAGGCTTAAAGTTGCCAAGGTTAGAGACCTCTTTTCAGGATGTACTGACCCAATTCTTGCTGGTGTAGAATAGACTAATAACTTTATTGTCACTTTGAAGGTGCACTAATCGGCATACATTAAAACAAAAATTTGTGGCATACAGCTCTCAAAAGGTCACCACCTCCAATATACACTGCATAAACATGACAAAATCGATATAGATAAAAGCCCACTCATTATGAAATCTCAGGAACTGTAAAGCCTACGAACTTGAATCTTGGCACGTACGTTCCTCTTGGCTTCTAGGTGCTTACTAAGAAAGTATTTTTCGAAATGACCATCAGATCATTAATATTTCTCAGTGCACAGTATTATATTAACATGCTAAGACATTAGACGTTCTACTCCCCCTCCCCACCTGAAAAGAACTCTGTTCCAACTGCCAGTTGCTTTACATTAACATGCTCTGATGCAAAGGAGTTACACATTCTATAAATTAGATTTATATAATTTATAAATTAGATTAATAAATTAAAATAAATTAATAAATATTCTAATTAATAATAAATACATAACAATAAATAAATAAATAAATACATATAAATAAATATTCTAATTAAGGAAACAACATTGGTGAAAGTGATTCTTTAAAAATTACCCTTGGTGATAGTTAGGCGGAAAAGCTAAATCTGGGCGCTCCTTAAATGAAGAATCGGGAGGAGAAGAAGATGGTGAGAAGAAGAAAAAAGGGACGTTCTTCTCCTGGTCAAGGAGCAAGAGTTTGGGGAGGTCGCAGAAGAAGAAAGAAAACGGGAGTTGTTCCAAAGGTGAGTTTTTCAAATTGAAATATGAGGCTTTGTGGGGGAGGGAGAGAAGAATGGATGGATCTTGAGAGAGGAAGGAAGGAAGGAAGGAAGGAAGGGATGGATGGATGGAAGGAAAGAAGGATTCTAAGAGGTGAAGGAGGGCTTTTAGAGGTACGGAAGGAAGGAAGGATGACAAAGGAAGGAGAGGAAGAAAGGGAGGGATGAGTGGAAGGAAAAAACCTCCTTTGGAGGGAGTAGCAATGAAAAAATCTTGCAAGCCTGGAAGATCATTAGCGCCTCATTAGGGCTGGAAAAAAAGCTTCAAAAAAGCTACATTTGGTATGTAAGACACACCAAAATTTCAGCCTCTTACACTCTGGAAAATACAGTACAAGGTTTTTATATTCCTATTTGCCATGTGCAAACAGCAGACAATCTAACATTTCCTAAAATAAATGAAATAAAATTATTTTGCCTGGCGGTCTGGTCCTCTCCCCCTTTCCGCCTGCTGCGATCACAACCTTGCTTGTATAAACCGCTCTTTTTCCCTGGATTTGAACGTTTATAGATTTTGAATCTGGACCGTGTGTGATCTGCTGTTTTACTGATGCTCTCTTGATAGATATGTTGTTAGTATTATTTATAGCTTACGGTACAGTAATCACTTACTGTACTTATTGTATATTGTATGAAATTGTTTTTACAAAAAAAGACTGAAAATTAATAAAGTCTATTCAAAAAAGATTTTTTTTAAAGGAAAAAAAAGTATTATTTATAGCTGTAGTAAAAACTGGAGAGGTGTGGCTTGTCATTGAGAAGAGAGATACAAATGTACAATCAATCAATCTTATTCTAGATACAGACAACCCTCAAAAGCTTTTGAATATAAATTAACGTCATTAAGTGTGAAAAAAATGATCATGTCCATTTTTTCAGGGCAGTTGTATCTTCGAAAGGTCACTAAGCAGACTGTTGTAGGTCAAGGACCACATGGAGATAGTGAGATGGAAGGGAGAGTTAGAAAATATCCAGAATGCCAGTCATTTTCGGTTCATTTTTTGGAAACCGAGTCCTGATACTTTTGTACAGTTAGAGAATTAAAACCCATTGGAGTCTTTAAGCCTAGATTCCATTCAGAGATTTAAGCAGAGAAATCGCGAAAGCTGGATTTAAAGACTTTTGAGGAAGATTACAAGGTTTTTAACCCCAGCTAATTGAGATTGTTGGTTATGACCTTTAAAGCCCTTCATGGCATTGGACCAGAATATCTCCGAGACCGCCTTCTGCCGCACGAATCCCAGCGACCGGTTAGGTCCCACAGAGTTGGCCTTCTCCGGGTCCCGTCAACTAAACAATGTCAGCTGGCGGGCCCCAGGGAAAGAGCCTTCTCTGTGGCGGCCCCGACTCTCTGGAACCAGCTCCCCCCAGAGATTAGAACTGCCCCCACCCTCCTTGCCTTTCGTAAACTCTTTAAAACCCACCTTTGTCGTCAGGCATGGGGGGAACTGAAATATCTCCCCTGGGCCTATACAATTTATGTATGGTATGCTTGCATGTATGTCTGCTTAATAATGGGGTTTTATAAATACAGTGGTACCTCAAGATACGAACCCCTCGTCTTACGAACAACTTGTGATACGAACCCGGGGTTCAGGAAATTTTTGCCTCTTCTTACAAACTTTTTTCGAGTTACGAACCTGTGTTCGGAGACTGGTAACAGCCGGGCGGCGGGGCTTCCCAGAAGCCTCCCGAACGCCGGTTCGTAACTCGAACAAAGTTCGTAAGAAGAGGCAAAATTTTGCTGAACCCCGGGTTCGGTTCGGGAGGTTGCTGGGAAGCCCCCCAGGCCGGCTGCGACCTTTTAAAAGAGCCACGCCGCTTCCCATCTGTCTCCTGAAGCCGAACGGCAAAGCCGAACTTCCGCGTTCGGCTTCAGGAGACAGCTGCGAAGCGGCGCAGGTGTTTTAAAAGGTTGCAGCCGGCCTGGGGGGCTTGCCAGCACCCCCCTGAACCCCGAAGTTCGGGGGGGTGCTGGGAAGCCCCCCAGGCCGGCTGTCACCTTTTAAAAGAGCCGCGCCGCTTCCCATCTGTCTCCTGAAGCCGAACGGCAAAGCCGAACTTCCGCGTTCGGCTTCAGGAGACAGCTGCGAAGCGGCGCAGGTGTTTTAAAAGGTTGCAGCCGGGGTGCTGGGAAGCCCCCCAGGCCGGCTGTCACCTTTTAAAACAGCCGGAAAGCCGTTTTTTTGCGGGGGGTTTTTTGGTTGCACGGATTAATTGACTTTACATTGCTTCCTATGGGAAACAATGTTTCGTCTTACGAACCTTTCGTCTTACGAACCTCCTCCTTGCACCAATTAAGTTCGTATCATGAGGTATTACTGTATCTTAAATTGTAAATTATTAGATTTGTCATGAACTGTTTTTATTGTGTTGTGAGCCGCCCCAAGTCTACGGAAAGGGGCGGCATACAAATCTAATAAATAAAATAAAAATAAAAATAAGATATCTGACTTTATATTTCTCCCCAGACTTTTCTCACCCCGGTGGACTCTCCTACAGACATAAATCTCAAGATTCCTTGTCTTCAGCTGCCAGTCTGGAGATGGTAAGACTTGCCTTTCTGGGTTGAAAATATGCGTGAGGATGAACTATGACGATCAACTATACGGCTCAAAAAATAAAGGGAACACTTCAACAACACAATATAACTCCAAGTAAATCAAACGTCTGTGAAATCAAACTGTCCACTTAGGTAGCAACACTGCTTGACAATCAATTTCATTTTGTTCTCAGCATATTCAACTTTGTACAGAACAAAGGATTCAACGAGAATATTTCATTCATTCGGATCTAGGATGTGTTCTTTGAGTGTTCCCTTTATTTTTTTGAGTAGTGTATATAATATTGATTGTATTGATTGATCAAATATATAAGTTTTATATAGTTTGCACCAAATCTGTATTGATTCTTTTCACCGATTGATTTTTAATGTTAGCTTTTTTTCTTAAAGGTAGCCTTTTAAATAAGCATTTATAAACAACAGATTAGGATTTTAAACTACAATAGCACAGATAATATTTGGAATTCTCTACTACAGGAAGTGATCTTTGTTATTTTTCCCCCCACCATATTTAATATTTAAGGTTAAATATCTTCATCCTGTCATATGATATATTTATTTACTTATTTGTTTGTTTGTTTATTTATTGGATTTGTATGCCGCCCCTCTCCGGAGACTCGGGGTGGCTAACAGCAATAATAAAGCAGTGTACAATAGTAGTCTGATGTTAGGAACAATTAAAAACCTATTAATATAAAAAAACCAAACATACATACATACATACCATGCATAGAATTATAAAGGCCTAGGGGGGAGAGGATCTCAATTCCCCCATGCCTGACGGCAGAGGTGGGTTTTAAGCAGCTTACGAAAGGCGGGGGCAATTCTAATCTTTGGGGGGAGTTGGTTCCAGAGGGCCGGGGCCGCCACAGAGAAGGCTCTTCCCCTGGGTCCCGCCAAGCGACATTCTTTAGTTGACGGGACCCGGAGAAGATCCACTCTGCGGGACCTAACTAGTAGTGCAAATGAAATATTCAATGAGAACATTTCATTCATTCAGATCTAGGATGTGTTATTTGAGTGTTCACTTTATATTTTTGAGCAATACAGTGAACCCTCGAGTTTCGCGTCCTCAAGGATCGCGAAAGGGCTATTTCGCTAGTTTTCAACCCGGAAGTAAACTCCACCATCTGCGCATGCGTGCCCTTCCACGCATGCGTAGATGGTGGAGTTTCCCCGCCGGGCAGAGGCTTCCCTGGGTCTTCCCCCTCTTGCCCCGGTAAGACCCCAGCGGCGGTGGGCTGGAGCGCGAGCTTGGGGCAGCCTAGCTCCGCTTCCCAGCTGGGAAGCGGAGCCGGCAACAGCGTGGGCGGGCGGGCGGCGCGCGCGAGCTTGGGGCAGCCTAGCTCCGCTTCCCAGCTGGGAAGCGGAGCCGGCAACAGCGTGGGCGGGCAGGCGGCGCGCGTGAGCTTGGGGCAGCCTAGCTCCGCTTCCCAGCTGGGAAGCGGAGCCGGCAACGCGCGCGCGCTTGGGGAAACCCCAGATCCGCTCCCCAGCTGGGGAGCAGCCCCAGCAACGCGCGCGCGCTTGGGGCAGCCTAGCTTCGCTTCCCAGTTGGGAAGCGGAGCCGGCAACGCGCGCGCGCTTTGGGAAACCCCAGATCCGCTCCCCAGCTGGGGAGCAGCCCCAGCAACGCGCGCGCGCTTGGGGCAGCCTAGCTTCGCTTCCCAGCTGGGAAGCGGAGCCGGCAACGCGCGCGCACTTGGGGAAACCCCAGATCCGCTCCCCAGCTGGGGAGCAGCCCCAGCAACGCGCGCGCGCTTGGGGCAGCCTAGCTTCGCTTCCCAGCTGGGAAGCGGAGCCGGCAACGCGCGCGCGCTTGGGGAAACCCCAGATCCGCTCCCCAGCTGGGGAGCAGCCCCAGCAACGCGCGCGAGCTTGGGGCAGCCTAGCTTCGCTTCCCAGCTGGGAAGCGGAGCCGGCAATGCGCGCGCGCTTGGGGAAACCCCAGATCCGCTCCCCAGCTGGGAAGCGGCCCCAGCAACTCGCGCGCGCTTGGGGAAACCCCAGATCCGCTCCCCAGCTGGGGAGCGGCCCCAGCAACGCGCGCGCACTCCCCAGCAACGCGCTGCGGCGGTGGAAGTAAAAACACCATCTGCACATGCGCAGATGGTGTTTTTACTTCCGCACCGCTACTTCGCGAAAAATCGATCATCGCTTGGGGTCCTGGAACGGAACCCTCGCGATGATCGAGGGTTCACTGTATATGCATATACATATACATAATATATATCTATATGTATATATATATGTATGTAAATATTGCTCAAAAAATAAAGGGAACACTCAAATAACACATCCTAGATCTGAATGAATGAAGTATTCTCATTGAATACTTTGTTCTGTACAAAGTTGAATGTGTTGACAACATGTGAAATTGATTGTCAATCAGTGTTGCTTCCTAAGTGGACAGTTTGATTTCACAGAAGTTTGATTTACTTGGATTTATATTGTGTTTTTTAAGTACTCCCTTTATTTTTTTGAGCAGTGTATTTATATATGATACATGTATATTTATATGCTGTAAGCCACCCCGAGTCTTTGGAGATGGGCGGCATAGAAATCCAATAAATAGGTAGGTAGGTAGATAAATATTGTCTAGTACCATGATGGCAAACCTATGGCACGCATGTCACAGGTGGCACGCAGAGCTATATTGGAGAGCATGCAAGGCATTGCCCGATGTCAGCTCCAGCACTCACGCGCTCACTAGCTATCTGATTTCTGGCCTTGAGAAATGCCGTTTCGTACTTGCGGTTTTCCCGCTGTGCTATTTTTTGCACTCTGGAAGCTTCAGGGGAGCTTCCTGAAGCCCAGGAGTGCAAAATAATTGCTCAACGGACAAACCGGAAGCTCAGAAAAATGGACTTCCGGTTTTCCTGTTGTGCTCCAGAGCCTTCAGGAAAGCTCCGGAGTGCAAAAAACCCGCACAACGGGCAAACCGGAAGTTCATAAAAATGGACTTTCGTTTTGCCCGTTGTCTTGTTTCTCGCACTCTGCGGCTTCCGGAGGGCAAAAAACAGCACAACGGGCAAAGCGGAAGTCCATTTTTCCGAACTTCCGGTTTGCCCATTGGGCCTTTTTTTCACTGTCCCAGGCTTCAGTGAGGCCTGTGCGCATGCGCAGGGATAGGGGAATTGTGCAAGGTCAGTGGGTGTGGGGGGGTGCTCATGCGTGAGGGGGAGGGAATAGGTATGGCCACATGCGCTCATGCTACCACACGCATACATCCCCTTTTGGCACGCGAACCAAAACAGGTTTGCCATTCCGAGTCTATTGTAATGAATGGGAACTTGGCGGCTCAGTGGCTAAGACACTAAGCTTGTTGACCACAAATGTTAGCAGTTCGGCAGTTCAAATCCATAGCGCCACGTAACAGTGTGCTCCCGTTACTTGTCCCTCCGAGGTCCCTTTCAACTCTGTTAATGTGCTTAATTCTACATTCCGTGTTCCTAAATGTGTTGCTGTTTGCTTCAAAGTAAACGCTTAGTCCTCTGCTGTGTTTAAATTCCGCACTCGATTTACCCAGCAGACCCGTAACGCTTTCTCTTCAAAGGGCGAGCCCTGCCAACTACCGGGACCTCCCGCGGCAAAAGAGAAGGCCCCCAAGTGTTGCCATGTCCACCTGCCTGACGGCTCCACATCCGTCATGCCCGTCCGAGGGGGCTCCTCCATCAAAGAGGTGCTGTCCGACTTCTGCGAAAGGCAACGTATCAGCATGACTGCAGTCGACCTCTTTTTAATCGGCGGCGATAAGGTACTTGCTTGCTTTCTTGGGATACTTCTAATAAAAATGAATCCATACTGTCCTCCTCCTCTTCTTCCTCCTCCTCCTCCCACCCAAATTCCGAGCTTTTATTTCTTTCCTAATGGGTTTGCACGCATTATTTGCTTTTACATTGATTCGTATGGGAAAAATTGCTTCTACTTACGAACTTTTCTACTTAAAAACCTGGTCACAGAATGAATTAAGTTCCTAAGTAGAGGTAATACTGTATTACCAAAATGTATTATTTATTTTTGTAACAGCTCAACGGGCTTTCAGTTAAATTTAAAGACAAATACTGATCAGGCATCTTTGCTGAAGGCCTCTCCAGAGGCTTTCTCAGGAGTAAAAGTCTCTACTCTAGAAGAGTAACATTGAAAGTCCCCATCCACCCGTTCAGTGTGACGTTAAAATGTCATTTAATCCTTTTCTGTTGGCAGCCCCTTGTACTGCACCAGGACAGCAGCATTTTGGATTCTCAAACTCTCCGCTTAGAAAGGAGGACGTTATTTCGGTAAGACCAAAAAACCCTGTTCCGTCGCCCTTCCTCCTCCCTTACGACCGTTTTTCACACTTACGACCACTGCTGCATCCCTGTGGTCATGTGATCAAAATTCAGGCACTTGGCAACCAGTTCGCATTTACACCTTCTTTTAATAACCCAATAATCCTTTGAGAGGTAGAGTCTGGGCAATTGATTATAGTTAGTAGAGTGTTTACTGGCCGATGGCTTTCCCTGTCGCCATTGTGGAGTTTTATTCCGCAGAGCAGTATCTGCCTCTACCCAGGATCGAACTCACGGTCTCCTGATTGTGAGGCAAGAGCTCTACCTCTATGCCACTCCAATTTTGGGTCTGTCTGTTTCTGTGATTATCTTATCCAGTTCTGTCATTTCTAAATAAAAACCGTATTGTTTAATGACTTTTTCATATCTTGTTCGTATTTGCATATGAGTGTACCAGTCTTAATCAATCCCCTGCTCTTTTATTTCTTGTTTCCCTTTCAATTTCCCCCTTGTCCGCTAAAAATTCCTTTTTTTCTGAGAATATTAAGTAATATTAATAATATTTGGATGCATTAATGCTTCCATTTTTTCAGGCTGCTTTTGATGCACTTTTGAGGTGCATTTTTTTCTGGGAAAACTGCCTGAAAAAATCATCAAAAACTGCCCGAAAAAAGCCTAAAAAAAACCAGGTTGGGAAAAAATCCTCAAAATCGGGCAAAAAAAAAAAAAGGCTGGAAAAGGCCCCCGCAAAAGCCCCAAAACGAGGTGCACGGAGGCCAAAAACTTTGTTTTTGTTATTTTTCTCTTCAAAATTCAGGTGTGTCTTATAGTCAGGTGTGTCTTATAGGCAACCATGGGGCTACCTTTGAAAAGTGTTCAGAAACTTCAGATTGTGCAGAATGCAGCTGCGAGAGCAATCATGGGCTTCCCCAGGTATGCCCATGTTACACTAACACTCCGCAGTCTGCATTGGTTGCCGATCAATTTCCGGTCACAATTCAAAGTGTTGGTTATGACCTATAAAGCCCTTCATGGCATCGGACCAGAATATCTCCGGGACCACCTTCTGCCGCACGAATCCCAGCGACCGGTTAGGTCCCACAGAGTTGGCCTTCTCTGGGTCCCGTCAACTAAACAATGTCGGTTGGCGGGCCCCAGGGGAAGAGCCTTCTCTGTGGCGGCCCCGACTCTCTGAAACCAGCTCCCCCCAGAGATTAGAACTGCCCCTACCCTCCTTGCCTTTCGTAAACTGCACAGTCATAACCACCACAATAGGGCTAAGCTAAATTCTGAATGGTTACCTGGACATACAACCAGTATCGGGTTCGTACCGGAACGGGGGGGGGGGGGGCGACGACACACCATTCCAGTAGTGAAAATGGAACTGTACACACAGCTCTGGGTGATTGGCAGGTGCGCGTTTACGGCCAAGCGAGATTTGGCTCTTTTGCATGCACAGGAAGAGAAATCCTGCGAGAGGACGCACACGAGAGAGAGATTTCGGCAATTTTTGCTGGTGCATACGCAGAAGCAAAAAACCCGCCAAAATCTACTGCAGCCGCGTGTCCTCGCGAGATTTCATTTCCTGCGCTTGCACAGAGGCCAAATCTCGCCCGGATGCGCACTCTTGCCCGCCGGATGCCCGGAAATGCGTGCACTTTGTATCAGTAGTGTCCAAAGATAGAAACATAGAAACATAGAAGACTGATGGCAGAAAAAGACCTCATGGTCCATCTAGTCTGCCCTTATACTATTTCCTGTATTTTATCTTACAATGGATATATGTTTATCCCAGGCATGTTTAAATTCAGTTATTGTGGATTTACCAACCACATCTGCTGGAAGTTTGTTCCAAGGATCTACTACTCTTTCAGTGAAATAATATTTTCTCACGTTGCTTTTGATCTTTCCCCCAACTAACTTCAGATTGTGTCCCCTTGTTCTTGTGTTCACTTTCCTATTAAAAACACTTCCCTCCTGAACCTTATTTAACCCTTTAACATATTTAAATGTTTCGATCATGTCCCCCCTTTTCCTTCTGTCCTCCAGACTATACAGATTGAGTTCATGAAGTCTTTCCTGATACGTTTTATGCTTAAGACGGGATGGGAACCGCTGTCTGCGTACGACTTCAATTTAGCCTGAATTTCTGCTTCTGAACAAGACATTTAAGTGAATGTTGTCACTTTATGACCCAGTTGCTAAGTGAATTGCTGCAGTTGTTAAATTAGTAATACAGTTGTTAAGTGAATCTGGCTTTCCAAAGGACTTTGCCGGTCAGAAAGTCGCAAAAGGAAGATCGCATGACCCCCGCCCAGATGCCGCGACCGTAATAAATATGAGTCAGTTCCCCAAAAGCCTGAATTTTTGTTCACGTGACCATGGGAAGTCTGCAAACGGTCGTAAGTCTGAGGAAACAGTCGTTGCTGTCTTTTTCCCAATCAGGTTGTAACTTCTAAATGAACTGTTGTACATCGAGGACCGAATGATATTCACTCGGTGTGTCTGTCCGTTTCAGGCTTGACCTGCTCCCGATAAATAGATCGGTTGGTTTGAAGGCTAAACCCACCAAGCCAGTCACGGAAGTTCTGTGTCCCGTCGTTGCGAAATATGGATTGAACCTTAATAATCTCGTGGCCAGACTAGTAAGTAATTCATTAAACTAAAATAGATTTGGGGGGGATTGTTTTTTTTTTTAAAGATTTCAAAGTGCGGCGTTTTCTTTACGATAAATAAAACTTCATTTGTTATTAAAAGACACACTCATCTCACCAGTAGGAGATTAAAGCAGTTTTATTTTCAGTGCCTTCCTTACCATATGTATATTTTATAGAATTCCATGCTCTACATGCAAGTTTTAATTTCTTTATATATTTTATATATTTCTTTATATATTTTATATATTCTATTCCATTCCATTTTCTGATACTCTATTCTTTTCTATATTCCACTTTTTATATTCTATATTCCATTCGATTCTATCCTACTTCTGTTCCGTTCTATTCTAAATCCTATCCTACTCCATTCCATTCCATTTTCTGATATTCTATACTATACAGTGGTCCCTCGATCATCGCGAGGGTTCCGTTCCAGGACCCCTCGCGATGATCGATTTGTCGCGAAGTAGCGGTGCGGAAGTAAAAACACCATCTGCGCATGCGCAGATGGTATTTTTATTTCCACCGCAGCAGCGAGGAGCCGAAGATTGGGTTTCCCCGCCGCCTCGCTGCTGCTGCTTGTCCGCGCGCGTGCCGCCCGCCCCCCCCCCCCCCCCGCGCTGTTGCTGGGGCCGCTTCTCAGCTGAGAAGCAGCCCTGGGGTTTCCCCGCGCGCGCTCGCGCGCCGCCCGCCCCCCCCCGCGCTGTTGCTGGGGCCGCTTCTCAGCTGAGAAGCGGCCCTGGGGTTTCCCCCGCGCGCGCGCGCGCCGCCCGCCCCCCCCACGCTGTTGCTGGGGCCGCTTCTCAGCTGAGAAGCAGCCCTGGGGTTTCCCCGCGCGCGCGCGCGCGCCGCCCGCCCCCCCGCGCTGTTGCTGGGGCCGCTTCTCAGCTGAGAAGCAGCCCTGGGGTTTCCCCGCGCGCGCGCGCGCGCCGCCCGCCCCCCCACGCTGTTGCTGGGGCCGCTTCTCAGCTGAGAAGCGGCCCTGGGGTTTCCCCGCGCGCGCGCGCGCGCCGCCCGCCCCCCCACGCTGTTGCTGGGGCCGCTTCTCAGCTGAGAAGCAGCCCTGGGGTTTCCCCGCGCGCGAGCGCGCGCTGCCCGCCCCCCCCGCGCTGTTGCTGGGGCCGCTTCTCAGCTGAGAAGCGGCCCTGGGGTTTCCCCGCGCGTGTGCCGCCCACCCGCCCACGCCGTTGCTCGCGCCTTACCGGGGCAAGAGGGGGAAGACCCAGGGAAGCCTCTGCCCGGCGGGGAAACTCCACCATCTATGCATGCGTGGAAGGGCACGCATGCGCAGATGGTGGAGTTTACTTCCGGGTTGAAAACTCGCGATATAGCGTTTAGCGAAGATCAAGATCGCGAAACTCGAGGGACCACTGTATTCCATTCTATTCTACTGTACTTCTGTTCTATTCTGTTCTGTTCAATTCTATTTTATTCCATTCCATTCCATTTTCCAATATTTTATTCTATATTCTATTTTTTCTATTCTGTTCTATGTTCCATTCTGTTCTACTCTACTTCTATTCTGTTCTGTTCTATCTATTCTGTCCTGCCCTGTCCTATTCCATTCCATTTTCTAATATTATATTCTTTTCTATATTCTACTTTTTATATTCTATATTCCATTCTATTCTATCCTACTTCTGTTCTGTTCTATTCTAAATCCTATCCTATTCCATTCCATTTTCTGATATTCTATTCTATATTCCATTCTATTCTACTGTACTTCTGTTCTATTCTGTTCTGTTCAATTCTATTTTATTCTATTCCATTCCATTTTTCAATATTTTATTCTATATTCTATTTTTTCTATTCTATTCTACTGTACTTCTATTCTGTTCTGTTCTATTCTATCTATTTTGTCCTGTCCTGTCCTATTCCATTCCATTCCATTTTCCGATATTCTGCTCCATTCTATTTATTCTATTCTACTCTACTCTACTGTACTTCTGTTCTATTCTATTCTGTTCTATACTCCATTCCATTCCTATTTGCTCCACCCATCTCATTATCAAGAAACTATGTTGTAAAATATCATGCGTTCAGTCCAAATCGCTTTATTCATGCAAAGACACGTCCCAATGCTGGCCACGAATTCAGTTCCTCTAAATAAATGCCATTTTTTTTAATCCCACGGCACTGAATTGGATGGCAGAATGGCGAGCAAGAAGCCTTAGACCTCGGGGCGCCCATCTCCAGCCTTGATGGACAGAGGGTGATTCTGGAAGAGAAGATTACCAAGAAGGGGAAAGGTAAACGGTGCCGAAAAGTATCTTGCTAAATCAGGATCCAGCCAAATAACCCAGCCACCGAATTCGGGACGACTAAGGAAAACTTCCCAGGATGGTCAATCCTGGACTTACAACTACAATTGAGTCCAATCCTTTTGTTGTTAAGTGAGATATGCATTAAGCAAGTTTGGACATATGTTACAGCCTTGCTTGCTTCCGTTGTTAAATCGATCCCTGCAGTTGATAAATTAGTACCATGGTCTTTAAGTGAATCTGGCTTCCCAACTGGACATTATTATTATTATTATTATTATTATTATTATTATTATTATTATTAATTGGATTTGTATGCCGCCCCTCTCCGCAGACTCGGGGTGGCTAACAACAATGATTTTAAAAAAGCATGTAACAATCCAATTTAATAAAACAACTAAAAACCCTTATTATAAAAACCAAACATACACACAAACATACCATACATAACTTGTAATGGCCTAGGGGAAGGAATATCCTAATTCCCCCATGCCTGGGGACAAAGGTGGGTCTTGAGTAATTTGCGAAAGACAAGGAGGATGGGGGCCGTTCTAATCTCTGGGGGGAGTTGATTACAGAGGGCCGGGGCCGCCACAGAGAAGGCTCTTCCCCTGGGGCCTGCCAAATGACATTGTTTGGTTGACGGGACCCGGAGAAGGCCAACTCTGTGGGACTTTATCGGCTGCTGGGATTCGTGCAGTAGAAGGCGGTTCCGGATGTATTCTGGCCCAAAGCCATGTAGGGCTTTAAAGGTCATTACCAACACTTTGAATTGTGACCAGAAACCGATCGGCAGCCAGTGCAGGCCGCGGAGTGTTGCAGAAACGTGGGCGAATCTAGGAAGCCCCACGATGGCTCTCGCGGCCACATTCTGCACGATCTGAAGTTTCCGAACACTTTTCAAAGGTAGCCCCATGTAGAGAGCGTTGCGGTAATCGAGGTGATGAGGGCATGAGTGACTGTGAGCAATGACTCCCTGTCCAAATAGGGCCGCAACTGGTGCACCAGTTTTGGGACCTTGCTTGTCAGAAGGTCCCAAAATGGGATCCCATGACCCTGGCAGGCTGGAGTTGCTGCTTACTGCTGCTATTAGTGTGCTGCGCACGCAACTTCAGGTCAGCGGCATCTTCAGGCTGGTGCTTCTGTCCTTGTTCTAGGGCGAACACAGCGAGAGCTGAGCTGCCTTCCCTCTGTAAATACTGGTGGGTGGGTGTGGTGTGCTGGCTCAGCAGCTGCAAGCTGTGTTGAAGCTTCCTGGTGAGTCATTGGGGTAACACCTGGGGTCATTGATGTAATTAATGTATGCTGATTAGTTGATGTTTGTGGATTGGGGGGTGATATCCTGAGTAGTTGGAGCTTGCAGGCTACTTAGTTGTTTTGTAACGTGTATGCTGAAATGCTGAAATCTCACACGTGCGTCCCCTCGTGATTTTGCTTCCTGTACATACGCTGGCGACCCGAAGCTGCGCACACATCTCCCATTTTACTACCGGTGTAGGAACCTGATACCCTGGGACAAAGCAACGGTCCTAAATATGACCCGGTGGCCAAGCATATGACTTTGGATCACGTGATCACGGGGAGCCTGTAAAGTTAGTACAGTGGTACCTCAGTTCTCGGACGCTTTGGTTCTCGTACATTTCGGATGCCGAACAAATTTTCGGCAAAAATTTGCTTCGGTATCTGAACAAAAATTTGGATACTGAACAGCCACAGAAAATTTTGTTTATTATCTGAAATGTTACCGCCGGGGGCGGCTGCAATCCCGGCAGCTTCAGGAGGCTGAGGAGCTCTATAAGCACTCCAAGCTGCAGGAAGGGTGGGGGCGGCTGCAATCCCAGCAGCTTCAGGGGTCTCCTTTTCTCAGTGCTTCTTCTTATTACCTGTAAGCAGCTGCACCAACTTCCTCCTTCCTGGCGGCGGCAACAGCGGCGGTTTCCCTTTGAGTAGCAACAGAGCCAGGAACGTCACGTGATGAAGGGAAGCCGCCGAAGCCGTCTCAGCAGTTGCCGCCGCTCCAGCAGCTTCCCTTCATTACGTGATGTTCCCGGCGCTGTTGGTACTCGAAGGGAAGCCGCCGCCATTGCCGCCACCAGGAAGGAGGAAGTTGGTGCAGCTGCCTACAGGTAATAAGATGAAGCACTGAGGAAAGGAGCCCCCCGAAGCTGCCGGGATTGCAGCCGCCCCCGGCGGTAACATTTATCCCATAGGAAATAAAGAAAATATATTTAATTGGTTCCCAGCGAGTCAACAGGGGCTGAGAACCAATTAAATCCATTTCCATTATTTCCTATGGGATAAATTAATTCGGTACTCAACCAAATCGGCTCTCGACCACACTTCTGGAACAAATTGTGGTCGAGAATCGAGGTACCACTGTACTGTATTTTTCGGAGTATAAGATGCACCTTCCCCCCCCCCCCCCGAAAAGTGGATGGGAATGTCGGTGCGTCTTACACACCAAATGCAGCCATTTTGGGCCTCCCAAAGCTCCAGCTTCCCATCCCATTTTTTTCAAAAAACGGACCAGTTTTTTTGCAAAAACGGGGTGCATTCGGGAGCCCTGCAGAGTGATCCTGCGGCCTTGGGAAGGCAAAAACACTCCCGGTTTTGCAAAAAAAAAAAAAGCGGGCTAAAAACAGACTGCTTTTCACAAAAATGGAGACGTTTTTGACTTCCCCCAGCCCTCAGGAGCTCTCTGCAGGTCTCAGAAGCATGCGCAGAAACAAAATTTCTCTGGGACACGCATGCAGAAGAAGCAAAGCTGTGCCCGCAGCTCAATTTTCACTACTGGTGGGACATTCTTACTCCTACCAGTAGCAACCCGCTACTGGTCAAGTTGTGTCCTGGTAGGGAAGGTAAGTGGAACCCGCCCCTGGGCGGAGCCTCCCGCCACCGGTTCTACTAGTTCTTAGAACCGGGCCGAACCAGGAGCAACCCACCCGTGGATTGTAAGCGTTATCAGGAAACATTAGGTTTTGAAAAAAAGAATTAAATTTCTATTATTCGCAGACAAGGGGAAAGGAGCATCGTTAAAACACAGTGCGCCTGTCACCACTAATGCGGGACACCAAGTATTCACAGTAAGTATTTGAAACTCCTGTGATTTCCCCCCTTTCAACATTTCCTCCCCAAAATTAGGAGTGTTGGATGAGCAAAATCCCACATTTGCTTTGTGCTTGTTCTTTAATATCATGTTCGTATTCCGTGGCTCACCAGTCCAACCTTCAATGTGTGATGTTTATTTTGTTTATTATTTATTTTATTTATTCTATTTTTAGGCCGCCCTTCTCCTTAGACTCAGAGCGGCTTACAAAATGTTAGCAATAGCACTTTTTAACAGAGCTAGGCTATTGCCCCCACAATCCGGGTCCTCATTTTACCCATCTCGGAAGGATGGAAGGGTGAGTCAACTTTGAGCCGGTGATGAGATTTGAACCGCTGACCTTCAGATCTACAGTCAGCTTCAGTGGCCTGCAGTACAGCACTCTACCTGCTGCGCCACCCCAGTGATGTTGTGGGTTCATCAGAAGAGAATAACACAAAAACATCTTACAAGAATCCAGAAGAAGAGAGTTGGAACAGAGTACGCTGCCTGGAGTCTGTTAGGAGTTGGGCGGCTTATAAATTTAATAAATGAAATTAAATGAAATTTACCGTATATACGCGAGTATAGGTCGAGCTTTTCAGCACCAAAATTGTGCTGAAAAATCCGATCTCGGCTTATACTCGAGTCACTGATGGCACTCGGGCGCTACAATGGCCCGAGCGCTGGCAGCAGGGGTAGGCTGCCGAACTGCGTGCAGCTTCAGCTGACCGGCGGCAGTCACTTACGGGATTACCGGTCTTGGCTCTCCTTTCTTCCCACTCCTGCTGTTGCGTCTTCACTCCTGCTGTTGCGTCTGCACTCCTGTTTCCTTCTTCCTGGCCTCAGTGAGCTTCCCTGTCTCCTGCCCGGCTCCCCTCCAGCCTCACACGGCCACCTCCCGAGGCCAGGAAGGAGGAGAGGAAAAAAGCAAGGAGCACGCAGACAGCGGCAGCAGCAGGGAAAAAAAGGAGAGACCAGCCACGCCGCGCCAAAGCAATGCATGTGACCATGAAGCCCCCCCCCCCAGCTCCGGTAATTTTCTTTTGGAAGGATTCCTTGCTGCAAGAAAATTACCGAAGCGGGCAGTAATTGAAGGAAAATTGAGGGACCCCCCACCCCATCAAGAAACGCCTCGGTGGTGACATTCTGAGAGTTTTTGCCTCCCCGCTCCAAAATCTCCGCTTCTCAGCGCCCTGCCGAGGCTGAGAGGAAAGCGATTAAAAAAGGGACTCTCGGTTTGGGGTTTTCTGACCGCTGACATGTTTCCCTCGCCGCTGACAAGTTGCACTGCTGCCGCCTCGCCCGCCGCCCCCAAGTGACATCAAAGCTCCACCTATGGAATTCCCTATTGGGATTCCCCACCTTCTTTCTAGCCTCCAGATCGGCCAAAAACGCCGCCGCCGATCGCAAAAATGGCGCTCCGCCAAGTGGCGGCGGCCGGTTGTAACCTTCTGAAACAGCCAGGCACTTCTTGGCGGCCTCCGGAACCCAAACCTGAGAACGCCGAGAAGCCCCCGGGCTGTTTTAAAAGGTGACAGCCGGGCAGCAGCGCCCAGCAGAGCGTCATTTTGCGATTTTTTTTTTCTTTTTGCATGGATTAATCGCTTTTACATTGTTTCCTATGGGAAACAATGTTTCATCTTACGAACGTTTCGCCTTATGAACCTACTTCCAGAACTAATTAGGTTCGTAAGATGAGGTATTACTGTATATATTTTATATATATATAATTGTATATTATAATTATATTATAATTATAAATTAATTGCCCACCCCTTCCTTCCTTCCTTCCTTCCTCCCTCCATTTCTCCTTGCTTGCTTGCTTGCTTGCTTCCTTCCTTCCTTCCTTCCTTCCTTCCTTCCTTCCTTCCTTCTCCAAATGGAGAGAAGCTTCTGTCTGATTTTCTCTGCCTTTTATTTCTGCTTCTGGGCAGTTCTTTACTTCTCTTTCAAAATATTCCTTTCAGGTGCCTCTCTTCAACTGACCTACATTGTCAGTTGAGAAAACATAGTGGAGGCTTTGCCTGAAAGTAGCTTTGGATTCCTTTTCTTCCTCCTCCCCACTTTTTTCCCCCTGAGCGATGGGGTGGTGGGGTTTGCTTTAAATTTCTTGGAAAGGCCAATGAAACCAATGGACAATTTAAAAAATGAGCATTTGTTGGACTTTTAGTAGAAATTTAGATTTGTTATAAATTGTCTTTTTGCACTTTGTTGTGAGCCGCCCCGAGTCTGCGGAGAGGGGCGGCATACAAATCTAAATAAACATAAACATAAACAAACAAACATAAACTTTTGCAAAAGGGCATGGAAAGAGAATTTCTCCTTCCTTCCTCCCTCCATTTCTCCTTCCTTCCTTCTTTCCTCCCTCCATTTCTCCTTCCTCTCCTTCCTTTCTTCCTTCCTCCCTTCATTTCTCCTTCCTTCCTTCCTTCCAACCTCCGCAGGCCGGTCAATGACAACGGGCAGGCCGCATCCGGCCCCCGGGCCGCACTTTGCCCAGGTCTGCCTTAGAATATATCAATAATATACACAATGGTACATTTTCATCAATCATTCTTAAATCAATATCCTATTTTGCACCTATTTTATATTTCTGTTCATCAGTCTGATATTCTTCTTTTTTTTTACACTCCCCTCCCTCTTTCTCCATCTCTTCACTCTAACCCTCCCTTCCCTCCCTCCCTCCACTCTTTCTTTTTTCCCTTTACCTTTCTACTTCCTCTTTCTTCTTCTTTATCTTTCCTTGAGTGATTCTTATCCTAGCTCGTCTCTTGTTCAACAGACTGATAACTTGCTTCCCATACGCTTCTAAATTTGTTATTTTTAATCATTTCGATACATGCAGTTCTTCATTTTAGGTATATAGACAATAATCAGATGTCAAGGTGGGAGAAAATTTAGGTTGCAGTGACCATCTATGTTTGTGGTTTGATGTAAAAACTCATTGTGAGCAATCCTATAATGCAACCAAAGTATTGGATTTCAGAAAAACAAATTTTAATGCAATGGGAGAATATTTAGATAATGAATTAAAGGGGAGGGATAAAATGGCAGGAGCGAGCATCCAGTGGACTGTATTAAAAAAGGCCATCTTAAAAGCCACTGGACTGTATGTAAGACAAATAACTAAAGGTAAAAGGAAGAAGAAACCGCTATGGTTTAGCAATGATGTAAGGGCTATAGTCAATGAAAAAAGGCTGCCTATAGGAGGTATAAAGAATCTGGAAGTATAGCTGATAGGGAGGTATATAAAATGAGACAGAAGGAGGTGAAACAGATAATATATGCTGCTAAAGCCTCAAAAGAGGAAGAAATTGCCAAATCTGTAAAGAAGGGGGATAAAACCTTCTTCAGATATATTAATGATAAGAAGAAGAAAAACTGCGGCATCACGAAGCTTAGTACCGGGAATAATACATGCATTAATGGGAATAAGGAGATCGCTGACCATTTCAATAGCTACTTCTGTTCAGTTTTCTCAAAAGACACCTTACAAAATAATACTATAGAGGGATATAGCATTGCTTCCAGCTGTACGGATTCAGCTCCAGTGATCTTAGAAGCCGATGTCTTAGAAGAACTTGAACGATTAAAGATAAATAAGGCAATGGGTCCAGATGGCATCCACCCCAGAGTTCTTAAAGAACTCAGATCTGTCATTACTACCCCCCTGACTGATTTGTTTAACCAATCCTTGTTAACAGGAGAAGTTCCTGAGGATTGGAGAATGGCCAGTGTTGTGCCTATTCACAAGAAGGGCAGTAGAGAAGAAGCTGGTAACTACAGGCCAGTTAGCTTGACATCAGTTGTAGTTAAAATGATGGAGACTCTACTCAAAAAGAGGATAAATCAGCACCTAAAAAACAATAACTTATCGGACCCAAATCAGCATGGCTTTACTGAAGGCAAATCATGTCAGACTAATCTCATTAATTTTTTTGACTATGTCACAAAGGTGTTGGATGAAGGTGGTGCCGTGGATATTGCCTACCTGGACTTCAGCAAAGCCTTTGATACGGTTCCACATAAAGAGCTGATAGATAAATTAGTGAAGATTGGACTTAATCCCTGGATAGTTCAATGGATTTGCAGCTGGCTGAAGCGTAGACATCAGAGAGTTATTGTTAATGGCGAGTATTCTGAGCAGAGTCAGGTTACAAGCGGTGTGCCACAAGGGTCTGTTCTGGGTCCTATTCTTTTTAATATATTTGTGAGTGACATAGGGGAAGGTTTGGTAGGGAAGGTTTGCCTATTTGCCGATGACTCTAAAGTGTGCAATAGGGTTGATATTCCTGGAGGCGTCTGTAATATGGTAAATGATTTAGCTTTACTAGATAAATGGTCTAAGCAATGGAAACTGCAGTTTAATGTTTCCAAATGTAAAATAATGCACTTGGGGAAAAGGAATCCTCAATCTGAGTATTGTATTGGCAGTTCAGTGTTGGCAAATACTTCAAAAGAAAAGGATTTAGAGGTAGTGATTTCTGACAGTCTCAAAATGGGTGAACAATGCAGTCAGGCGGTAGGGAAAGCAAGTAGGATGCTTGGCTGCATAGCTAGAGGTATAACAAGCAGGAAGAGGGAGATTATGATCCCACTATAAAGAATGCTGGTGAGACCACATTTGGAATACTGTGTTCAGTTCTGGAGACCTCACCTACAAAAAGATATTGACAAAATTGAACGGGTCCAAAGACGGGCTACAAGAATGGTGGAAGGTCTTAAGCATAAAACGTATCAGGAAAGACTTAATGAACTCAATCTGTATAGTCTGGAGGACAGAAGGAAAAGGGGGGACATGATCGAAACATTTAAATATATTAAAGGGTTAAATAAGGTCCAGGAGGGAAGTGTTTTTAATAGGAAAGTGAACACAAGAACAAGGGGACACAATCTGAAGTTAGTTGGGGGAAAGATCAAAAGCAACATGAGAAAATATTATTTTACTGAAAGAGTAGTAGATCCTTGGAACAAACTTCCAGCAGACGTGGTAGATAAATCCACAGTAACTGAATTTAAACATGCCTGGGATAAACATATATCCATCCTAAGATAAAATACAGAAAATAGTATAAGGGCAGACTAGATGGACCATGAGGTCTTTTTCTGCCGTCAGACTTCTATGTTTCTATGTTTCTATGTTTCTAATGCTGCCTCCTCCAAACCTAATTTTGTCACTATGAATTTTCCTTTTTTCTTCCTACAAAAGGGGGGTTCTAAAAGGAGAAGAAGCAAAAAATACAAAATAAAAATGGCTTTTTTTGTAGACTTTGTAGCGAACAAAGTCCCTTGTCTGTTTTATTGGCATCTTGTTTCTTGAATTTCTTCCAAAGTAAATTTGTGATTGCAAATATCAACCACCTGGCCCTTTTCAAATCTCGGGCTGGAGATTTCTGCGCCGCCTCTAAAAATGTGGGATTTTTTTTTTCCTGCCCAGATCTTCAATTTAAAAAGCCTTTTATGAAGTCCTAAATTTATATCTTGCTTGGAAAATACGGAAGGTCTTCATTTTATCTTATTTTTAATGTCAGCGTAAGGCTCAAAAACTTGAGAAAAAGGAAAGAAAGAAAGAAAGAAAGAAAGAAAAGAGGGAGGGAGCGAGGGAAGGAAGAAAAGAGAATAAATGAATTAATGAATTAATGAAAGAAAGAAAGAAAGAAGAGGGAGGGAGGGAAGGAAGGAAAGAGAATGAAAGAAAGAAAGAGAAAGAAAGAAAGAAAAGAGGGAGGGAAGGAAAGAGAATGAAAGAAAGAAAGAAAGAAAGAAGAGGGAGGGAGGGAAGGAAGGAAAGAGAATGAAAGAAAGAAAGAAAGAGAAAGAAAGAAAGAAGAGGGAGCGAGGGAGGGAGGGAAGGAAAGAGAAAGAAAGAAAGAAAGAAAGAAAGAAAGAAAAGAGGGAGCCAGAGAGTTTCACGGAAGGAACCAAAATATAATTTTGCTTGGGGTACTAAAGCATAGACAGCTAATCTTAACTTTGACCAGGATGCTGGTGTCTATTCGGAAGACCCTGCTGATCTCTGTATTACTAGATATTCATGTGGAGATGCAGGGGTGGGGTGGGTCATTTGCAGGAGGGAGTTGCCGCTCCCGCTGCTTCATATCTCCGGCATATGCGTCCGAGCAAGATTTTGCTTAGGAAGCAAAATCTTGTGAAGGGACGTGCAAGAGATTTTGGCATGAGCAGAAGCAAAAAATTCCTGAAATATTCTGCGCGTCCCTTCACAAGATTTTGCATCATGCGCAGAAGCAAAATTTCATTAGGACACACACGCGCCAGAGACGTATACGCAGCCACACCATCAATGCAAAGCTGAGTGTGCAGCTCCAGTTTTACTACTGGTGCAGGGTCCTCATCCATACCGGTAGGAATCCGATACTGGGCATTTGCAGAGGGCATACAAGAAGACAGGGATGATGGAAGTGATGGGAGATTTTAAGGATCATCATTGTCATCTTTTAAAATACAGTAGTACCTCTAGATATGAGTTTAATTCGTTTCAGAACGGAGCTCGTATGTCGATCAACTCGTATCTGGAACAAATGGCTTTAGACTTTGTTTTTCCCCGCGGAGATAACCAGAAGCAAGGATTCTTGCACCACCTAGTGGAAGCTCGGCTCGTATCCCGAATTTGAACTTGGGTCTAGAACAGAAATTTCCCTCCCGTTGTGGCTCCCAACTTGGAATACTCGCATGTGGAGCAGCTCGTATCTAGAGGTACTACTGTAGTCCCTTGCAAGATGGAATCAGGGCAACTGAAAGGTGCTAGCAGACTGTTTTTACTGGCTGGGCGCTCTTCCCCGTCACCAATGCGCAGTTTTGTTCAGTAGATCTATTCTCCATTGTGCCCAGAGAGAGATAAATATCTGTCTCTACTTAGGATGAAAGCCAGAGCCTCCTGATCTTGAGGCTAGAGCTCCACCCCTAGGGCCACCGCACCCATTTTATGGGAGGTCCAAGAACGTCCTGGCTGAAAGTTCTGGGATGCAGGTTGGGCTGTTGCTCCTTTCTGTGGCTGTTGTGGTTGGCTCACAGCCAGCTCCTCTGGTTAACAGATTTCAAATGAGCTGGGTCCGAATGAGCATCGGAGACCTGTGTGGCTCTTGGAGGATTCAGACAGTGAGGGGGAAGGAGAAATGGAAGCTGAAGTTGCTGGAGAGGCAGAGGTGGAGGTCCTTGCAGTGCCTGTGGAACCCTCAGCTAGGGCCCCGTCTGGGTCGGATAAAGAAGGGGTGATTAATGATCCAATCCTGAATGTGCATGTGCGAAGAATTAGGGGGAGAAAGGAACAGCTGCGCAGATGCAGGAGGAGATATTGATCACAGCTTAAAGCAATCGAGAATTCTTCAGCATGCATAAAAGGGGAGGTTTGTGGGAGTGTTCTTTGCAGGAGTTATCGTTTGTGGTTTAACAGAGAAAGAGAAACACCTCCAGAGTTTTCTCTAAACCAACACCCTTGCTTACTTGGAGAAACCCAGCCTTTGGACAATTGTTTTATGAAAGATTGTAGCTCTTGGAAAAAATAGTACGTACCTTTGCTTCAGCCCAATTCGGAGACATTATTTACAAACCTTGGGGAGTTTCGACACATTCGTTATCGGCCTTGAAGATAATCCAGACTTTTTGGCAGTAAACAGACATGCTTTTGCCGTAATTACGGGTATCAGACACCTGTTACTGAAATATATTTTTGTGTTTCGACAATTCCAGTCCGCGTGTTTCCTTTGACTTTAATTACTGCCCCAGTTATCACGCCAGGCAGAACAGTGTCCAGGCGATTCACGTTCCCTTTGGCTTCTCCTGTAGGGCGAAGGAAGACCTGTTGGAAAGCACAATTCTTTTAAATTAAAAGGCGAGCGGGGGAAAAGCTCTCCAGAAGCCGGCCTGGCCCCGAGACAAGACCGCCTCGCCCAGACTGACAAAAACGCACGCCAGCCTTTGAATTTGGAAGAAGCAGAGGGTATGTCCTTTTTAAAATATATGCAGTAGTGTAGTCGTGTCTCGTCCACCGTGGTGTGACCAAGTGGCGTGGCGTTATCTGTTCCGGACGTCTGTGTGTATTGGCGATGCAATAAACTTCCTCCGCTCTGAAGTCGACGTTACTGTGTTGCTGGAAATGTTTCGGGATAAATTATCATTATTATTATTATTATTATTATTATTATTATTATTATTATTATTATTATTTATTAAATTTATATGCCGCCCCTCTCTGAAGACTCGGGGTGGCTTACAGCATATAAAAACAGTATACAGTGGTACCTCTACTTAAGAAGACCTCTACTTAAGAACTTTTCTAGATAAGAACAGGGTGTTCAAGTTTTTTTTGCCTCTGCTTAAGAACCATTTTCTATTTAAGAATCCGAGCCTGGAAAAATTTCCCAGGACATTTCAGAGCAGCACGAAGGCCCGGCCAGTTTCTTGCCATTCCCCCTTTAATCCTGGCCATCTCGGGCTTTTCTGGGCTGCCAGAGGAGCCTTTTGGTTGCATTTAAAGAGGCCTTGGCAGTCCAGAGCGAACGAAGCATTTTCTTTTCTCTGGGCCCTTGGACAGGAAATAAACCTCTGCCAGCGCCCAGAGAAAGGAAATTCTCCCTTTGCTCTGGGCAGCCAAGGAGTCACTACAGCGAAGGAAAGGCACCAGCTACAAAGAGAGCAAGTGAGAGGAGAGGGGAGCCTTTCAGCATAGGAAGGAAGAGACAGCAGGTAGCAGCAGCAGCAGCCAGTGTATGGGATGCAATGTATGGGAGGCAGCTTCACACCAAGTGTATGGGAGGCACGTGCTCCTCCTCACTGCTTCAGAGTCCCTGTTTTTTTTTTAAGCCTTAAAGTTTTGGATTTTTTGGATTCCCCTCACCTCACCTTCTTCCTTCAGCAGTGACTGTCCTCCTCCTCTTCTTCCTCTTCCTCCTCCCACCCAAATTCCAAGTTTTTATTTCCTAATGGGTTTGCACGCATTATTTGCTTTTACATGGATTCCTATGGGAAAAATTGCTTCTTCTTACAAACTTTTCTACTTAAGAACCTGCTCATGGAACGAATTAAGTTCTTAAGTAGAGGTACCACTTTACAACGAGATATCATAATTACCGTAAAATTAAAATTAAGAGTTACATTTAAAAACTAAAAGGCCTACTAACATGCACACATACCCATTCAAACAAACCCACTATACATTCATTGGCCAGGGGGTAGAATCTAATGACCCCAGATGTGATGGCATAGATTAGACTCTTATGGAAGGCGAGGGGGAGCACACAAATCTCTGGGGGGAGCTGATTCCAGAGGGCCACCCCTCCCCACAAAGAAGGCTCTTCCCCAGATCCCGCCAAGTGACATTTTCTAGTTGACAGGACCTGTGGAAGGCCGACTCTGTGGGACCTGGAATTCGTGCGTCAGGAGGCAGTCCCATAAGTCAGTGTTTCCCAACCGGTGTGACGCGGCACACTGGTGTGCCGCGAGACACCGTCAGGTGTGCCGCGGCGCCCCTAGGAAGCTCCAGCTGGGCGGGGCGCTGCCGGTGCTGGACCGCCGTATCCGGCGTTCTCCTGCTGGGCCCCAAAGAAGGAAGGCGGGAAAAAGGAGGCAGGGGCTGGGAGGTGCGGCAGTAGGAGTAAAGGGAGCCGCGGCTGCCCCTGCCTCCCCACGGTGCCTCCGGCCAAACGCGCCCCTGGCTTCTCCGCCTTGCCCGATCCGCCCACTCTCCGCCGCCGCCGCCGCCCCCTCAAGCCTTGGGGCGCGATCCGCCCCCTCTCCTCCTCCACCGCCTCCTGCCTTGGGGCGAGCAATCCAGGAGTCCGGGACTGTGTGGCTTTGCGCCATGAAGAGAAAACGGCAGCAGGGAAAAGTCGGCGGGCTAACAGGAGGCGGCGTGAGGCCGGGCGCTGGGGACGTCTGGGAGGGCGAGGAGGCTGATGGCTGCTGCGCACTCCACTCTCTCTCCGGCTCTCTCTCGCTCTTTCTTTTTCTCTCTGTTGCTGGCGTGGTGAACGAGAGAGAAAGAGAGAGAGAAAAAGGAGGGGAGAGAGAATGAGAGAGAAAGAAAGCGAGAGAAAGAGAGGGAAAGAAAGCAAGAGAGAGAGAGAAAGAAAGGGGGGAAGGAGGGAGAGGGAAAGACATAGAGGGAGGGAAGGAGGGAGAGAGAAAGAGAGCAAAAAAAGAGAGGAAGAAAGAAAGAGGAATGGAGAGAAAGAAGGGAAGGAAGGAAGAGAGAGAAAGAGGGAGGGAGAAATAGAGTGAAATGGAGGAAGAGATATTTTTTTTGTCCAAACTTTTCTTTAGGCCCCCCCCCCCCATTCATTGTTCCCCAGAATTTTGAAAACATGAATAATGTGCCGCGGCTCAAAAAAGGTTGGGAAACACTGCCATAAGTAATCTGGTTCCATGCCATATAGGGCTTTATAGGTCATCACCAACACTTGGAATTGAGTCCAGAAACCAATTGGCAGCCAGTGCAGACCGCGGAGTGTTGGAGAGAAGCGGACATGTCTGGGTAATCCCTTGACTGTTTGCGCGACAGCATTCTGCACAATTTGTTGTTTCCGAACACTCTTCAAAGGTAGCCCCATGAAGAGAGCATTGCAGTAGTCGAACCTCGAAGTGATAAGGGGCACGAGCGACTGTGAGTAGAGATTCCCTGTCCAAATAGGGCCGCAACTGGTGCACCAGGCAAACCTGGGCAAAGGAAGGACGGCAGAGGTCAGGCCCTGCCTGGTTC
Source organism: Erythrolamprus reginae (assembly GCF_031021105.1). NCBI lineage: Eukaryota > Metazoa > Chordata > Lepidosauria > Squamata > Dipsadidae > Erythrolamprus > Erythrolamprus reginae. The sequence continues at coordinate 12,918,247 of NC_091956.1, forward strand.
TTGGTGCTCATTCGCTTCGTCTCTTAAGTGAGCCGCTGTCGTGCGCTGGTGGAGCGGTGCTGGTAAGAAGGGGATGTGGTTATCCACTCACAGGGTACTCTTGTCTACCCCAAATTATCCAAACTTTATTTATTTATCTTGCTATTTATTATTTCGGTTTCTAGGCCGCCCTTCTCCAGAGACTTGGGGTGGTTTAGAACAGTGATTTTCAACCTTTTTTGATCTGCGGCACATTTTTTACATATATAAAATAATGGGGCACCTTGAGCAGGGGGGGGGGAAGTGGGGGGGCTAAAAAAAGTTTGGACAAAGAAAATTCTCTCTCTCTCTCTCTTCCTCCCTTTCGCTCTATTTCTCTCCCTCTTTCTCTCTCTTCCTTTCTTCCTCTCTCTCTCCATCCCTCTTTCTCTCTCTTCCTTCCTCTCTTTTTTGCTCTCTTTCTATCTCTCCCTCCTTCCCTGCCTCTTTTTCTCTCTCTCTATTGCTTTCTTTCTCTTTCTTTCTCTTTCTTTCTCTTTCTTTCTCTCTCTCTCTTGCTTTCTTTCTCTTTCTTTCTCTCTCTCTCTTGCTTTCTTTCTCTTTCTTTCTCTCTCTCTCTTGCTTTCTTTCTCTTTCTCTCTCTTGCTTTCTTTCTCTTTCTTTCTCTCTCTCTCTTGCTTTCTTTCTCTTTCTCTCTCTCTCTTGCTTTCTTTCTCTTTCTTTCTCTCTCTCTCTTGCTTTCTTTCTCTCTCTCTCTTTCTCTTGCTGAGCTTCGCGGCACACCTGACCATGTCTCGCGGCACACTAGTTTAGAACATAAGAATAAATACATAGACATAACATAATAGAAATCGAAGTTCAAACGAGACCAATTTGAAACCTAAAACCCATTAAAAATATTACGAGGGTCGCCCAGAAAGTAAAGCACCACATTTATTTTCTTCAACAATTATTTGTTGAACACAATGAAACTTACACAAAAAGAAAGAATGGTTTTTCTTCTACACTCCCTATTTTTCCACGTAATCTCTGTCCCGTTCTATGGCCTACACATATGCAGAAGGCAAATCTCACGCCGACAAGCACGTGTGTGACCACCTCCGAGGGCACTCCAGTAGGAGGTAAGTCAAACAGCGCATCACTGGCAGAGCCATATCTGCAGGCACATGAGCCATTGCCCTAGCTCAGCTCCAGTGCGCATGCACATGTCAGCCAGCTGAATTTTGGCTGCCCCTGCCCCGCCCCTCTCAGGAGTCACCACATGGCCTGTTTTGGATGCCAGGTAAGTACAGGCCTCATGTAGAGGCTCTGGAAGGGCGTTTTAACCTCCGGGGCGGCGGATGCTGTTTTCGCCCTTTGCAGGCTTCAAGAAAGCCTATGGAGCTTGGGGATGGTGAAAAATGGGCCTACTGGGCTCACCAGAAGTCGGGAAATGGACGATTTCCAGCCTGCAGAGGTTTCAGGGAGGCCTGCTGAGGTGGGGGTCCAGTATCAGGTTGCTATCAGTATGGATAAGGACGCCATACTGGTAATGAAAATTGAGCTGCACATGCAGCTTTGATTCTGCTGTGGATGCATGCGCACAGCCCAATGAGATTTTACTTCTGCACATGTTGCATGTGTGTGCACGCCAGCCACATGATATTCAGTTCATGTGGATGCTCTGGGAGGGCGTTTTCAGTCTCCAGAGGGCCTCCGAGGGGGCGCGGGGAAGCCATTTGTGCCCTCCCAAGGTTCCATGGAAACCTCTGACAAGAAAAATGGGCCTATCAAGAGAGAAGGAAGGGGGGTTGTGCCCTCTGTGCATGGGGGCATCACCTGGAGGGGGATCGTACATATATGCAGAGGTGTGGAGTGTGGGGGGGAATGCCCGCGCACACTTTCGGCACCCGTGGGGGGAAAAGGTTCGCCATCACTGGACTATAGGATCAGAGTAGCAGATCTGAGATCACACCAGAATGCCGACTCTACATCTAGGGCAATTTTGTACAGCTGTTCCCGGAAGATTCCTCCTTTTGGCAGGCCCGCCAAGTAGGTAGGTAAGTTCCCTGCCTTATTAATACAAGGGTTGCCTAGAAAGTAATGCACTACATTTTTTTTCTCAGCCTACAGTAATGGTACGAATGCGAAACTTTAGGTATACATTATTTGAATTGTCAGGAGTGTGTTTGCAAATTTTGCCTTTCTTCAGCCAGATAGCATAGCAGCAGCAGTGTTTCAAAACAGCGTCTGTAAGTGATGTACATTACGAGGCTCACCCAGAAAGTAGTGCACTACATGTTTTTCCTTCAACAATTATTTATTGAACACAATGAAACTTACACACAAGAAAGAATGATGCTTCTTCTACACTCCCTATTGTTCCACGTAATCTCTGTCCCGTTCTATGGCCGTCCTCCAGCGAGACACAAGGGTGTGTATGCCCTGTTGGTACCACTCCTTGTTCGGGTCACAAAGCCATTTCTGCACTGTAGTGGCCTCCCCCTCTGTGCCCAGCGACTAACCGTACTTCTGTCGACTGCAGATTCTCCATAAACTGTCACACAAACGTTGGTGAATGTTCCCAACAGTTTCTTTTCCGCAGTGAGAAATTCAATGATGACACGCTGCTTGTAACGTACATCACTTACAGGCGCCATTTCCAAAAACTGCTGCAGCTACACTATCTGTCTGAAGAAACGCAACATTTGTACACGCACTCCTGACCATTCAAATAATGTATAATGATACCTCGTCTTACAAACGCCTCGTCATACAAACTTTTTGAGATACAAACCCGGGGTTTAAGATTTTTTTGCCTCTTCTTACAAACTGTTTTCATCTTACAAACCCACTGCTGTTGCTGGGATGCCACCTCCGGACTTCCCACCTCCGGACTTCCGTGGCCAGCGAAGCACCCGTTTTTGCACTGCTGGGATTTCCCTGAGGCTCCCCTCCATGGGAAACCCCACCTCTGGACTTCCGTGTTTTTGTGATGCTGCAGGGGAATCCCAACAGAGGAATCCCAGCAGCGCAAAAACGGGTGCTTCGCTGGCAACAGAAGTCCGGAGGTGGTGCTTCCCAGCGAGGGGAGCCTCCATGAAATCGCAGCATTGCAAAAACACAGAGGTCTGGAGGTGGGGTTTCGAGGACTTTGGTGTTTTTGTGAGGCTGCGATTTCACTGATGCTCACTTCGCTGGAAAACCCCACCTCCGGACTTCCGTTGCCAGCGAAGCGCCCGTTTTTGCAATGCTGGGATTCCCCTGCTATCCCAGCAGCATCACAAAAACACAGAAGTCCAGAGGTGGGGTTTCCCATGAAGGGGAGCCTCAGGGGAATCCCAGCAGTGCAAAAACGGGCGCTTTGGCTGGCAAAAGGGGTGAATTTTGGGCTTGCACGCATTAATCACTTTTCCATTGATTCCTATGGGAAACATTGTTTCGTCTTACAAACTTTTCACCTTAAGAACCTCATCCCGGAACCAATTAAGTTTGTAAGACAAGGTATCACTGTATATCTAAAGTTTCGCATTTGTACCATTACTGTAGGCTGAGAAAAAAAAATGTGGTGCTTTGCCTTCTGGGCGACCCTCGTAATGCACTTAAACTGGTTGGGTTTGTCAACATATGAACTAACCAACAATGTACGAGGGTTGCCCAGAAAGTAATGCACCACCTATTTTTTCTTCAACAATTATTTATTGAACCCAATGAAACTTATACACAAGAAAGAATGATGTTTCTTCTACACTCCCTATTTTTCCACATAATCTCCATCCCGTTCTATGGCTTTCCTCCAGCGAGACACAAGGGCATGTAGGCTCTGTCACTATACCACTCTTTGTTCTGGCCACAAAGCTATTTGTGCACTGTCCAAATCACCTCTTCCACACTTCCTTTGCTGATTGACAGCTTCAGCACCAACTTCTGAGTCGTGTAGGGGCTGCCACAGAGAGGAGGGGATCAGGCTGTTTTCCAAAGCACTTGAAAGCCAGATAAGGAATAATGGATGGAAACTGAACAAGGAGAGATTCAACCTGGAAAGGAGGAATTTTCCAACAGTGAGAGCAATCAACCGATGGAACAGAAGTTGCCTTCAGAAGTTGTGGGAGCTTCATCACAGGAGGCTTTCAAAGGGAGACTGGACTGCCATCTTTAGAATAGAATAGAATTTTTATTGGCCAAGTGTGATTGGACACACAAGGAATTTGTCTTGGTGCATATGCTCTCAGCGTACATAAAATAAAATATACATTTGTCAAGAATCATGTGGTACAACACTTAATGATTGTCATAGGGGTCAACTAAGCAATGAAGAAGCAATACTAATAAAAATCTTAGGATATAAGCAACAAGTTACAGTCATACAGTCAACATGGGAGGAAATGGGTGAAAGGAATGATGAGAAAAACTAGTAGAATAGAAGTGCAGATTTAGTAGAAAGTCTGACAGTGTTGAGGGAATTATTTGTTTAGTAGAGTGATGGCGTTCGGAAAAAAACTGTTCTTGTGTCTAGTTGTCTTGGTGTGCAGTGCTCTGTAGCGACGTTTTGAGGGTAGGAGTTGAAACAATTTGTGTCCAGGATGTGAGGGGTCAGTAAATATTTTCCCCGTCCTCTTTTTGACTCGTCCAGTATATAGGTCCTCAATGGAAGGCAGGTTGGCAGCAATTGTTTTTTTTGCAGTGGTGTAGGGCAGTGATGGCGAACCTTTTTTCCATCGGATGCCAAAAATGTGTGCGCACACACTATCGCGGCTGCACGAGTGCCCACACCCATCATTCAATGCCTGGAGAGGTAAAAAATTGCCTCCCCTGGCCCCCCAGAGGCCCTCTGGAGGCCAGAAACAGCCCATTTCCCAACTTCTGGTGCGCTCAATAGGCCTGTTTTTCACCCTCTTCAGGCTCCAGAGGCTTCCCTGGAGCCTGGGGAGGACAAAAAAAACGCCCTCCCCCATCCCTCCAGAGGACTTCAGGTAGCCGAAAATGCCCTCCCAGAGCCTCCATGTGAGCCAAAAATCAGCTGGCCGGTGCATTCATGCCTGCTGGAGCTGAGCTAGGAAAAACAGCTTGCGTGCCAGCAAATATGGCTCCACGTGCCACCTGTGGCACCCGTGCCATAGGTTTGCCATCACTGGTGTAGGGTCTCCTGCTTGGTTGGCGGATTGGACTAGATGACACCCACCTCCCCCCCCCCAGCTCCCTTCCAACTCTTAATATGTTAGTTCAGAGATGGTGAACCTATGGCATGGGTGCCACAGGTGGCATGCGGAGCCATATCTGCTGGCACGCGAACCGTTGCCCTAGCTCAGCTCCAATATGCATGTGTGTGCTGGCTCGCACAGAGGCTCTGGGAGGGCGTTTTTGGCTTCCAGAGAGCCTCCAGGAGGATGGGAGAGGGCGTTTTTACCTTCCCCCAGCTCCAGAGAAGCCTTTGGAGCCTGGGGAGGGCAAAACACAAGCCTACTGGGCCCATCAGAAGTTGGGAAAGCGGTCATTTCCGGCTTCCAGAGGGCCTCCAGGGGAGCAGGGGGAGCTGTTTTCGCCCTACCCAGGCATTGAATTATGGGTGTGGGCACTCACGCATGCACGATTACATGCACGCACGCTCTTTCGGCACCCCCGGGAAAAAAGGTTCACCGTCACTGTGTTGGTTAATTTACCATCCCTGGGAGCTTTCAAAAAGAGACTGGACCGCCCTCTGGCAGGAACGGTGTAGGATCTCCTTGATTGGGTAGTGTTGTGGTTAGCTCTGGCCCAGCTCCTGCACCAAGGACTGTGGATGTGGGGGAGACATCCACATGCTGCAGGCCTGTTTTGCCCCCGGTGGAATCTGCTGATGAAGGCTCCTCTGACCAAGAAGACATGAGTGACAGGGAGGAGGAGAGTGTGGCAGACAGCTCAGAAGGAGATCAATTATCTAGCTCCTCCTTGGATTCAGAACAAGAGTTAATGATACAGCCACGCATGCGGAGAGCGATGCATAGGCAACAACAACTGAGAGATTATTATCAAAGAAAATGAGGCCACCTGTGGTTGGGTGGGGCTGTGGTAATTAGTGAGGCTGCTATAAAGAGCAGCCTGTGGGTTTGGCCATTGTGGAGAATTATCTGCTCGTTGTGTTTCGTGACTGCTTTACTGACTTTGACTTTTTGTGTGCTGATTTTTCCCCGTTTTGAAACTAAAGCAGAGCAAAGTGTGTTTCACTTTGTGAAAGAAGAAGGACTGTGAATTACCTCACGGCTGCAAGCTAAGTATCACAGGGATACTTAGATAAGGGACTTGTACAAATTACCAGTTTGTTTGGAGACGAGTGCTCTTTGCTAGACCAAAAGAGGGCTTGGTTTAAGTGAATTTTCATTATAAAGAACACTGTTTTGAATTTTCAAACATGTGTGTGTCTGAAATTTGTATCTGTGAATTTTTGGGAAGATTCTACCAGAGAGCCTGACAGAACAGGTAGGGCTGGGGGTTGAACTAAATAACCTCCAAGATCCCTTCCGACTGTTAGTCTGTCATCTTGTTTGGCCGTGAAACTCTTTTTGACTCATAATTCGGATTCTAGAACAAGAATGCCCAAATGCGAAATGTTTGATCTTCAAGACTGCTGGTTCTGGTGCTTTTCTTTGAGATGAAAAACTGAAAAATTGGATCTTCAGATCAGAAGTCCTTTCCCATTTTTTTCACCACTTTTCCCAAAAGTCATTTTCTCCCCAACAAGCACACCATTTATACACCATCTTCTTACAAATCTCAAAAGACCGTTTGGCAAGATTGCAATAATTATATAGCCTAATATAGTGTGTGTGTGTGTGTGTGTGTGAGAGAGAGAGAGAGAGAGAGAGAGAGAGAGCAATTATTGTGTTGATATGGATAGCTGTAAGATAATCCTAAAGGTGTATAGTGTATTATATAAATGTATCAGTTAAATATGTTATTTTTTTACTGTTTGTATGTGTTTTTCATTTTATTTTGTTTTTTGTTTTTTCTTGTATGTATAAGTCATTTGCGTGTTATGTAGTTTTTTTCTCTTCTTTTGTATTCTTTTTAATGTATATAAATTAATAAAAAATATTTTAAAAAAAGAAAAAAAATTCTGTGCCACACAATATAAAACAATCAACTTTAAATCCTAAATTATCTTCCTAGAATCTTTTTAATCCTTATATGCAGGTTTGCTATGTTTCATATAAAAGTTTTGTTATGCAACGCTGAGAAAATCCCATTGGCTTTTTCCTGTACAGATTGCATTTTTACAAAATGAGGGCTTAAAAGCAATTGAATTTGATTCCCTAAAATCGTTTTTTGGGAATTTGCGATGATCCAATTGCAAAATTTCTGCAGTTGTACGAGGATTTCCCATCAACAACTAGGCTTGCTATAAAAAAAAAATGTTTTGCTTTACTTTGGTCAATGCATGTTATTTGGCCTAAGTTATTAATTTAGTATTCTATGATAAATGGGAATGTACAAACTCTGTTTTTTTCCAGGGGGAAATACCTTCCAGACTCCGGAAGTAGTTGGGCGGCTTATAAATCTAAGAAATAAATAAAAACCTGAAAAACAGTTGCAAGAAAATAAAAGCTAGTTCAGGCAGGTTAAAAGTTTTTTCACAAAAGGATAGTACAGTGGTACCTTGTGATAGGAACCCCTCGTGATACGAACACTTCGAGATACGAACCCGGGGTTCAGAAAATTTTTGCCTTTTCTTACGAACTTTTTTCGCCTTACGAATCTACCGCAGATCGCAAAATGGTGCTCCGCTGGGCGCCGCAACCCGCCTGTCACCTTCTTAAACAGCCAGGGGGCTTCTTGGCATTCTCCCGAACACAAACCCGAACTATTCGGGTTCGGGTTCGGGAGGCCGCCGAGAAGCACCGCCGCCCGCCTGTCACCTTCTTAAACAGCAGGGGGGCAGGCTTCTCGGCGTTCTCCCGAACCCGGAAGTTCGGGTTCGGGTTTGGCTTCCGGAGGCTGCCGAGAAGCGCCCCGCTGTTTCAGAATGTTACAGCCAGGCGGCAGGGCTCAGCGGAGCGTTGTTTTTGCATTCGGTGGTGGCGTTTTTGGCCGATCTGGAAGCTGGAAAGGAGTTGGGGAATCCCAATAGGGAATTCCATGGGCGGAGCTTTGACGTCACGAAGACGTCCTTCCTGGAGGCCACGTTTATCAAATCACATCTTCTCCAAATACTCACCGGGGTTGTGTGTTCTGATGCTGTTTTTTCCAGTTGTTTTTTTAATAAACTCTTTGCAGGACAGAGAACCGAATTAGCAAAGTCTGGGATTCAAAATGGCGGCTGGCTGTGGTGGACATTTGCAAAGTAATGCTGACTCTCAACCTCTGGCTTTTCTCGCCTTAGAATTTTTCGAGCTCATCTCCAAAGTCCAGAGTAACCGAGCCGATGACCAGAGAGGGTTGCTGAGGAAAGAAGACTTGGTTTTGCCCGACTTTCTTCAAAGGCCCCCAGAAAGCCAGATAGGCGTTTCCATATCTGTTCCCCGGAACACCGCAGGCATTCCCCAGAGGGTGCCGCCTCCTGATGGCCAGGAGAGAAGTAGCCAGGAGGACAGAAGATGCCCACAACTCCCAAGCAACTTGGCGGCTGGACAAAGAGGTCCAGAGAAGGCGCTGATGCTACCCGTGGCTCTTGGCCATGCAACCAACGACGGCGCAGGCCCCGGTATGGCTATCCGGCGTACAGATCAACTTTTCCACAACAACCCCAGGGGGAAAGATGAGATGGCGACAATGGAGGAGGAGGAGGATGTGGTCCTGGCAGACCTGACCCTGGTGCCCAGGGGGGACGTCACCACCACCCCAAATCACAGGCTGACCCTCTCAGGGACCGGAAGTCCCACTGAGGCCAAAAGCACCTCTGACAAATTCAGACCAGGTACTTCCAGATGTTGATTGGCTTGGGAATCGTTCCCCTGTTACGCTTGTTGCCCTGTTTGCTACACTGGCTTAGGGCCCAAAGATCCTGAGACAGGCAATCCTCAATTTACAACAGTTCACTTAGTGACTAGTTGAAGTTGCAACGCCCCTGGAAAAAAAAGGGGGCATACAGCAGGGGTGGGTTTTGCTCTGTCTGGACAGGGCAACAATCAGAAATAAAGAGCCACACACGCTGTTTGATCATAGGCAAAATCTATTGGTAAAACAAGTCATGCAATCCGCTGGTGAATTCTAAGGAATTTCATGCTGGTAGTGTTTCTCCCTAATGAGCTGGAGATAAGAAAGCCGGAATGCAAGCTGCCTTGAAGTGTTTCTGGCCGCTTGGACAAAACTTACGATTCAATAAAATTTTGCAAAGGATAACACAGGCATGAAGGAAAAGGATTTGAACCCAGAAAGTAAGACTTGGGGCTTATTGGCCGTTCCCCTAGTTTTCTTAAGGACAGTAGAGGCAGCGAAAGGCTGCAGGAAACAACAGTTTAGACTCGTGTATCAAGAACTAATTGCATAGTCGCAACTTGTGTGCTGACACGTTACAATGTGAAGCCCTCTCATCTTCCCTCTTCCCTTTTTCCTCTGTGTTCTAGGTTCGCTCCCTAAGCCTAGAACCCACCTCCCAGGAAGCGAGGGAAGCCTTGACAACCCAACTTCCCCGGACCGTCCTTGTGACTTTAACCGTGCCGGCATCAGACAGGAAACGTGTCGACCTGAACTCCCGATCCATGGCGTAATCGATGTGGACAGCGTTACAACATCGCCAGCCCCGCGGTGGTCTTGTCCCGAACCGGATGGCTGTGTCCTTTTTGACAGCGGCGTCTCGGAGCCTAGGGCTGGCCAACCAAAAAGACAAACAAGAACTCAAAGGACTTCCAACCTTCGCACTGTCCCTGCGGATGGGAGTGTGGAAAACGAAGGTCCGTGTAAGGCAACTTTCGTTTGAACGCTTGGACACACAACTCCCAGGGCTTTGGTTATCTGCGGATCCTACGGTGGCGCAGTAGCTAAAGAACAGTTCTGCAGGCTACTTCTGCTGACTGACTACCGGCTGTCTTCAATTTGGCAGTTCGATCATCACTGGCTCATGGTTGACTCAGCCTTCTGTCCTCACGAGATCAGTAAAACGAGGACCCAGATTGTTGGGGGGTGAGAGCCTGACTCTGAAAACTGGTTAGAGAGGGATGTGAAAGCACTGTGAAGCGGTATATAAGTCTAAGTCCCATTGCTAGTCCTCCCTCCCTCCCTTCCTCTCTCCCTTCCTTTCTTCCCTCCCATTCAGTATTGGGCTGCCCCCAGTTTGCCTGGGATTACCCCTCTGATAGTGCTAACGGCAATGTGTGCACATCTGCGCCCCCCTGCGACGCACCCCCGCTCACCTCCACACAAAAATCAGCAAAAATTGCAAATCAGCAAAAATTGCCCAAATCTCATGCAAGAACGCTTGCATGCGCAAGATTTCGGCAAGATTTGGCAATTTTCACCCTTTCTCTGCTTCTGCGCATGCCCGGAATCACCAAAACCACGTGTATCACGGAAGCAAATAAATTGGTGAAGATCGTCGGAATCTCACGTGAAGACGCTCGCACACGGAAGATTTGGCAAGATTTGGCAATTTTCAGCCTTTCTTTGCTTCTGCGCATGCACAGAATCAACAAAATCTCGTGTGTACAAACATCCTTGCATGAGATTTAAACTATTTCTTTGCCTGCGTGGAAGCAAATTCTCACGTGGAGGTGTGCGCGCCCTCCACCGCCCACCCGCCAACCACAGCCTCCGGGACCGATCCGGTAGGGAAAGGTAAGTGCGGCCCTTCACTGCTCCTAGTGGTTAGAATGCCACATTGCAGTTTAACTCTTCCCCATGCCAGCAATTCCATCCTGAGCGTCTCCAAGGTTGAGTCAGCCTTCCATCCCTCTGAGGTCGGTAAAACACAGAGCCAGGTTGTTGTGGGGCGTGTACACATGCACGCATGTGTATCCCGAAGCAGAATTCGCACTCTGGTCAGGAATTCAATAGGAAGAAGAGGTTGTGTATCCTTCTTGGATGTGTTTCGGTTTTGCCTGTAACCTTTTGTTTGTCAACTGTGTGTAAATCATGGTTTAATTTAAGAGTAAACTATCTTTTAATATTACGCTGGATCTTTGGGCTGCATTACTCAACAGGGATCCTAAAAGGTAAAGATAAAGGTTCACATATACAGTAATGGGCTGCTGCTCCCATTTTGGGGGGGGACGCAGTGGGGGTAGTAATTTTAATGCACTATTTATTGAATACTTAATTTTTTTTATTGTCCTTCCTTTTCTAGTACCTTAGTATGATGAGTACTTTTAATCATTCTCTAGAACTGAACTTTTATAGCAATGAAAGAACATTGAGCTACTTGCCTAATCTGTTCTCCTACTGAACCTTGTGGGCTTGGTACAAAACCTTCAAACGTTACTGCGCTCCTCAACAAATAATGCTGTCTATCATTTGTCCTTTTCGTGGCTCTGCAAATAATGGGACTTCATCCACTGAAAAAGAGTCCAAGCCCCTATTTGAAAACTTATCTTGGTCGGTAAGCCACTCCCACCCAGTCACATGATATTTAAGCCACAACCCCTCCTGTCACATGAATGTCTTTTAAATATTTTATTAATTTTCACTTTTAAAAAGAGAAAACACAATAGTAAGTACAGAAGAAAATCAAAGAAAATTGAATTAATAATAGTATATACAAATATTAGCATTGTATTAGCATTAAAGTCACTATATATTATATTAATTATACACTAGACTATAATTTGTATCAAGTATAATAATTTAATAATAACACAATAAAAACAGTATAACAACACGATAAAAACAGTATTATACAGGCACAAATCTAATATTAAAAAAACCCTAAAAACCCTATCATAATTAAAAAACAAACAGCACATACATACCAAACATAAATTATAATAAGCCTGGGGGAAAGGTGTCTCAAATCCCCCATGCCTGGCGGTATAGGTGGGTCTTAAGTAATTTACAGAAGACAAGGAGGGTGGGAGCAGTTCTAATCTCCGGGGGGAGTTGATTCCAGAGGGCCGGGGCCGCCACAGAGAAGGCTCTTCCCCTGGGGTCCACCAGACGACATTGTTTAGTCGACGGGACCCGGAGAAGGCCAACTCTGTGGGACCTTATCGGCTGCTGGGATTCGTGCGGTAGCAGGCGGTTCCAGAGGTATTCTGGTCCAATGCCATGTAGGGCTTTAAAGGTCATGACCTTTAAATTAGTACATGTTTTTTTCCATTAACAAAATAATTTCATATATACTTCAATGGCTATAATGGCTATATTGCCCCCACCCCCAAATTGTAAAGTCTAGATTTTATTTATGACATACTTCAAAATATTCAAGAAAGTAAAAATAATAAACAAATTAACATTATTAAAACAACTGAAAAGCAAAACTAAAGTACCTAGACCTTTCTTTATCTTAATGCATATTTTATCGTTGCATATATTTTCCCAAATACAGTGTTCCCTCGATTTTCGCGGGTTCAAACTTCACGAAAAGTCTATACCACGGTTTTTCAAAAATCTTAATTAAAAAATACTTCACGTTTTTTTCCCCTATACCACGGTTTTTCCCGCCTGATGACGTCATATGTCATCGCCAAACTTTCGTCCGCCTTTAATAAATATTTTTTTAATAAACTTTAATAAATAAACCTGGTGATTAATAATCTAAATGGTTGTTAAGGGAATGGGAAATTGTAATTTAGGGGTTTTAAATGTTAAGGGAAGGCTTGTGATACTGTTCATAGCCAAAAATAGTGTATTTACTTCCGCATCTCTACTTCGCGGAAATCCAACTTTCGCGGGTGGTCTCGGAACGCATCCCCCGCGAAAATTGAGAGAAATTGAGATTATGCATTACTGCTTTCCTTCAATAAGAACATCTGTCATCTATCCATTGACTTTCGTTACTATGCGACTTAGTATTACTATACTGTAATGGTTACGTTCTGTTATTCTAAATCGGTCACATGATTGTCAAACCACTCCTACCATGGCCAGTAAGCCACTCTTACCCAATCACATCAAGCCACACTCACAAAATAAGCCACAGTGTGGCAGTAAAATTTTGGCAGCCCATCACTGCACATATGCGCTAGTCATTCCCGACTCTAGGGGGCGGTGCTCATCTCTAAGCCATCGAAAAGCCAGCACGGTCGATGTCTCCGTGATCATGTGCCCAACATGACTCAATGCTGAAGACGCATGGAACACTGTTACCTTCCCACCAAAGATGGCCCCTAGTTTACTACAGTGTTCCCTCGATTTTCACAGGTTCGAACTTCGCGAAAAGTCTATACCACAGTTTTTCAAAAATATTAACTAAAAAATACTTTGCGGGTTTTTTCCCTATACCACGGGTTTTCCCGCCCAATGACGTCATATGTCATTGCCAAACTTTCATCTGCCTTTAATAAATATTTTTTAAATAAACTTTAATAAATAAACATAGTGAGTAATAATCTAAATGGTTGCTAAGGGAATGGGAAATTGCAATTCAGGGGTTTAAAGTGTTAAGGGAAGGCTTGTGATACTGTTTATAGCCAAAAATAGTGTATTTACTTCCGCATCTCTACTTCGCGGAAATTCAACTTTCGCGGGCGGTCTCGGAACGCATCCCCCGCAAACATCGAGGGAACACTGTACTAGGGGTCAGTCAATATTTTCACCGCCCTCTTTTTTGACTCGTGCAGTATTCAGATCCTCAAGGGAAGGCAGGTTGGTAGCAATTGTTTTTTCTGCACTTCTGATTATCCATCGAAGCCGACGGGATTGTTAATTCTCAATACAGAATGGGGAACGGAAGCATTCTGCAAATATTGACCCTCCCCTTGTCAATGAACCAGCCTTTCTCTTCAACCTGGCTTTGGCTTCAATTTCTCTTCCAACGACCGGTACTCGAGAAGGTGAATTATTAACCGTCACGGAAGCAGTTGCAGGAATTAAAACACTTATCCTAAAACGACTCGAATTTGCATACGTCCCAATGTTGGTTTGACATCGATCCTTCAGCATTGAGATTCTCCAGAAAAAAATTCAAGATAGTTTGGTACTTTTTAAAAAAGAAAAGGGAGAGAAATTAGTGAAACACAATGAAAATCTTCATTTTTTCCATCATGCTTGTTCTGGTTTCGGGACTGAGGAATTCTACTATTGGGCCGGTAAGTGTATGTGTGTTTGTTTGTTTGTGTGTGTGTGTGTGTGTGTGAATCTGCTTGCTTTTAACATTTTCCTGGCTATGGACAAGAAATCAAAAATTAATACTAGCTACAATGTACGAAGAGAACTGGTACAAAATGTTGTATAAGTGGCATAGAACACCATTATAAATAGCTAAAATAGATAAAAATCATTCACCTAAATGTTAGAAATGTAGGAAAGAGAATGGTTCTTATTACCATGTGGCGGTTTTGCAACAAGACAAACATATTCTGGAACAGAGTTCAAAAATGGTTAGAGGAGATACTGGAAAAGAAAATTGAAAAAAAAGCGGAATTATTTTTACTGGGAATAACCCATGAAAGAATGCTTGGCTGCATAGCTGGAGGTATAACAAGCAGGAAGAGGGAGATTGTGATCTCGCTGGTGAGACCACATTTGGAATACTGTGTCCAGTTCTGGAGACCTCACCTACAAAAAGATATTGATCAAATTGAATGGGTTCAAACACGGGCTACAAAAATGGTGGAAGGTCTTAAGGATAAAACTTATCAGGAAAAACTTCATGAACTCAGTCTGTATAGCCTGGAGGACAGAAGGGAAAGGGGGGACACGATTGAAACATTTAAATATGTTAAGGGATTCAATAAGGTTCAAGAGGGAAGCGTTTTTAATAGGAAAGTGAACACAAGAACAAGGGGGCACAATCTGAGGTTAGTTGGGGGAAAGATCAGAAGCAACGTGAGAAAATATTTGACTGAAAGGGTAGTAGATGCTTGGAACAAACTTCCAGCAGACGTGGTTGGTAAATCCACAGTAACTGAATTTGTTTGTTTGTTTATTTATTTATCTATCTATCCATCCATCCATCCATCCATCCATCCATCTATTTATTTATTTATTTATTTATTAGATTTATATGCCGCCCTTCTCCGTAGACTCGGGGCGGAATTGAAACATGCCTGGGATAAACATATATCCATCCTAAGATAAAATACAGGAAATAGTATAAGGGCAGAGTAGATGGACTGGAAGGTTTCCTCTGCCATCAATCTTCTATGTTTCTAAGATACAAAAGATCTTAATTGTGCACATAACAATTGCGGCGAGATTAATTTTTGCGCAACAGTGGAAAAGTGAAAACATACCAACTGAAGATGAATTATAAGAAAAAAATTATGACCTGTGAAGAAATGGACAAATTAACAATGGAAATAAAAGATAAAGATGAATTGGAATACAGTGTTCCCTCGATTTTCACGGGGGATGCATTTCCAAGACCGCCCGCGAAAGTCGAATTTCCGCAAAGTAGAGATGCGGAAGTAAATACATCATTTTTGGCTATGGACAGTATCACAAGCCTTCCCTTAACACTTTAAACCCCTAAATTACCATTTCCCATTCCCTTAACAACCATTTACTCACCATTATTACTGGTACTCACCATTGAATAAGACATTTAGTGATCCTGATATTTATAAACATAAATATTTATTAACAATAATTTTTTTTTGTTATTTATTTGCAAACATTATTAGTTTGGTGATGACATATGACATCATTGGGTGGGCAAAACCGTGGTATAGGAAAAAAACCGCAAAGTATTTTTTAATTAATATTTTTTGAAAAACCGTGGTATAGGTTATTCGCGAAGTTCGAACCAGCGAAAATCGAGGGAACACTGTACTACCAAAACTGATTTTTCTTTTTTTTAACAGGGGAAGGGAAAAAATTAAAAGTTTGGAAAATCGGTTTCAGAGTACAGGTCTTTATCCTGGGAATCCCCCTCTCCCCCCCCCTTCTGTCCCAATTGCTTTGATGACGTGATGGATGATCGATTGACCAACCCAAGCAGAGAGAGAGAGAATAACAGGCCTCAGAGAGAGAGACAGCAGGAACAAGTCGAGCGATTTTTTTCTCTCGCTCCAACCTGCCGGTGTCTTCGCTTTCCCCCTTGTCCCTTTAATGCAGAACCATCTTTCTATTAAATTTATTTTTATTTTATTTATTTATTTAATTGGATTTCCAGGCCGCCCTTCTCCAGCGGAGTCAGGGTGGCTTACACAATAAACAAGACCTTGCACCCTCACACCGTAAAAGACCTTGGAATATTCATATTGAATGACTGAAGTGCAACAACATCGCCAAAAAGGCTTCAAGAGTTGTTAAACTCATGCTACGTAGCTTCAACTCCGGTAATCTCACACTATCAACCAGAGGATACAAAACTTTCGCCACACTAATCCTCGAATACAGCTCATCTGTCTGGAACCCACTCCGCATTTCGGACATAAACACTCTAGAAAACGTCCAGAGATACTTTACTAGAAGAGCCCTCCACTACCCCACTTACGCAACTAGACTCACAATCCTAGCTTTAGAAAGCTTAGAACTACGGCGCCTTAAACACGACCTAAGCATAGCCCATAAAATCATCTGCTACAATGCCAACAACTGCTTCAGCTTCAACCACGAGCACACAACAAACTTAAAGTAAACCGCTCCAAATTCAACTGCAGGAAATACGACTTTAGTAACCAAGTAGTTGATGCATGGAACTCACTACCAGACTCTGTAGTATCATCAACTAATCCCCAAAACTTTAGCCTTTAGCTCCATTGTGATTGTAAGACAAGGACCAGGGATGGGCCAGGGGCCAAAACGGTGGGAAACGCCATTCCGGTAGCAGAAATGGCACGTGTAACATAGCTCCATTATGGCTGCACATACATACGATTCCGGTAAAAATTACCACCTTTTTTACTTACCTGATTTTTGCTATTTTGGGGTTTTTTGTTTCAGCGCATTCACGGAAGCAAAAAAAAAGTCAGAAATTGTGCGTCCTCGAATGAGATTTGGGTTCTGCGCATGCGCAGAAGCGAAATTCTGTGCCTTGCACATGCGCCCGTTCCCAGCCCATTCCGGTGGCATCGGGAATGGTGGCCCATCGCTGACAAGGACTATGTGTATTTACCTACCAATCTCAATTTTAGAGAGAGCAAGAGACAGAGGATGGGTTTGCTAAAAAAGAAAAAAAGTCAACGATTGACACCATTTACTTTGATAAATTGCTTCTTCAAAATAAATGTGAATTTGCACAAAGATGGAAGGAAATGGATGTCACTAAAGAAGAGGAGGTAATCAGGAAAATTATAGAATATGGAGAGCTGGAGATGATGAGGCGTTTGAACAATCAAGAAGAATCAGAATTTTATAAAATTTGGGAAAGGGTTTATACTTGGTTGAATAAAAAAAATGCCTAATGAATTATAAAAATAGTTGAGTTTATCATTCTAAAATGTTTTCAAATAGAGAAATAGTTGAATGTATCATTCTAAAATGTTTTCAAATAGAGAAAAATAGAGGACAGAAGGAAAAGGGGGGACATGATCGAAACATTTAAATATATTAAAGGGTTAAATAAGGTCCAGGAGGGAAGTGTTTTTAATAGGAAAGTGAACACAAGAACAAGGGGACACAATCTGAAGTTAGTTGGGGGAAAGATCAAAAGCAACATGAGAAAATATTATTTTACTGAAAGAGTAGTAGATCCTTGGAACAAACTTCCAGCAGACGTGGTAGATAAATCCACAGTAACTGAATTTAAACATGTATCCATCCTAAGATAAAATACAGAAAATAGTATAAGGGCAGACTAGATGGACCATGAGGTCTTTTTCTGCCGTCAGACTTCTATGTTTCTATGTTTCTAAATGTAATAGATATTTTTAATTCCTCTGAATTGATCCAATTAGCAATAGTTTTTCCTTTCTGTATTATGAAGACTTCTATTTTGAGTGGAGCAATTGTAGCTCCCTTTTATGTTATGTGTTTTGTTTGGTTTTCTTTGTTTGTGATGTTTTGTGTTTTTTTGAAAAATAATAAAAATAAAATAAAATAAATAAATGTGAATTTCTATTACTCCTAGGAGGAAATAACAGCGGGCGTTAAGACGACAGCCGAACCCGAGTATGAAGTTGATCAACAACAAGGTGCCAAAAATAATGATGTGGAACAATCCAGCCAGAATTTAATCCTTTATTCGCTTACACACAATAGACAGAATTTTGCCGGACTAAACTCTTGCTATTCTTTTCCTGATAGAAATACCCCAAGAAATGCAAGGGAGTGGATTTTCTGACTCTTTCCTCTGCCTCCTATGTAGCTCTGTGCTGAGTTGCCTCTTTTCGCCTTCTTCCGTTTCCCCTTTCTGCTTTTCCCCCTTCTCTTCCCTATCCTATCCTAGCCTTTCCCGTTCATTTTCACTTTCACTTATCTACCTCCCCCTTACCTATCTCCTCCTTCCCTTCATCTTTTCCTTCGTCTTTTCCTTTCCTTTCCCTTCCCTTCTTTTCGTCTTTCCCTACCTTCCCCTTTGCTTCCCTTCCCTTCCTTTCACTTTCACCTTACTTTCACTTTCACCTTCACCTTACTTTCACTTTCACTTTTATTTTCACTTACCTACCTATCCCTTCCCCTTTCTTTTCCCTTTCCCTTTGTCTTTCCGTTCCCTGCCTTCCTCTTTGCTTCTGTTCTGCCTGCTCTCTGCACGAGCCTCTAATTAAATGCAAAGATAGCAAAAACAGACACACACGTGTGAAAAGTCAAGAATACTTTCTTTATCCACAGAAAAGCAAAACCCCCTTTTTGTAGTCAAAGGGCTCACTTTCAAAGCAAACAGAGTTGAATGCAGTGAAAAAACAAACTCAAAGCAATTAACAAGTAGCTTTGAAGTCGTCACAGCTACTCTCCTTCAGACGTTGTCCAACTCACACGTTTAACAATGATTTACGTTCAGAATCCTGATATCAAAGCACAGAGTCCTTGGAGAATCCGGAGAATCAAGCCACAATCCACTATCACAAATAGATAATCTTCCACACTGAGAGGCCAGAATGCTGCCCATTTAACAGCAGCCCTAATTCGTTGAACCACACCCAACCACAGGTGAACTCTCTTATCTTGTAATACCTATGTAGATGCTCTCTCCTATTCATGGCCCTTTGCATACATGCGTCTATAACTGCTTCTTCGTCAAAGTCCAGTGAAGATAAGGAGGAGGATGAATGGCTGTCCTAATCGGCTGTCTGCCATGACCCCCTCTGAGGGTCCCATTTCAGTCACTCCCTGCTTCCAATGATACTTTGCTGTCCGAAGCAGTTGGCAGTAAGACAGGCCTTTGATTTATTGGATTTATATATTGTTTTATTGGATTTATATGCCGCCCCTCTCCGCAAACTCGGGGTGGCATACAACTTTGACACTGGGACGATTCACCCACATTCACCCCCACAGTCCTTGGGGCAGGAGCTGGCCCAGAGCCAACCACAACAGCTTCCCTTTCATTCCCTCCCCTTTACCTTCACCTTCATTTTCACTTTCACTTACCTCCCTCCCCCTTCCCTTTCCTTCCCTTTGCTTCCCTTCCCTTCTCTTCCCTTTGCCTTTCTTTTCCCTTCCCCTTCTCCTTCCTTTTTCCCTTTCCCTTCCCTTCCCTCCTTCTTAATACCTTCCTTTATTCTTCTTTAATCCAAGATTTGTACAGTTTCTGCTATGTCAAAAATATAAACTTCCTCTAACAAGTAAACATTATTTAAAAGAGAAAGAAGAGAGGTAGAATTGTCCTGGCAAGGAGACGCCTGGAGAGAAAATAGTCTCTCCAGGCGTCTCCTTGCCATTAAACATGCCTGGGATAAACATATATCCATCCTAAGATAAAATACAGAAAATAGTATAAGGGCAGACTATATGGACCATGAGGTCTTTTTCTGCCATCAGTCTTCTATGTTTCTATGTTTCTATAGTCAAGGGACCTCCCAGACAGAGGAGACCAATGCGGTGAATCACCATCCCAAAGGAGATCTCTCTCCCGGGCCTCGAAGGTCTGATCTGGGCTTGGTGTCCCATAAGAATCTCGGTTCCTTTCATGCTGCTCCTCGACATATGGGGCAGTCAGCTGTGGCCTTTCTTGATTTTCTCTTTGACCCCTTTTGCTGTGTAGATGTTTGCCACGACTGCGGGTGTAACCCTTGTAGAAATGGGGGCACATGTTTCAGGGAATGTGACCAATGTTCTCGACGCTGCGTCTGTCCTCAAGAATTCACGGGGACGCAGTGTGAAGTTGGTAAGCTGAATCTCAAACTTAGTTTTTATTTTGAAAAGGGTTGGAATTTTTGAGGGGGGAAAAACAAGACATTTTGCTTCTCATCCTGGAAGCTTTATCATTGGATGCTGTGGGAGATGGACAGTCGTGGACATTTGGTTAGCAGAAATTCTCCACTGGGCCTATGACAATTTCCCGCAGGCAACTCACCCTGGCCAATAACCTAAAATATCTCACAATGGCCAACACACCATGGCCCACTCACTATAGCCAACACCCATAGCCAACTCACCATGGCCAACACCCCATAGCCAATTCCCCATGGCCAACACACCATGACCAACTCACCATGGCGGACACACCATGGGCAAGACTCATAGCCAATGCACCATGGCCAACACCCATAGTTGATTCACCATGGCCAACACCCTTAGTCAATTCACCATGGCCAACTTACCATGACCAGCACCCATAGCTAACTCACCATGGCCAACATACCAGGGCCAATTCACCATGGCAAACACACTATGGCCAACGCATAATGGCCAACACCCATAGCCAACTCAGCATGGCCAGCTCACCATAGTGAACTTACTATGGCCAGCACCCATAGTAAACTCACTATGGCCAACTCACCACGGCCAACATACACAGCATATAAATCCAATTAAATCATAAACCATAACCAACGCACCATTGCCCACACTCCATGGCTAATTCACCATGGCCAACATCCATAGCCAACTCATTCTAACCAACTTACCATGGCCAGCTTTCCATGGCCAGCCAGCCATGCCAACTCTCCATCCACAACCAACTCTCTGAGGGACAGGAGTTATATTAATATCACAGAAATGTTGGACTGGAATTGTAAAAGAAAGGACAAAAATGGAGGGACAGAAGAAAATAGAAATGGCAAACATTAAGACATGTGTTAAATTTATTTTAAATGATTATACACTGTATATGAATTGTTAAATTATCACACAGTGGCAATCCAGCTCTGATTGCAGAAATTGCAGTCTAGGCTGAAGGCTTTGATGCTTTCCTCCATTACAGCGAAATGCTTTGATGAAATTCTGTATGAACACTTTGAGATTGGGGCCACCTGGGCCAGAATCGACCGAGGCTCCGTACACGCCTGCACCTGTGTTAATGGGACCATCGACTGTCATCTGGAAGTGGATACAGGTATTGCGGGGAAATCTCCATTGGAGGTGGGGGCGGGGGTCTCCAACCTTGGCAACTTTAAGGCCTGTGGACTACAACCCCCAGCTGGCGGAGGAATTCTGGAAGTTGAAGTCTGCAAGTCTTAAAAGTTGCCGTGTTTGGAGACCCCTGCACTAGCCCCCCTGCTCATTTGAGGCATTTGGAAGAGTCCAATTAATCAGAATACAGCTGGAAGGGATGTTGGAGGCCTCCGGGTCCAGCCCTCTGCTTCTTAGGAGACGGAGGGAGGGAGGATGAAGGAAAGAAGAAAGAAAGAAAGAAAGAAAGAAAAGAAAGGAGGGAGGGAGGGAGGGAGGGAGGTGAGAGAAAGGATGGAAGGAAGGAAGGAAGAAAAGAAGAAAGAAAGAAAGAAAGAAGAGGAGAAGAGAGGAGAGAAAGAAGGGAGAGAAAAAGGAAGGAATGAAGGAAGGAGGAAGGGAGAGAAAAAGGAAGGAATGAAGGAAGGAGGAAGGAAGGAAAGGAGGAAAGAAAGAAAGGTAAAAAGAAAGAAAGAAGAAAGGGAGGGTGAGAGGAAGGAAGGAAGGAAGGAAAATCATCCACAGGAAGAATGCCAGGTCAACTCTTGTGTTGTGTATTTGATCATGAAAATGTCAGTTTCAAGGCCCGCCTCCCATGCCTGTGCTTGGCTCTACCCCCCAGGCTGTCCATCCGACTCCTGCCTGTCCCAGGGCAGCAGCTCTTGCAGGAGGACCCTCTTCTCTGACACGACCGTCTGTGTGTGCAACCACCAATACCGAGGGAGACATTGCAACCTGGGTGAGCCCCCTCCTCCCTCCCTCCAATTGTAATCGGAAGTGAAAAGTTGTGTCCTATTGGGTTGGTTTTATTCTCTTGCGGTGCTGCTGGCCCTCGACTTACAACCTGGACTTACGCAGGCAACGTTTCTATGGTTAAGGGAGAGGGTTGCGAAGCGGGTTTTCACCCCGTTGCATGGCTTTTCTTGCCACCGTCGCTAAGTGAATCCCGGCTGTCGGTAAATTAGGAACACGATTGTTAGGTGAATCCAGCTCCCCCCTTTTTGAGGCTGCAAAAGGAGATCACGTCTCTCTCTCTCACACACACAGAAGAAATTTTGACGGTTGTAAATATGAACCAGTGGCCGAATGTCATAATTTGGAGCATGTGACTGTAGGAATGCAGTAACAATTGTCACTGTGAAAAACGGTCCTAACAGTCACATTTTTCGATGCCGTTGTAACTTTGAACGGTCACTAAATTAACTACTACATGTCGTGGACTACCTGGACTAGAGTGGATTCCTCCTGGTTCAGACTGGTTCGCCAGAACTGTTAGTGACCCATTGGTAATGTGACAATGACATCACATATCCGTTTCAGTCGCTGCTGGTCCACAAATGCCACCATCGCATTGGCCAACACCCATGGCCAACACAACATGACCAACACCCATAGCCAGCTCACAACAGCCAACGTGAACTCCGATACACTTCCACCTGCGACTTTCCGCCTCCAAATCCATCTTCTCCATTTGAATTTTATTTACATCTCAGTTCGATGTCATTTCCCAGTTCTGATACCTTCCCACATCAAACAAGTGACTGTCGAGTCTCTCCTTAAAAACCTCTGGTGATGAAGCACCCACAACTTCTATAAATAACATCCATTCCATTGGTTAATTGTCCTCACCGTTAGAAAGTTTCTCCTCAATTCCAGGTTGTTTCTCTCCTTGATTAATTTCCACCCATTGTTTCTTGTCTTGCCTTCCGGCGCTCTGGAATAACTGACACCATGGATCAATTTAGTAAAACTACTGCCTGTTCTGTCGGGCTCTCTGGTAGACTCCTCCCAAAAATGCAGAGATACAATTTCAGACACACACACGTTTGAAAATTCAAAACAATGTTCTTTATAATGAAAATTCACTTAAACTAAGCCCTCTTTTGGTATAGCAAAAAGCACTTGTCTCCAAACAAACTGGTAATTTGCACAAGTCCCTTATCAGTTCTGTGATACTTAGCTTGCAGCTGTGAGGCAACTCACAGTCCTTCTTCTTTCACAAAGTGAAACACACTTTGCCCTGGTTTAGTTTCAAAGCGGGGGGAAATCAGCACACAAAGGTCAAAGTCAGTAAAGCAGTCAGGAAACACAACGATCAGATAATCCTCAACAATGGTCAAACCCACAGGCTGCTATTTATAGCAGCCTCACTAATTACCACAGCCCCACCCAACCACAGGTGGCCTCGTTTTCTTTGATAATAATCTCTCAGTTGTTGTTGCCTATGCATCGCTCTCTGCATGCGTGGCTGTATCATTAACTCTTGTTCCGAATCCAAGGAGGAGCTAGAGAATTGATCTCCTTCTGAGCTGTCTGCCCCACTCTCCTCCTCCCTGTCACTCCTGTCTTCTTGGTCAGAGGAGCCTTCATCAGCAGATTCCACCAGGGGCAAAACAGGCCTGCAGCATGTGGATGTCTCCCCCACATCCACAGTCCTTGGGGCAGGAGCTGGACCAGAGCTAACCACAACACTACCTGGGACTTTATTAAGGAGAGTCTGATGGGTTTTTGTTTTTGGCACTGACTTTAATCTTTTGCCTTTCCTTCTTGATCAGTTCCAAGTCAAAGCTGTTACAGGGGTAATGCTAACAGTTACCTGGGCCTGGCCAAGAAGACCAGTTTTGGAGAGGATTGTCTCCCATGGACCTCCGACCTCTTGTCCTATGACGACCGACAAACAAACATGGTGCAACTGGGACTGGGCTCACATTCCTACTGCCGGTAAGATGCCAGAGGCGTAACTCCTTGGTAAGAACAGTTTGGTGTAGGCGTGTAGGGAGATACTCAATCATCCAGGTCATAGTTCTTTCTATCCTGACCCCTGTTACGAACGAATCAAAACACACCATTTGAATGAACTTAATTTAATCAATGAACCACTGCAAATAATGGGCTTAGTAGTGGAGACACACACACAAATCAAAAAATCAATCCTTTCTGGCAAAAAAAAGGTCAGCAGCTAATTAATCTTCATTAGTAGCTGGCGTTAAGTTCAGACAGTCTTAACTCAAAGCAATGCAGTTAGTTCTTATTATCTCACATAATGTCCAAGGGCTTGGCAAAATGCCCAGGAGTCTTCCTGAAGAAGCAATCCAAGGCAGACAAACAGAGTAGAGATTTTCACGAGACGACCACGACAGACACACGTCTCAACTATAATCCTGCAGCCTTACATCTGCCTCTGCTTTCTTAAGTAGACTAGGGGAGTGGCCAATGAGTCCCCAGTCTTACTCCCGAGGAGACTTCCTCTGGAGTAACCACTCCTGTCTCTTGACAGCTCTGCGGACTCGTGCATCAAGAAGAGGAGAAGCCTCTTTTTCCTCATCGCTGCTATGAGGTGCTGGAGGTCCAAAGCCCCTGGCTGAAACATGGTTTCACTTCTCATCCAAGCCAAGCTGAGCATTCTCAGCCAAGTGAAGCATGGCTGGCTAGGGGATTCTGGGAGTTGAAGTCCACAGGCCTTAAGACACCCCTGCTGTATATAGTATAATCGGTTTACAAGCTCCTTAAATTTGCCTCCATGGACCAAGGAGGGTGATTGTGGCAAGTGAGGCAAAGAGTGAGAAGGGAGAGAAAACAAAGAGGAGAGAGAATCAATTTGAGTGATTTCAGACCTGAAGCACAACTTAGGATGGCCCCCAGAGAGGAGGAATACAAGGAGGGTCCCACAAAGCCATCCCAGATGATGAAGATGTCCCTCATGAATAGCTAGGTTCTCCTAAACACCCAGGAGCCACCATGGAATACTTTCCCTGCCCTTCTCTCTGACATTAGCAAATTCTAAGCAATGTTCCCTCTAAACTGCGCAACCGCGCAGCTGCGCAGCCGCACATATCATGAGAGAATGCCGCATGACAGTTTCCAACTGCTGGGCAATATTTTCTAATATCGGAGGCTGCATGCCTGCGCGAATGCCGTGCAGCAGTTTCCAATTGCCACACGCCATTTTCTAACATTAGAGGAACCATTGATTCTAAGTCCAATCCACATTTGAAGAGCATGCTCCTAGCAAAACCAGAACAAATTGAACCTGGAATTCAATCAGTTTCTCAAAGAGTTAATTTCTTCACTTTTCCCCCCAAACAACTTAGAAACCCAGATGTCGATGAACAACCGTGGTGTTATTTCATTAAGGATGGCACACTGTCTTGGGGATACTGCAATGTCTCCCCATGCCGTAAGTAACTTGTAAACTGCAGGATTCAGCTTGGATTGCATCATGAAATTAGTCCAAGAATGGACAGAAGTGTTCTTAAGAAAAATGTATGTATATATACACCAGGGTGATTCGACACAAAAATATGTAACCCTTCCCTGGTGCAGAGCTGAAGGGATTGGATACTGTAGCCTAGAGGATAATTCTCTGCCTTACAAGGCAAAGGTTGCAGATTCAAGTCCCAGTGGGGATTATGGCTAGCTGATGAAGCCAAAATAAGGCTGAAATAGATATATCCTAGTCTCCCTTAACTTTCAAATTCAGCAAAAAACAACAACATGTGATCGCCTGAGAACAAGGACAGAAACACCAGCCTGAAGATGACGAGTGAGACCTCGTCGAAACGTCGCCAGAAATTTCCAAATCCTACACGGGAAGAAACCCGAGTATACCAAGACCGTCATACCTGTACCCGGCAGTTAATTTATTCATAGCCGACAACTATATTCTGTATGATTCAAACGTTTTTAGCTGAAATTTTAAAATTAAGGGAGACTAGGATGGTACCATTTCGTCCTTGTTCTGGCCTCATCAGCTAGCCACACCCTTCCTTACTGGGATTCGATCTGGCAGCCTCTGCCTTGTAAGGCAGAGAGTTAGCAGTTGAGCCACCAGACCTTGATCCCTCCAGCTCTGTACCAGGGAGGGGCTATATGTTTTTTTTAATGTCGGATCACCCTGGTATATTGAAGGAACGTCACAGCTCCTTTTTGCCTCTAGGCCCAACCCAGGACCATTTCAAGGCAGTTAATTTATTAATAGCCGACAACTATATTCTGTATGATAAAAAAAAACATATAGCCCCTCCCTGGTACAGAGCTGGAGGGATCAAGGTCTGGTGGCTCAACTGCTAGCTCTCTGCCTTACAAGGCAGAGGCTGCCAGATCGAATCCCAGTAAGGAAGGGTGTGGCTAGCTGATGAGGCCAGAACAAGGCCGAAATGGTACCATCCTAGTCTCCCTTAATTTTAAAATTTCAGCTAAAAACATTTGATACATATATATATGTCACATGTTTTTGTTTGTTGTTTTTTTGCTGAATTTGAAAATTAAGGGAGACTAGGATAGATCTATTTCGGCCTTATTTTGGCCTCATCAGCTAGCCATACCCACTGGGACTTGAACCTGCAACCTTTGCCTTGTAAGGCAGAGAATTATCCTCTAGGCTACAGTATCCAATCCCTTCAGCTCTGCACCAGGGAAGGGTTACATATTTTTGTGTTGAATCACCCTAGTGTATTGAAGGAACATCACAGCTCCTTATTTGCCTCTCGGCCCAACCCAGGGCCATTTCCAAGGCAGTTAATTTTATTGATAGCCGACAATTCTATCTGTATGTGTCACGTGTGGTTTTTTTTTGCTGAATTTGAAAATTAAGGGAGACTAGGATAGATATATATATGTCACATGTTATTTATATATATATATAAAAAACGAGTTATCAATCCTGGCACCCATACTGGGAAACCTAAATCTGAATTTCCCACCCAGTTAAAAGTTCACATCTCTTGTCCCCCCTCCCTCCCCAAACCTGTCACATTGCCCACTCACGATTGTGCCGGCGTGGCCAGTCCTCCTTCTGCTTCCGCCCAGGTGTGTGGGCATAGGATGGCCTTGAACCACTGGAAAGAATGCTTTGTGGCTGCATGTGTTATGAAAATCACCCCTCCCAAGTTCCCATCAACATCAGGCCTTCTATAGATAGTGTGGCAAGCCGTTGATTTATCACGTTGATATCATTTATCAACTTCTGCATTACGGCTACCACTGAGCCTGAAATTTCTGTTAGGAAGTGAGTTCGGCCCCATTTTACGTCTATTCCGGCTTATTGTTGCAACTTGGATCGTTGCACATGTTAAGGGAATAACCTGGTTGGTAAGTGAATCGGGCTTCACAATTGACTTTTCCCGTCTAGAAGGTCACAAAAAGGGATTGCGGAGCTCTGGGACATAGCAAACGGTCATAAAAATGAACCTGTTGCCAAGCGTCTGAATTTTGATCATGTGCCCATTGCCTAAGTCTCTTTTTTCAGTGCCGTGGTAACTTTGGTCACTAAATGAACCATTATACATCGAGGACTGCCTGTATGACAGAAGGCTTATCAAGGACAGGGTCCTCCCTTCTAGAATAATCTAGAACAGTGATGGTGAACCTATGGCATGGGTGCCAAGGGTGGCATGTGGAGCCATATCTGCTGGCACGCGAGCCGTTGCCCTAGCTCAGCTCCAATGTGCATGTGTGTGCTGACCAGCTGATTTTTAGCTCTGGGAGGATGTTTTTGACTTCCAGAGAGTCTCTGGGGAGGGAGGACATTTTTACCCTCTCCTGGCTCCAGGGAAGCCCCTGGAGCCTGGAGTCTACTGGGCCCAACAGAAGTTGGGAAACAGGCCATTTCTGGCCTCCAGAGGCCCTGTAGGGGGTGTGGGAAGCTGTTTTTGCCCTCCCCAGGCATTGAATTATGGGTGTGGACACTCGTGCATGCTCTTTTGGCACCCGAGGGAAAAAAAGGTTCGCCATCATTGATCTGGAATCTTATTCTAGAATAATAATTTAAAATAAGATCCGCTGTCCAGTTGTATGTGACTCTAGGGCCCAATGCTCATCTCCATTTCTAGGCCAAAGAAGCCAGCATTGTGTGAAGTCCTTTCCATGGTCATGTGGCCAGCATGGCTACACATCCAGGGGTCATGGAATGCTGTTACCTTCCCACCAAAGGGGTACCTATTGATCTACTTACATTTGCATGCTAAAGAGCCAGGGCTGAGATAAGGATGGGAGCTCACCCTGTCGCAATGATGAGATCCTACAGGTACAGTCAGGTACACAGAACTGGTAGAAAAATTTTGGTCAGGTTCGCAGAACCAGTAGAAAAAAATTGACTCCCCCCCTTCTGGGTGATGTTTTTCCTATCGCAGTAAATGAGGTTGAATGTGTATAAATTTTTTTTTATAAGTTTCTTTATTGTTTTCACAAATATTTATCACATGATTTGATCAGTTTTACAGATCTTAATCCACCTTCGTTACCTTTTGTGTATATCATTAATCCTTTTACATCTTACATTTGATAGTATACAATATACATTTATTTGTTTACTTCATTAATATAATACATTTTCTAGATAATAAAAAAGACATTTGCAAGGGTATCTGTTATTTATTCTGTTTGTACTAATACTTTGTATTGTATTATTTTTATGTTCTCTTTGAATGTGTATAATTTTAGAAGAGCTGTGCGTGCGTGCGTCCGTGTGTGTGTGTGTGTGTGTGTGTGTGTGCGTACATACACATACAGTTTATATAATAGATAATGTATATTTTTGTATGCCTGTGTGTAACATATATGTACACATATGGCATATATACATAGAATTAAATAGTATATTTTGGATGTTCAGTAACAGTCAATAGATAGGGAAATTGTATCCCTTTGAGGTGAGGAGAGGCCAGGCACCCTAACCCTAACCCTTGACTTGAGTGACGTCAAGTTGGCCACCTTTAAGCCAGTCACATGACCTTTAAGCCACTCCCAGTCCCATGATCATCAAGCCACTCCCACCTGGTCACATGGCCAGCAAGCCACACCCAAAAAATAAGCCATACCCACAGCGTGGTATCATAGTTCCCTCTAAGCTGAGCAGTGAGCAATCGCTCACTTAAAAATCATCATCAACTCAGAGTTTTCCAAACCTGCCCAGAAGCCGAGAGGGAAAGAGTGAGAGGGAAGGAGAGAGAGAGGAAGAGAGGAAGAGAGAGAAACAGATAGAAAAAAGAGAGGAAGGAAAAGAAAAAGAAAGAATGGGAGTAAGGAAGAGAGAAAGAAAATGAAAATCTAGTTTGAAACTAGCTCAACTATTTAAGTGGCATTTTGATATTGCTAGAGTTGCCCTATTATGAGCTCACTGTTATAGACACACAGTACAGTATTTTATTTTGAAATTCTCTGAGGCAAAACAGGGTTTTTTTGTTTGTTTGTTTATTTATTTATTTATTTATTATTTCTGTGCCGCCCAGTCCCGAAGGGACTGCCGCTCAGACACTATACTTTTCCGCCCCCCCCCCCAAAAAAAAATTAGAGGGAACACTGTGTGGTATTAAAACTTTTTGCAGCCCTTCACTGCCCTGTCGCCAGTGGTGGGACTTGAATAACTTAACAATCGGTTCTCTGGCTGGTAAGTGTGGCCAGTTGGTTATGTGACTTGGTTGGTGACATCACTCTTCACCCCCAGCTCCGCCTCCCAGCCGTTCGCCTCAAAGGCTGAGGTAGATGGCAGGCTAAAGTCTCTAACTAAAACGATGGCTTCGGCCTGACAGTAGGATTCAGCCGGTTGGGGCCTAATCCCACCACTGGCTGCCGCTGTCCCTGCCCCTGCCTGTTTTTCAGCCATTATTTTTGGCCACTTTTGGCTGGTTTTGGCCCATTTTAGGCCACTTGTGGGGGCTGCTTTCAGGCTGGTTTCAGCCTAGAAAATGGGCCAAAGTGACAAAAAAAACAAGTCCAGTTTTTGAGCCAGTTTTTGGTCATTTTGGGAGGTGGTTTTGGGGGCTTTTTCAGCCCATTTTTGGGGTGGTTTTGGCCCACAAAACAACCTGGAAAATGGCCCAAAGTGGCCAAAAAACCCCAGCTATCTTTTGGGCTGGTTTTGGACATCTTCTTTTGGGCTAGTTTTCAGGCCATTTTGGGGGCCTTTTTCAAACTGTTTTGCTGGGTTTTGGGGGGCATTTTGGGCCATTTTTGGCCCTTTTTGAAACCAGTTTTGGGGCCAATTTCAGGCTGGGCTTGGGGGTATTTTTGCCTTTTAAAAAAAGCCCAGAAAATGGGCAAAAGCGGCCCAAAAAAACATGCACATTTTCGAGCCAGTTTTGACCATTTGGGGGGATGGTTTGGGGACCTATTTTGGGGGCTTTTCCAGGCAATTTTTGGGATGCTTTTTGCCCAGAAAATAGGTTGATAAATGAGAACGGGCAGGGCCAGCCAGTGGCGGAATTTGCTGGTTTGCCGAACTATGCAGAATCCTAATGCCCGGTTTGCCCCCCTCTGCCTGTTGTGTGAACCCGGGCGGTCAGCTGTTAAGCTCAGCAACTTTCACCACTGAGCCATCATGCCTTCCCATCCCTCTTACGATAACATTCTGAAAAGTAAACAGAAGGAAAATCCAGTAAGAAAATAAAGAGATTCCTGATCCCCACACTTCTTTCAGAAACCTTGAACAGGGTACCGCTGCTGCCGCCACCAAACAGTTTTCCAGAAGGTGATGAGGTTGCCGCGGTCAAGAGGTCATGTGGAAGGAGACACAAAAAGCAGATGTTTCTAAGGCCCAGGATTGTGGGGGGATCTTCTGCCTTACCCGGATCCTACCCCTGGCTTGCCGCCATATACGTTGGCAGGAATTTCTGTGCCGGAAGCCTTATTCGCTCTTGCTGGCTGGTCACATCTGCCCATTGTTTTGCTAACAGGTAACTCCAGAACACCATCATCATTGTCCTTCTCCTCCTTCTTCTTCCCGACTTCCTCCTCCTTTCCATCTTTCACCTCCTCCTTGTCTACCTTCTCCTCCTCTTCTTCTTCCTCTTCTTCTTCCTTATTTCCCTCTTCCCCCTTCTCCTCCTCCTCTCTTCCTCTTCTTTTTCTTCTTCCTCTTGCTCATCCCCTTCTTCTCCCTTATTCCCCTCTTCCTCTTCTTCTTTTTCTTCTTCTTTCTCTAATTCCTCCTCTTCCTCCTCCTCCTTCTTCTTCTTCTTCCTCCTACTCCTCCCTCTTCTCCCTTATTTTCCCTCCTCCTCTTCCTCCTTCTTTCCCCCTTCCTTCTCCTTCTCCTCCTTTTCTTCCTCCCCATTTCTATTTCCCTATTCCTCCTCCTCCTTTCCCTCTTTGTCCTCCTCCTCCTCTTCTTCCCCCTTATTTCCCCCTTTCTCCTCCTCCTCCTTCTCCTCCTCTTCTTCTGCCTCTTCTTCTTCCTTATTTCCCTCCTCCTCCTCTTCCTCTTTTTTCTTCTTCTTTCTCTTCTTCCTCCTTCACTTCTTCTCCCTTATTTCCCCCTTCCTCCTCCTCCTCCTCCTCTTCCTGTCTCTGCTCCTGCTCACAGGGGCCTCCTCCAGTTAATCCAGTGAATGCACCATAGTAGTATGCAGAAGGATAACAAAAAAATGCCAGATGGCATCCCCAACCTTCCCCCCCCCAAAAAAAACCCTTTTCAACACATGCTGCATGGTTATGGTGGCCATCTTGATGTTTTGACCCCACCCTATGGCCATCTGCTCGCAGCCTTCTTCAGCTCCCAGAGTACTGAAGCAAGGAGGTAGGAGAAGTGTGGAGCCCCATCATGTCAGTACTTTCTGAGTTAGCCCCAGGGAAAATCTCTGCCCAGATGGAAAGCCTTGGATGTTGGAATTGGCATCCTCGCCATGGCCTTTGGCTGTGAGGAAGTTTGGATCGGGTATCAGCTGCCCAGAGGGTGAGATGAAAGCTGAGGATAGCGTACCATTAACAGGGCTTTCTTTTTTCCTTCAGCCCGCTGATCTCAACCGTCCATGTGATTTTGGGGCAACATTATTTTAACAAAACAACAGACATCACTCAGAAATTTCAGATAGAGAAGTACATCCTGTATCCGGACTACTCCGTGTTCAACCCAACTGAAAACGATATCGGTGAGCTCTTTTTCTTGCCTCTACTGCCACCTAAAGTAGTGGGCCCCAACCTTTCCGCTGCTTTCACAAATACAGCTTCGTGGGAGTGCGCAAGATGGCTGTGACCTGACACTGGGCCATGGCCTGGAGTTGGGGACCCCTGATGTAAAGACTAAATTTGATTTATTGGATCAACACTAGAGCAGAATAGGGTAGAGTAGAACAGAACAGAACAAAAAAAAAAGAACAGTACTATTCAACTTGATCAGGATAAAACAATAGACACAATCTATATAGATTTTTGTAAAGCCTTTGATTCAGTAATTCACAACAAACTACTTTTGAAACTAAAATCCTATGGCATTTCTGGACCACTACATGATTGGATAACCATGTTCCTGTCTAACAGGCAATAGGTGGTCAAAAGAGGAAGTGCCATATCAAATGTGAGCTGCTCCGAGTCCTCGGAGAGGGGCGACATACAAGTCTAATAAATAATAATTATTATTATATTATTAAATCCTGCTTCTGTCAAGAATGGTGTCCCTCAAGGCAGTGTTCTAGGACCAACACCGTACTCTACACAAACAATCTTTGTGATCATATTATAAGCAACTGTGCTCTCTTTGCAGATGATATTAAACTATTTAATACCGGAGACAATGCTGATAGCCTTTAAAAAGACCTTGACCATGTAGCAGAATTGTCAAACAACTGGTAACTTCAAATCTCAACCAACAAATGCTCTGTTTTACACATTGGCAAAAAAGAATCCGAACACAAAATACAAACTTGGAGGAAACAAACTTGTAGATGACCCTCACTTTGTCAAAGACCTTGGAGTACAGTGGTCCCTCGACTTGCGCGTTCTCGATTAGTGCGAAACGCTGCAACGCGGTTTTTCAAAAAATATTATTTAAAAAAATAAAATATTAAAAAATAATTTTTTTTTTATTCTGTTCCCTGAATGGAGACCGCCGGCCGCTCAATCGGGCCGGCAGGGAACAGAATGGAGCCTTCCGCGGCGGGGCTGGGGGAGCCGAGCCCAGCCCCGTGACATTCGCTTTCCTGCCACCCGCAGCCGAGTGATCGTGGGCTCCTTCGCAACCTCAGAGAGCTTCCTGGTTTTCGTGAGCTTTCATGCCCAGGAAGCTCTCCGAGGTTGCGAAGGAGCCCAGGATCACTCGGCTGCAGGAAAGCGAATGTCACGGGGCTGGGCTCGGCTCCCCCAGCCCCGCCGCGGAAGGCTCCATTCTGTTCCCTGAATGGAGACCGCCGGCCGCTCAATCGGGCCGGCAGGGAACAGAATGGAGCCTTCCGCGGCGGGGCTGGGGGAGCCGAGCCCAGCCCCGTGACATTCGCTTTCCTGCCACCCGCAGCCGAGTGATCGTGGGCTCCTTCGCAACCTCAGAGAGCTTCCTGGTTTTCGTGAGCTTTCATGCCCAGGAAGCTCTCCGAGGTTGCGAAGGAGCCCAGGATCACTCGGCTGCAGGAAAGCGAATGTCACGGGGCTGGGCTCGTCTCCCCCAGCCCCGCCGCGGAAGGCTCCATTCTGTTCCCTGAATGGAGACCGCCGGCCGCTCAATCGGGCCGGCAGGGAACAGAATGGAGCGTTCCGCGGCGGGGCTGCTATGGGGGGGGAGACGAGCCCAGCCCCGTGACATTCGTTTTCCTGCCGCCGGCAGCCGAGTGATCCTGGGCTCCTTCGCAACCTCGGAGAGCTTCCTGGGCATGAAAGCTCACAAAAACCAGGAAGCTCTCTGAGGTTGCGAAGGAGCCCACGATCACTCGGCTGCAAGCGGGAGGAAGGCGAATCCCACGGGGCTGGGCTCGGTTATCCCCCCGGCTCCCCTCCTACCAGCCCCGCCGCGGAAGGCTCCATTCTGTTCCCTGAATGGAGACCGCGGGCCGCTCAATCGGGCCGGCAGGGAACAGAATGGAGCGTTCCGCGGCGGGGCTGGGGGAGCCGAGCCCAGCCCCGTGACATTCGCTTTCCTGCCACCCGATTGAGCGGCCGGCGGTCTCCATTCAGGGAACAGAATGGAGCCTTCCGCGGCGGGGCTGGTAGGAGGGGAGCCGAGGGGATAACCGAGCCCAGCCCCGTGGGATTCGCCTTCCTCCCGCTTGCAGCCGAGTGATCGTGGGCTCCTTCGCAACCTCAGAGAGCTTCCTGGTTTTCGTGAGCTTTCATGCCCAGGAAGCTCTCCGAGGTTGCGAAGGTTACATCTTCCGCTGCCAGCCAGGCCATGCTGGCGGCAGCGGAACAATCGCTGGCTGTCAACTTTTCTTTTTAAAACTGGGCAGGAGCTGACTTGCCTCCCCAGTGCTAAAAAGAAAAGTTGACAGCCAGCGCTGCGAAACCGCCGAAACCGGAAGGGGCGAGGTGGGGGAGAACGGGAGGCTCAGCATTCCGTCAGCCGCAGCGCTGGCTGTCAACTTTTCTTTTTAAAACTGGGCAGGAGCTGACTTGCCTCCCCAGTGCTAAAAAGAAAAGTTGACAGCCAGCGCTGCGACTGACGGAATGCTGAGCCTCCCGTTCTCCCCCACCTCGCCCCTTCCGGTTTCGGCGTTCGGCAACGGAGTCCGGCGCTGGGGCCATGCGGGGCCGCTCATCCAGGGGGGCGTGGACTGGCAAGCGGCAAGCGGCAAGTGATCTGGCGGGAAGACCAAGGGAAGGTTCCTTCAGCCGCCCAACACCTGATCCGCTCCGCAGCGCGGCAGCAGCGAGGAGCCGAAGATGGGGTTTCCCCTTTGCCTTTACCCCATCTTCGGCTCCTCGCTGCTTCCGCGCTGCGGAGCAGATCAGCTGTTGGGCGGCTGAAGGAATCTTCCCTTGGTCTTCCCCGCCGCCCACACGCAAACTCCACCATCTGCGCATGTGCGGCCATGAAAAAAAATGGCGCACATGCGCAGATGGTGGTTTTACTTCCGCATCCAGTATAACGCGGAAATCGGTTAGCGCGGGAGGTCTTGGAACGTAACCCCCGCGTTAATCGAGAGATCACTGTACTCATATCCAATGACCTAAGTGCTAGAGCCCACTGTAACAACATTGCCAAAAAGGCACTAAGAGTTGCTAATCTAATCTTACGTAGCTTCTTCCCTGGCAATAGTACAATACACTGCTAACCAGAACTTACAAAACATTTGTTAGACCAATTCTAGAATACAGCTCACCTGTCTGGAATGCGCACTGATATCAGACATTAATATTATTGCGAGAGGCCAGAAATATTTCACAGGAAGAGTCCTTCACTCTTCCGCTCGCAACAGAACACCTTATTCCACCAGACTTGAAATACCGGGATTAGACAATTTACAACTATGTCGCCTCTGATCTGGTCTAAATGTTGTTCATAAAATCATATACCAAAATATCCTTCCTGTTAATGACTACTTCACCTTCAACTACAACAATACATGAACACGTAATAGATTCAAATGTAAACCACTCTAAACTCGACAACAGAAAATATGATTTCAGCAACAGTGATCAATGCATGGAATAGACTACCTGACTCTGTGGTTTCTTCCCCAAACCCTGTTCTGTCGGGCTCTCTGGTAGACTCCTCCGAAAAATTCACAGGTACAAATTTCAGACACACACACGTTTGAAAATTCAAAACAATGTTCTTTATAATGAAAATTCACTTAACCTAAGCCCTCTTTTGGTATAGCAAAGAGCACTCGTCTCCAAACAAACTGGTAATTTGTACAAGTCCCTTATCAGTTCTGTGATACTTAGCTTGCAGCTGTGAGGCAATTCACAGTCCTTCTTCTTTCACAAAGTGAAACACTCTTTACTCTGGTTTAGTTTCAAAGCGGGGAAAAATCAGCACACAAAAGGTCAAAGTCAGTAAAGCAGTCACGAAACACAATGATCAGATAATCCTCCACAATGGCCAAACCCACAAGCTGCTATTTATAGCAGCCTCACTAATTACCACAGCCCCACCCAACCACAGGTGGCCTCATTTTCTTTGATAATAATCTCTCAGTTGTTGTTGCCTATGCATCGCTCTCCACATGCGTGGCTGTATCATTAACTCTTGTTCTGAATCCAAGGAGGAGCTAGATAATTGATCTCCTTCTGAGCTGTCTGCCCCACTCTCCTCCTCCCTGTCACTCATGTCTTCTTGGTCAGAGGAGCCTTCATCAGCAGATTCCACCGGGGGCAAAACAGGCCTGCAGCATGTGGATGTCTCCCCCACATCCACAGTCCTTGGGGCAGGAGCTGGGCCAGAGCTAACCACAACAAACCCCAAAAACTTTAACCTTAGAGTGTCTACAGTCAACTCTCCCTGTTTCTAAGAGCTCTGTAAGGGGCGTGCATAAGCGCACCATTTTGCCTACCATCCTTGTCCTATTGTCCTTTTTTATCATTACTTTTTACTTATGAGATGTTTATACAAACTACTACTATCTTATACATGTTTGACAAATAAATAAATACATAAAATAAATAATTAAAATAAATAGTTAATACTGTTGAGCCAGTTACCACCTGTACTGTACCTGTGCATTTGGCTTTTCTGTAGCTTTGGTATAGAATAAGCACTGTGGGGCAGAAGGCAATCTAATGGTAATTCACTCCCTTACGCATTCAACCTGTTCTTCCTCTCTCTTGCAGTTTTAATTAAACTCAAGAGAGTCAATCAACACTGTGCTGTCAGATCCCGATTCGTTCACACCATATGCCTGCCGGAAGCTTCCATGTCCTTTCCAGACCATCACAAATGCCTTGTTGCCGGATGGGGATACTTGCAGGAAAGTAAGTAAGAGATGACCTTTGGGGAAGCTGGTCACTCCAAGGCCAGGAGTTCCAGCTGATGCTAGGACAATCTTGTTCAGGATGCCTGCACATCATACCCCATTTTTATATAGCTGATGTTTTCAACAGAGCCATAGTGGCACAGTGGTTAGAAGGTGGGATTGCAGGCAAACTCTGCCCACAGTCAGGGATTTCGATCCTGACCAGCTCAAGGTTGACTCAGCCTTCCGTCCTTCCAAGGTCGGTAAAATGAGGACCCAGATTGTTGAGAGAACAATATTAACTGTATAAACTGCTGAGAGAGGACTCTAAAGAACTGTGAAATGGTATACAGTGGTACCTCGACATACGAGTTTAATTCGTGCCAGAGCCGAGCTCGTATGTCGATCAATTTGTATCTCGAACGAATGCATTTAGATTTTGCTTTTCACATGGAGATAACTGGAAAAAAATGGAATTCTTGCGCCACCTAGTGGACGCTAGGCTCGTATCCCGAATTTGAGCTCGGGTGTCGAACAGAAATTTTGCTCACGTCTCAGCTCGTAATTTGGAATACTCGCATGTGGAGCAGCTCGTATCTAGAGGTACTACTGTATATCTAAATGCTATTGCTAGTCCTTCCTCCCTTCTTTGATGACCCTCTTGGGTGCTGAGGAGCCTGGGCTTCTTCCTGTTTCTGGAAGGAACCATCTAACAGACCAAGAAATAGGTACGAGGCAAGTGTGCAAAATGTGTGCACCGATCATACTATAGAACGTGGAGGTGGGAGGGCCATTTCTAATGATGTCTTACTGAAGCACTTGTGGAGAGTCTATAACAATTCACCATGGCCAACTTGCTACAGTCAACTTGCCATGGCCAACTCACCATGGCTATCTTGTCATGACAACTCACCATCGCCAATCGCCAATTTGTCTTGGCCAAATCACCATGGCCACCTCACCATGGCCATTTTTCCTTGGCCAAATCACCACAATCAACTCATCAGAGTCAATTTGCCATGACCAACACCCCACAGCAAACTTGCCATGGCTAAGTCATCACAGCCAACTGACCATGGCCAACATCATGGCCAACTTGTCATGGCCAACTTATCTTGGCCAACTCACCACAGCCAACTTGCTATAACCAACTCACCATTGCCAATTTGTCTTGGCCAACTGACCATCGCCAGTTTCCTTGGAGAACTCACCACAATCAACTCATCATGGCCAACTGGCCATGACCAACGCCCCACAGCCAACTTGTCATGGCCAACTCATCACAGCCAAGTGGCCGTGGCCAACTTGTCATGACCAATTTGCCTTGGCCAACTTGCTATGGCCAACTCATCATCGTCAATTTGCCTTCGCCAATTTCACCATGGCCAACTCACCACGGTGAATTTTCCTTGGCCAACTCACCACAATCAACTCATCACAGTCAACCCGCTATGAGTAAGCTCACCACGGCCAACTTGCTGTTGGAGATGAGGTACACTAATCTCAAAGAAATGGTGGAATACAATCCTTTTGAAAAAGATGCAAAAGAGGGACAAAATAAAAGATCAACATCAAAAATTAAAATAGTTTCTTTTTGTTTATTTTAAATAATTGAATTGTTAAATTGTCGTGCGATGAGTTGTCCCATGTGGCAAGTTGACAATGACAATTCTTGCAATGAGTTGTCTCATTCCCTTTGTGGGTGTCCTTCTACCACTTTGTCACAGAGCTAAAGCCTCTTTCAGACCCAACTGATTTTCCTCAGACTTATTTTCTTTCTTGACATTTGAGCAGATTCATCCAGATATTCCAACGTGGTGCAAGAAGCATTAATTCCGATTATCCCAGATTACAAGTGCCAAAACGTCGACGTCTATGGAGCTGAAATCAGCGAAAATATGTTCTGTGCTGGTTACCTCGATGGCAGGTCAGACGCTTGCCAGGTAATTAATCCTGTTGAGTTTCTGCAGGAATTAGCCACATGTGGATGTGACAGCATAAGATTGTGAGGCCATAGTGTGTGAGTGTGAGTGTGAGTGAGTGCGTGTGTGAGTGTGGATAGATAGATAGATAGGTAGGTAGGTAGGTAGATAGCTAGGTAGCTAGGAAGGTAGGAAGGTAGGAAGGAAGGAAGGTAGGTAGGTAGGTAGGTAGGTAGGTAGAGATACTTATGCATGTAAAAGAAAAATGTATACCGTAAATAAACTTAAAAAGTTACAAAAAAGAAAGAAAGAAAGAAAGAAGAAAAACAGGAAGGAAGGAACAAAGGAAGGAAGGAAGGAAGGAAAGAGAAAGAAGGAAGAAAGAAAGAAAGAAAAAAAGAAAGAAGAAAAACAGGAAGGAAGGAACAAAGGAAGGAAGGAAGGAAAGAGAAAGAAGGAAGAAAGAAAGAAGGAAGGAAGGAAAGAAAGAAAGAAAGAAAGAAAGAAGAAAAACAGGAAGGAAGGAACAAAGGAACAAAGGAAGGAAGGAAGGAAGGAAGGAAGGAAAGAGAAAGAAGGAAGAAATAAAGAAAGAAAGAAAGAAAGAAATCCAACCCTGAGAGGGAGGCAAGAGAAAGGATGGAAGGAAGGAAGAAAGAAAGAAAGAAAGAAAACACTGATTGGCTGAGATTTGTGACATTGCGTAGCTTATCCATTTACCACATAGCTGGCTGGAGAATTCTGGGAGTTGAAATCCACAAGTCTTAAAGTGGCCGAGTTTGAAGACCTCTGATTTATGTTCACGCTCTCCTCTTTGTCCCAGGGAGATTCAGGGGGACCCCTGGCTTGCGAAAGAGATGGAGCCTTCTACCTCTACGGAATCGTCAGTTGGGGTGATGGCTGTGGCAAACCCAAGAAACCAGGAGTCTACACCAGGGTAACCAACTACATCGATTGGATCAACCGGGAGATACAACGCCCGCTGAAAGGATAAGGACGGCTCCGTCAAGTGATTGATCCCCTTCTTGTGGGATCCATGGGACAAACTTCCCTAGTCGCTCTTGACAATACCAAACGCTCTTCGTACCAAACGTTTTCTTTTTCTGGCAGAACTAGGTGGGGAAAAAAGCAGACTCCAAAAATCCAAGATGTCCTCCAAGGAGATCAAGCCTTCCTGTTTCTGTGCTGTGCTGGGACTTGCCATCAGCAAAGGCCTGCCGTCTTCGGCGCTACCGGTGTGCCCTCTGAGGTTGTCACAGGCATGTGTGTGTCTGACGAGTGCGCAGGTGCCTGTCAGCATGAGATTTGGCATCTGCGCATGCACAGCAAGCAAAATCTTGTGTGAGGACAAACATCTTTACAAAATATTTTGGTTGGTGTGCATGCGCAGGTGCCAAACCTCGCGTCAGTGTCGGGGACTTGCAGTTGTGTACGCATCCCGAAAATCGCTATGGAATTTAGCCCCTTACCATTCCAGTAGCAGGCCATCACTGCTTGCCATTCTTCCTTTGGGATTTCTTCCTGATTTACGATTAACAGTGTAGGAGAGGGCAAGATGGGAGGGTCCTGTTATGGGTCAGAATAACAGAGTTAGAAGGGACCTTGGAGGTCTTCTATCCCAACCCCCTGCTCAGATGGGAAACCCTATGCCCGTGATAGCCTCTAGAGTGCAAAAAATGGCCAAATGGGCAAACCGGAAGTTCGGGAAAATAGACTTCCGGTTTGCCTGTTGTGCTGTTCCCACACTCTTGGGGGGACATGATCGAAACATTTAAATATATTAAAGGGTTAAATAAGGTCCAGGAGGGAAGTGTTTTTAATAGGAAAGTGAACACAAGAACAAGGGGACACAATCTGAAGTTAGTTGGGGGAAAGATCAAAAGCAATGTGAGGAAATATTATTTCACTGAAAGAGTAGTAGATCCTTGGAACAAACTTCCAGCAGACGTGGTTGGTAAATCCACAGTAACTGAATTTAAACATGCCTGGGGATAAACATATATCCATCCTAAGATAAAATACAGAAAATAGTATAAGGGCAGACTAGATGGACCATGAGGTGTTTTTCTGCCGTCAGTCTTCTATGTTTCTATGGGGCTTCGGGAAACTTCCCCGAAGCCTCCAGAGTGCAAAAAACAGCAGAACAGGCAAAACAGAAGTGTGTTTTTCTGAACTTCCGGTTTGCCCATTTGGCTGTTTTTTCACCATCCCAGGCTTTAGTGAGGCTTGTGTGCATGCAGGGGATGGGGGCACTGTGGGGGTGCACATGTGTAGGAGGGGACGGAATGGCTGTGAGCATGTGCGCGTGTGCTAGCACACACATGCACACCCTTTTTGGCACATGAACCAAAAATGTTCGCAATCACTATCCTATAATATTTCGGACACATTTTTGTCCAATCTCTTCTTAAAAACGTTTGTAGCATTCAAAAATCCTGGTGGCAAGTTGTTCCACTGATTAATTGTTCTCACTGCCAGGAAATTTCTCCTTAGTTCTAAGTTGCTTCTCTCCTTGGTTACTCAACTTAGGGACTTAAGCCAGGACAGACTCATAACCCAACAGAGAAAATGCCAGGAACAAATGTATCAAATTTAGGAGCATTTCTGCATAAATCAATGAAAAAGCTTTGTTTTGTTTTTTTAATGAAAAGGAATATAACAAATAAATCTTTGCCGAGCCATGTTACAAATGAACTCATTTGAAATTGGAACATACAAAATCATATTTTTAAAAGACAGTTTACCAACATTCAAAAAAAAAGAAAGAAATGACCAACCCTCATATTTGTCTCAAAGAAGGAGAATTAGATTCAATCTGTTCCTCCCTTTTCACATGGAAAAATTCTCTTCGTGGTTTTTCAAGATCTGGAGACTTCTGGCTTTGAACATTGGGGAGGCGCACCGTTCTTTGGAAATACAGGTATGGACAATTTTATTGCAAAAACCGGACTGATTTATTGTGACTGGTCCATGGCCGGGTCAGTTAGTCACAGATTCTGAGGAGGTTGAACTGGGTCCATCTTGGTGCCCCCAGCTAGTGTTCTTGACAACTGAGTCAGAGAGTGAGATTGAGGAAGAGTTATGACCTATAAAGCCCTTCATGGCATCGGACCAGAATATCTCCGGGACTGCCTTCTGCCGCAAGAATCCCAGCGACCAGTTAGGTCCCACAGAGTTGGCCTTCTCCGGGTCCCGTCGACTAAACAATGTCGTTTGGCGGGACCCAGGGGAAGAGCCTTCTTTGTGGCGGCCCCAACCCTATGGAACCAACTCTCCCCAGATATCAGAGTTGCCCCCACCCTCCTTGCCTTTCGTAAACTCTTAAAAACCCACCTCTCACCATATTCCATCCTCAACCATCGTCTTTCTTTTCCTGCAATCCCATCAATTTGGTGCCAGCTTTCCGAATTCAATCAAAACCATTTTCTTAGCCCAAATTCGACTCAATAAAATCAAACTAGGATTATTAGGATTCAGTGCAAAAAGCTGACAATTCAATATCCATTTCACTCACGGTTCTGTCGCCAATTTTTATGTGATCCAGAATATTAGTCCCACCACCACCACCCCAAAAAAAATGGAATAAGGAAGTAGAAAGAAAATTGTATAATTTTGGAATAGGATTGCTA
Source organism: Erythrolamprus reginae (assembly GCF_031021105.1). Lineage (NCBI taxonomy): Eukaryota > Metazoa > Chordata > Lepidosauria > Squamata > Dipsadidae > Erythrolamprus > Erythrolamprus reginae. The sequence continues at coordinate 12,960,853 of NC_091956.1, forward strand.
GGCCTTTGCATTCTATTTCAAATATAAATAGCATTTCCTCTCGCTCTTAAACTCCTTTTAAAACGAACCCTATTTTAGTACATATGCCATGGGGGAGGGGTAACTATACCTTGTAGCACGGAACATAATAATAAATAAATTTATGGCATACAATCCTGCTCGTGTGTTCCACCCCACTCCCGGAGCGCAGAATTTTGCAAGCACAAGAGTTCTTCCATAATTTTTCTTCCACCCTTGGGGATCGTAGGGGATCATTTGCTGTATTGAATTAGATCCTTGAGAGATCCTGGAGCCTCCAATGAGAGAAGAGAGATGAGGAGGAGGCAGGAGGCAATCCAGACGGTCTGGTCAGCCATTCATTCCAATGATGGTCTGCTACCGGAACGGTAAGGTGCTATGTTTCGTTAGCGATTTTGATGGGGTGTGTGCAGCTGTGCAACCCTGATGCACACTCCCACGCGCCTTGGAATTTCGCTTCTGTGCATGCGCAGCAAGTAAAATCTCACGTGAAGATGCTTACGTGAGCGAGATTTCGGCCATTTTCGGCATTTGCTTCTGCTTCTGTGCATGTGCAGCATGTGAAATCTCGTGCGAAGATGCTTACGTGAGCGAGATTTCGGCAATTTTCACAGAATTTTTGCTTCACTAAATGCGCAGGAGCAAAAATATAAATGAAAATCGCCAAAATCTCATTCGCATGAGTGTCCTCACATGAGATTTCACTTTCTGCACATGCGCAGAAGCCAAATCTTGTGCCCCCACACGCCCTTGGGAGATTTCGCTCCTGTGCATGTTCAGCAAGAGGTTCATACAAGCAAGATTTTGGTGATTTTCGGCAATTTTTTGTTTCCGCTTCTGCGTGTGCACAGCATGTGAAATCTTGTGTGAGTGAGATTTCAGTGATTTGGGGCGATTTTTCACAAAAAACCAGTAATACACAGCTAACAAGATTTCTATGCTGGATTTCGTATCACAATATGACAATTCGAACATTTCCCAAGTGTCTAGGACTGTGTGATGTATTTTTGTATCATGCGCGCAAATCCAAGTACAGTGACACCTCGTCTTACAAACGCCTCGTCATACAAACTTTTCAAGATACAAACCCGGGGTTTAAGATTTTTTTGCCTCTTACAAACTATTTTCACCTTACAAACCTACCGCCGCCGCTGGGACGCCCCCTCTCCGGACTTCCGTTGCCAGTGAAGCACCTGTTTTTGCGCTGCTGGGATTCCCCTGAGGCTCCTCTCCATGGGAAACCCCACCTCCAGACTTCTGTGTTTTTGTGATGCTGCAGGGGAATCCCAGCAGGGGAATCCCAGCAGTGCAAAAACGGGTGCTTCACTGGCAACAGAAATCCGGAGGTGGGGTTTCCCATGGAGGGGAGCCTCAGGAGAATCCCAGCAGTGCAAAAACAGGCGCTTCGGCTGGCAAAAGGGGTGAATTTTGGGCTTGCACGCATTAATCGCTTTTCCATTAATTCCTATGGGAAACATTGTTTCATCTTACAAACTTTTCATCTTAAGAACCTCGTCCTGGAACCAATTAAGTTTGTAAGACAAGCTATCACTGTACAGGGTCCTTTTGCAAATGACAGATCATGATTTTGTCAAGATTTGTTGTTTTTAAATGCCAGCTGAGGTCTTTTGGCGCAGCATCCAGTGTGACGATTACCACTGTGACCACTTCTACTGGTTTATGCCAGTTATTTTAGTTCAATATCAGCAAAAATCACCGAAATCTCGTTTGCGTGAGTGTCCTCGTGTGAAATTTCACTTGCTCCGCATGCGCAGAAGCCAAATCTTGCACTGACACGTACACGCATCACCAGACGTGCACGCACCTGTGACGGCTTCAGAGGACGCACCGGTAGCGCCAAAGGCGGCAAGCCTTCACTGATTCATTCCCTGATCTTTTTGGGGGGGAGGTTTTCTAGAGGTCTCCTGCTTCTCCTCCTGCGTCCGTCATCCTGGCTTTTCTTTTTCTGACGCCTGTTCGGCGCAGCCTCCTCGGAGGCTCCGTCCCGATGTTGCCTTGCTCCTAGGCTCTTCTCCGGGACCTTGAACCGAAGGCTTGAATTGCAGTGGTGAACTTTCATCTTTTGGGGTCCCGGTAAAGCTTCCGGAGAATTTATTTTCTTCATTTGCCTTAGTTTTGTTTTGTTTTTTTGCCTCCTTTGGGACCGCTAAGATTGGCACTGTTCTTGAGCAGGACTTTGCAAACGTGTTGCGAAGTGTGGATTTTCATGAAAAGGAGATTCTTGGAGATCAGGGTTGGATTTAAATTTCGTGAGCTGTCAAATCAGAAAAAGAGAAGGCTGAATAGATTAAGCAGATTCTGGGCAACTGCCTCTCCTTTCTCTCTCTCTCTCTCGCTCCCTCTCTCTCTTTCTCTCTTTCTTTCTTTTTTATTTTTTTCTCTCTTTCTTTCTCCCTATTTTTTCTTTTTCTCTCTTTCTTTCTCTTTTTTGTTTTTCTCTTTCTCTCTGTTTTTTCTTTTTTCACTTTCTCTCAATCTCTTTCTTTCTCTTTCTCTTTCTGTTTTTTCTTTTTTCACTTTCTCTCTCTTTCTCTTTCTGTTTTTTCTTTTTTCACTTTCTCTCTCTCTCTCTTTCTCTTTCTCTCTTTCTTTCTCTTTCTCTCTTTCTTTCTCTTTCTCTTTTTTCTGTCTCTCTCTTTTCTTTCTTTTTCTTTCTCTCTCTCTCTCTCTTTCTTTCTTTCTTTTATCTTTACCTTTTTTCTGTTTTTTCCTTTCTCCTTTTCACTCTTTTCTCTCTCTCTCTCCTCTCTCTTCTCTTCTCTCCTCTCTTTCTCTCCTTCACTCTCTCTCCTCTCTCCTCTTTCTCTCTCTCTCCTCCATTAGCAAATCAGAAACCTGGGGTTTGATTGCAGGGGTGGGATTCAAAAATTATAGAAACTGTTTCTCTGCCTGGTTACTGGGTGGGCATGGCCATGGTAGTGGGGAATTTTCACCCTTCTTTTCTCAAGGCTCCGGGAAGGCGAAAACTGCCTCCTCTGGGCTCTGGAGGTTACCTGCACTTACCCGGCATCCAAAATGGGCTTTACGTAAAGACTGCCGGAAGGGGAAAGGAGAAGTGGGCGGGGCCAGGGGAGGGGTGGGCGGGGCCAATTCTTGCAACTATCAGTTCAGCGAACCAGATGTAAACTGGCTGAATTCCACAATTTTCTCCCCCCAAAATTAACTCAGATTATCGAGCCCAAATTTTTATTTGCATAAGAAATATGTTTCAATTTACCTGGAAGGAAGAAGCTATCCTAGGGATATGAAATAAACCATTTCTATCAAAACAGGTTAAGTTTGCTTCCTTTTTTTTTTTAATGGTTTGTTTTTTCCCCCCCGGCAGACATTAAACGTTGGCTTTGTTGATCATCTTCTCCAGTAAATTCATCATTCTTTCCTGCAGCTGCAGACTCTGGACTTGGATAATGTTCTGCTGGTCAAGAGTCCTTCGGACTTCCCGACACGTTTCTTCCATGGCTCTGCTCAGCTTCTTCTGCTCCTCCAGCATCGCTTCCATCAGCTTTAACTTCTTCTTTTGAAAACTGCAGCTTTGCACTTTTCTTTTCTTCACCGGTCGCTCTTCTGTTCTGAAATGGAAAAAGACAACACCTCGGCGTTTGTTGGGGTTTCTTCTTTCTGCAACTTTTCTTTGCAATGTAAAAATAATTCAAGAGTTACAAACGTATCAAAACACACCATTTGAAGGGGCTTAATTTAATCAATGGACCACTGCTAATCACTGGCTTAGCAGTGGCGACACACACAAATTAAAAAACCAATCCTTTCTTGCAAAAAATCAGCTGCTAATTAATTTTCATTAGCAGCTATCATAAGTTATCTCTTGTAAATTCCAAGGGCTTGGCAAAATGCTCAGGAGTCTTCCTTGATAAGAAATTCAAAGCAGAGAAACAGGGATTCATGAAACAATCACAACAGATACATAAGTCTAAACTGTTGTTTCCTGCAGCCTTTCAGCTGCCTCTGCTGTTCTTAAATAGACTAGGGGCATGGCCAATTAGCCTCCAGTCTTACTCCTGAGGAGACCTTCTCTGGAGTAACCATTCCTGTCTCTTAGCAGCTCTGCGCACTCGTGCATCAAGAAGTGGAAAAGCTTCTTTTTCCTCATCACTATTCTACCCACTATCTGACTCGGGTGCCAGCTGCATCACCAAGTGAGCCTCCTCTCGAACAGGATCTGCTATCAGTTGCACAGGATGCTGGCAGGCGACAACAGGTGCAATGCATGCGCAGGCCCATCCCATATATATAACAATATAAAGGTAACATAGAAGAATAAAAATGAAGAGTAACGCTTGAAAAATTATAGACAGAAGAAGCAAGAGATTTGACGGACTTTGGAGTCCTAGTGGACAATCCCTTAAACATGAGCTGGCTAACCCAAAAAAAAGCGAACCCGATCCTTGGTTGCATAAACAGAGGCATCGAATCAAAATCACGTAATGTATCAGTGCCCCTTTATAAAGCCTTAGTAAGGCCACATCTGGATGGCTGCCTCCAGTTTTGGTTGTCACATTACAAAAAAGACATTGAGACTTTGAGGAGGAAAAGTGCAGAGAAGAGCAACTAAGATGATGAAAGGCTCAGATAATAAAATATAGGAAGAACAGTTGCAAGATTTGGGCTTGGATGATCTAGAGAAAAGAAGGATTAGTGGGGTGACATGATAGCAGTCTTCCCGGATTTGAGGGGCTGCCACAATGAGGAGGGCCCCCCACTTATTTTCCAAAGCACCAGCAGGAAAGACAAGAAACCATGGGTGGGAAGACATCAAGGATTGAGTATTGCATTGGCAGTTCTGTGTTAGCAAAAACTTCAGAAGAGAAGGATTTAGGGGTAGTGATTTCTGACAGTCTCAAAATGGGTGAGCAGTGTGTGGTCGGGAAGTAGGAAAAGCAAGTAGGATGCTTGGCTGCATAGCTAGAGGTAAAACAAGCAGGAAGAGGGAGATTGTGCTCCCCTTATATAGAGCGCTGGTGAGACCACATTTGGAAGACTGTGTTCAGTTCTGGAGACCTCACCTACAAAAAGATATTGACAAAATTGAACGGGTCCAAAGACGGGCTACAAGAATGGTGGAAGGTCTTAAGCATAAAACGTATCAGGAAAGACTTCACGAACTTAATCTATATAGTCTGGAGGACAGAAGGAAAAGGGGGGACATGATCGAAACATTTAAATATGTCAAAGGGTTAAATAAGGTTCAGGAGGGAAGTGTTTTTAATAGGAAAGTGAACACAAGAACAAGGATACACAATCTGAAGTTAGTTGGGGGAAAGATCAAAAGCAACTTGAGGAAATATTGTTTCACTGAAAGAGTAGTAGATCCTTGGAACAAACTTCCAGCAGACGTGGTTGGTAAATCCACAGTAACTGAATTTAAACATGCCTGGGATAAACATAGATCCATCCTAAGATAAAACACAGGAAATAGTATAAGGGCAGACTAGATGGACCATGAGGTCTTTTTCTGCCGTCAGTCTTCTATGTTTCTAAGGAGAGAAGCAACCTGGAGTTAAGGAGAAACTTCCTAACGGTGAGGACAATGAATCAATGGAACAAGAAGTTCTGGATGCTCCATCATTGGAAATTTGGACAGCTGCTTGACTGAAATGGTATAGGGCCATGATGGTGAACCTATGGCATGTGTGCCACAGGTGGCACACAGAGCTGTATCTGTGGACACATGAGCCGTTGCCCTAGCTCCACTCCAGCACACATGAGCTGATTTTCAGCTGGCCCTATCCATTCCATCCCTCCCCTCTCAGGAGTCTCCACGCAGCCCATTTTGGATGCTAGGTAAGCATCAGACCTAACATGGAAGCTCTGGGAGGGTATTTTCACCCTCCCCAGGTTTCAAGAAAGCCTCTGAGCAAAAAATGGGCCTACCAGGCCTACCGGAAGTCTGGAAACGGGCTGTTTCCGGCCTTCAGAGGCTTCAGGGAGGTCTGCTAGGCCCAAAATGGTACATGGGCTCTGGGATTTTTCTTATCACAGTAAATGAGGTTGAATGTGTATAATTTTAGAAGAGCTGTGCGTGCATGTGTGAGTGTGTACATACACATATACTGTAATATATAGTAGATAATGTATATTTTTGCCTGTCTGTGGGTAATATGTATGTACACATATGGCATAATATACATAGAATTAAATAGTGTATTTTGAATGTTCAATAATAGTAAATAGAGAGGGAAATTGAAACTCTTTGAGGCGAGGAGAATCCAAGCACCCTAACCCTAACCCAAACCCTTGACATGAGTGACATCGGGCAGTAGGAAAAGCAAGTAGGATGCTTGGCTGCATAGCTAGAGGTATAACAAGCAGGAGGAGGGAGATTGTGATCCCCTTATATAGAGCGCTGCTGAGACCACATTTGGAGTGCTGTGTTCAGTTCTGGAGACCTCACCTACAAAAAGATATTGACAAAATTGAACGGGTCCAAAGACGGGCTACAAGAATGGTGGAAGGTCTTAAGCATAAAACGTATCAGGAAAGACTTAATGAACTCAATCTGTAAAGTCTGGAGGACAGAAGGAAAAGTGGGGGACATGATCAAAACATTTAAATATGTTAAAGGGTTAAATAAGGTTCAGGAGGGAAGTATTTTTAATAGGAAAGTGAACACAAGAACAAGGGGACACAATCTGAAGTTAGTTGGGGGAAAGATCAAAAGCAACGTGAGAAAATATTATTTTACTGAAAGAGTAGTAGATCCTTGGAACAAACTTCCAGCAGACGTGGTTGGTAAATCCACAGTAACTGAATTTAAACATGCCTGGGATAAACATAGATCCATTGTAAGATAAAATACAGGAAATAGTATAAGGGCAGACTAGATGGACCATGAGGTCTTTTTCTGCCGTCAGTCTTCTATGTTTCTATGTTTCTATCAAGTTGGCCACCTTTAAACCAATCATATGACCTTTAAGCCACCCCTAGTCACATGATCATCAAGCCACTCCCACCTGGCCACATGGCCGGCAAGCCACACCCATAAAATAAGCCACGCCCACAGTGTGGTAGTAAAACATTTTGCAGCCCTTCACTGTGTTTACCTTAATTTATACGAAATTAGGCTGGAGGAGCTCTCGGAATGCGCATCTTCAAAGAATTCTTCTCGTCCTTCGTACGGGAACTGATTATACGGCAAATAGAGGGGCGCCGATTTGGTGGACGGCGATTGTGAGGCTTCAGTCTGTGAGGTGGAAGGGCCCAGTTGTTGGCTATCGTGAATTTTCACATCGTTCTGCTCCGGAACTTTAGATAATATCCTATCAATGGTTTCGAAATAAGGCCAATCAGGTGCCAAGGTTTCACTATCAGTCATGCACTTCAATTTCCTGCGGTGATAAAAAACACGATCACGTATGGCATCACACATGGAAATAATCTAGACTAGGATAGACTAGACTAGATAGACTAGACTAGAGGAGGAGGAGGAGGAGGAGGAGAAATAAAATAGGGTAGGTAGAATAGGGATTGGGTAGGATAGGATAGGATAGGATAGGATACGATACGATAGGACAGGGCAGGGCAGGGCAGGACATGACAAGATAGAATATAGTAGAATAAATAATAGGATAGGATAGGATAGGACAGGACAGGGAAGGACATGACATGACATGACAAGATAGAATATAGTAGAATAAATAATAGGATAGGATAGGATAGGACAGGACAGGATAGGGAAGGACAGGATAGAATATAATAGAATAAATAATAGGATAGGATAGGATAGGATAGGATAGGACAGGACAGGACAGGACAAGACAGGGAAGGACAGGACATGATAGAATAGAATAGAATAGAATAAATAATAGGATAGGACAGGACAGGACAGGACAGGGCAAGACAGGGAAGGACAGGACAGGATAGAATATAATAGAATAAATAATAGGATAGGAAAGGACAGGACAAGACAGGGAAGGACAGGACAGGATAGAATAGAATAGAATAAATAATAGGATAGGATAGGACAGGACAGGACAGGGCAAGACAGGGAAGGACAGGACAGGATAGAATATAATAGAATAAATAATAGGATAGGATAGGACAGGACAAGACAGAATATAATAGAATAAATAATAGGATAGGATAGGATAGAATGAAGAATGAATAGAACAGAATTCTTTTATTGGTCAAATGTGATTGGACACACAAGGAATTTGTCTTTGGTGCAAATGCTCTCAGTGTCCATAACAAATACATTTATCCTAAGATACAACACTTCATGATAGTCATAGGATATCAAATAAATAATACTAGGAAATGAAATAAAACAATATAAGTCGTAAAGATACAAGCAAGAAGATTAAAGCCCTAAGCAGAAAAGGAGAGAGGAAATAGAAAGGATAAGAAGAATAAAAGTAATACAGTCTTAGTAATAATATGACAGTGTTGTGGGAATGGGTTGTTTAGCAGAGTGATGGCATGGGGACAAAAATAAAAATAAAAGAGATTTGCCATAAAATAAAGCATATAGTAGCTGACAGAATTTTAGTGCACAACAAAAATAAATAAAACCAAATGTTGATCTATTTTAACTGGCATGGCTAGAAACACTTCTGTCTAGAAATCAACATTTTCATTCGTAGATGCCTTCTGTTTAAATCTGTCTTTGACATCAGCTAAAAGATACAGGCCGGTCCTTGACTTTACAACAGTTCACTTAGTGACCATTCAAAGTGGCAATGGAAGTGAAAAAAGTAAATTATGACCGTTTTTCACACTTACGACTGTTGCATGGTCACATGATCAAAATTCAGATGCAATTAGCTTGTATTTATGACGGTCGCAATGTCCTGGGGACACACGATCCTCTCTTGTGAACTTCTGATGAGCAAAGTCAAGGGGGAAACCAGATTCACTTAACGACTGCGTTACAAGTGTAAGAACTGAAGTGATTTGCTTAACACACGTGGCAAGAAAGGTCGTAAGATGGGGCAAAACCAAAACAGATGACAGAAACTTTGAGATCGGTTGTGGCCGTAAGTTGAGGGTTAAAAATAATAGCAATTTGCCATGGCCAATTCACCAAGGCCAACTTGACATGGCTAATTCACCCCAGCGAACTCACCATGGCCAACTTGGCATAGTCAAGTCACCAAGGCCAACTGGCCATGGCCAACTCACCATGACCAACTCAAAACAGACAACTTGCCATGGACAACTGACAACAGACAACTCGCCTTGGCCAACTAACAACAGCCAACTTGCCATGGCCAACTGACAACAGACAACTCGCCTTGGCCAACTCACTATGGATAACTTGCCATGGCTAATTCACCACAGCCAACTCACCATGGCCAACTTGGCATAGCCAACTCACCATGGCCAACTTGCCACAGCCAACTTACCATGACCAAATTGCCATGGCCAACTCACCATGGACAATTCACCATGGACAACTTGCCATGGCTAATTCACCACAGCGAACTCACCATGGCCAAGTTGGCATAGCCAACTCACCAAGTCCAACTGTCCATGGCCAACTCACCACAGCCAACTTACCATGACCAACTTGCTACAGCCAATTCACTGCGGCCAACTCCCCATAGCCAACTCGCCATGGGACAATTCAACTGTTCCATTTCATCATTTAAAACCATTTTTAAAAGTTTATTTGAACTGCTGTCGTGCACGTTTCATTTTCTTTTTCCTTCAGCATCCTTTCTTTTAATAATTCGATTCTATCATTTTTTCAATAGTTGTGTAGGAGCTCTTATCCCGCAGAAAGTTGGCCATGGAAAGTTTGTTTAGAAACATAGAAACATAGAAGACTGACGGCAGAAAAAGACCTCATGGTCCATCTAGTCTGCCCTTATACTATTTCCTGTATTTTATCTTACAATGGATATATGTTCATCCCAGGCTTGTTTAAATTCAGTTACTGTGGATTTACCAACCACGTCTGCTGGAAGTTTGTTCCAAGGATCTACTACTCTTTCAGTAAAATAATATTTTCTCATGTTGCCTTTGATCTTTCCCCCAACTAACTTCAGATTGTGTGCCCTTGTTCTTGTGTTCACTTTCCTATTAAAAACACTTCCCTCCTGGACCTTATTTAACCCTTTAACATATTTAAATGTTTCGATCATGTCCCCCCCCTTTCCCTTCTGTCCTCCAGACTATACAGATTGAGTTCATTAAGTCTTTCCTGATACGTTTTATGCTTAAGACCTTCCACATTCTTGTTTATTTATTAGATTTGTATGCCACATAAATTTGACATCTCTTAAGTAAAAGCATTTCCACCTCTTTCTCCTCTCTTTTTTGATTCTGAGCAAAAAAAAATCAGAGTATAAAGACTGGGATCAATTCAGATCCGTAGCGCGCTTTCTGCCTCCTTGACTTTTCCAAACTCTCACGCTTTCTGATCCAAAGCACATCAAAATTCCACTCTGTCTACACGGAACTTGTTGGAGAAAGTTTCCCTGCCAGTGAAAATTAAACCTCGAGGTTCGACTACTGTAATGCTCTCTACATGGGGCTACCTTTGAAAAGTGTTCGGAAACTTCAGATCGTGCAGAATGCAGCTGTGAGAGCAGTCATGGGCTTCCCTAGGTATGCCCATGTTACACCAATACTTCGCAGTCTGCATTGGTTGCCGATCAATTTCTGGTCACAATCAAAGTGTTGGTTATGACCTATAAAGCCCTTCATGGCATTGGACCAGAATATCTCCGAGACCGCCTCCTGCCGCACAAATCCCAGTGACCGATTAGGTCCCACAGAGTGGGCCTTCTCCGGGTCCCGTCAACTGAACAATGTCGGTTGGCGGGCCCCAGGGAAAGAGCCTTCTCTGTGGCGGCCCCGACTCTCTGGAACCATAATCCCCCCAGAGATTTGAACTGCCCCTACCCTCCTTGCCTTTCGTAAACTCCTTAAAACCCACTTTGTCGTCAGGCATGGGGAACTGAAATATCTCCCCTGGGCCTATACAATTTATGTATGGTATGCTTGATGTATGTCTGTTTAATAATGGGGTTTTTTAAAAAGTATTTTAAATTGTAAATTTATTAGATTTGTTATAAATTGTTTTTTATTGTGTTGTGAGCCGCCCCGAGTCTACGGAGAGGGGCGGCATACAAATCTAATAAACATAAACAACATAGCATTATCACTTACACTTACATACCGCTTCAGAATGCTTTTACACCCCTGTTCTAAGTAGTTTACAGAATCAGCATATTGCCCCCAACAATCTGGGTCCTCATTTGACCCATTTCGGATGTACGGAAGTCAACCTTGAGCCGGTGGTCCGATTTGATTTGCTGGACTTCAGCGAGCAGTTAGCTGAAGTAGCCTGCAGTGCTGCAGTCTAACCACTGCGCCACCACGGTTCACCCATATTGAGGAGGAGGCAAAAAAGTCAAGAGGGAAGCCATGCCATGCTTTGGATGTAGACAAGTCTGGATCAAAAGACAACCCAAAGTACATTGTGTCTTAAAAGTTGCCTCTTGAAAGTTGGGACATCCAATGACCTGGTTGACTCTACAGACATCACATTCTTAAAATGCTTTTTTTGAGGCCGTCAGTTGACTGAGGGTGGACTACATGATCTCCTAACTCAAGCAAGGAATGCCGCTTGGATGCACTTCTCAATAACTTCTATATCATGGCAGGATCGTGCATTGAGGAAAGGAGACAGCAAGATGATTCGCCAGGGGAGTATTGAATGAACTTTGACAGTCCAATAGGAACTGTGCCTCCTTTGGACAGGCACAAATGGCATTTCTTGGGTTTGTCACATTTGCTCAGGATGGTCACAATCCCAGGCACCACTCTGCGGAGAAGCACCCTGGTTGGGTTCAAGGGCAAGAGGGACCAAGATTGACACGAAGGTTGACCTGGCTTGGCTGCCTCTTACTCCTGCAGAACCAGGAGGTGCCACTGTGGACCATAGGACAGTAGGACAGGGAAAGTAGGCACAGTGGTGTGCTTATGCACGCCCCTTATAGACCTCTTAAGGATCTGCAACAGAACCATCCTAGTTTGCGTGGCACTTTTGGCTCCTGTCGGTGCCCAGTGGCTTTCGGGCTGTCCCCTCTCTTTCCCAGCTGGCTAGCGAAGGTGGTGCCCCCAAATCTTCCTTCAACTTACCTGTACTGGAAGGTCATGTTGGTGATTTTGATCTTGATCTCTTCCCCGTGCCGGATTTCTCCCGTCATTTCGAAGAGTTTGTTGGCCATTTTCTCGTAAATTTTGGCGTTCCTCTTGGTCTGCTTCAGCTCCTCGAAGAATTCCTCCCAGACCAGCATCAGGCCTCGCATCTCGGCTTCGGTCCAGTTCCGCGCCCGTCGGTGCTTCTCGCTTTGGACCGACGACAGCAGGCAGCCGGGAGCCGGAGCTAAAGCCATGGCAGCTGCAGGCCGAGGAAGCTCTCGGCACTGGGCAGCGCAAGCAGCGGCTGGCTGGCAGGCACAAGATGGGGCCTACATCTGACAGGCTGGAATTTAGCTAAAAGCTTTTAAACAGAGGGACGTCATTTCGATGTCATGTTTCCATAGCAACGGAGCCACTGCATAAGCTACAACAACAAAAACCTTTTAACTGAAAGGCAAAGAATCGGGACAAAGTTGACAGGCCATCAATATTAAAGCTTTTAACCACATTAGGCTTAACTAAGCCGCACGGCTCGCCCTCCCGTGCACACCAACACACACTCGTGCACGCAAACACACACACACACACACACACAGAGGCAGGCAGGCCCCCTGCATCTGCCTCTCCACCATACGACCAGCATCACAGCTGAGAGATAACTGGAAAGGCTGCAGATTCCTTGTTTTGCAAGCTTTACAGCACAGCCTGCAGCTGCCCGTGTGGGTCGGGGTCTCTCTGGGGAGACCCCCCCTTGCAGCTTCAGCTCTGGCAAAGCAAAGAGGGCACCTTCAGATCCGAGGCTCCGTTGCTGCAGGGCAAGAGTCTGTCGTGCCAGAGAGAGGGGGGTATGTATATTTTTGTTAAGCAAACAAAGTAATAACCAAAAGCCAACACGGGTTTGTCAAAAACAGATCATGCCAGACTAATCTTATAGCATTCTTTGACAAAGTGACAAAATTAGTGGACCAGGGAAATGCTGTTGATGTGGTTTACTTGGATTTCAGTAAGGCTTTTGACAAAGTAGACCATAACCAGGAACCCATACCACATCTCGGACATCAACACCCTTGAAAACATCCAAAGATATTTCACCAGAAGAGCCCTTCACTCCTCCACTCGAAACAGAATACCCTACGAAAATAGACTGACAATCCTGGGTCTAGAAAGCTTAGAACTACGGCGCCTAAAACACGATTTAAGTATTGCCCACAAGATCATATGCTGCAACGTCCTACCGGTCAATGACTACTTCAGCTTCAACCGCAACAACACAAGAGCACGCAACAGATTAAAATTTAATATTAACCACTCCAAACTTGACTGTAAAAAATATGACTTTAACAATCGAGTTGTCGAAGCGTGGAACTCATTACCGGACTCAATAGTGTCAACCCCTAACCCCCAACATTTCTCCCTTAGACTCTCCACGATTGACCTCTCCAGGTTCCTAAGAGGTCAGTAAGGGGCATACATAAATGCACTAGTGTGCCTTTCGTCCCCTGTCCAATTATCTTTCCTTTATCTCATATATCATATATATTTTCTTCCTTTCATATATCTTCTCTATTTTTACATATTACCTTTATATATATTACTTCATGTCTATTCTCTTCCATGTGTATTGTGTATTGGACAAATGAATGAATAAATAAAATAAAACCTACTATTAAATAAAGTAGAAAAATGTGGGATGGACAGAAACACCACCAGATGGATTCAAAACTGGCTAACTTAATGCACTCAACGTGTAGTGCTCAACGGAACTGCACCTACATGGAGGGATGTATGCAGTGGAGTACCCCAAGGCTCTGTTTTAGGCCCAGTATTCTTCAACACCTTCAATCAATGACTTGGACGAGGGGATAGATGGGGAACTTATCAAATTTGCAGATGACACCAAACTGGCAGGAATAGCCAACACTCCAGAAGATAGGTGCAAAATACAGAAGGATCTTGACCAACTTGAACAATGGTTGCTATCTAACAAAATGAAATTCAAGGGTGAAAAAAGTAAGGTTCTATATTTAGGCAAGAAAAACAAAATGCTCAGGTACATTCTATGTGGTACATTGCTGAACAGTAGTATCTGTGAGAGGGACCTTGGAGTCCTAGTGGACAACCATTTAAATAGGAGCCAGCCGTGTGCAGCAGCTGCCAAAAAAGCCAACACAGTTCTAGGCTGAATTAACCGAGGGATAGAATCAAGAACACATAAAGTGTTAATACCATTTTATAAAGCCTTGGTAAGGCCACACCCAGGAACTGGGTATGGCTAATCTAGAGAAAAGGACAAGGGGGGTGACATGATAGCAGTCTTCCTGTATTTCAAGGTCTGCCCAAAACAGGTAGCGACCCACTGTGGATGTCACAAGGGCATCATGAATCCGGTTCAGTCTGTGCTGGTTCATGGGTGCCATCATCTCTCCCCCCCCCCCCCCCCCCAAAATGAGCCGGGGTGGCGCAGCAGGTAGAGTGCTGTACTGCAGGCCACTGAAGCTGACTGTAGATCTGAAGGTCAGCGGTTCAAATCTCATCATCGGCTCAAGGTTGACTCAGCCTTCCATCCTTCTGAGGTGGGTAAAATGAGGAGGACCCAGATTGTGGGGGCCATATGCTGGCTCTGTTAAAAAGTGCTATTGCTAACATGTTGTAAGCCACCCTGAGTCTAAGGAGAAGGGCGGCATAAAAATCGAATAAATAAATGAATGAATAAATAAAGAAGAGGGTCTCAACTTATTTTCTTATCTTTTAAAAAAAGATTTATTTATTTTATTTGTCAAGTATATTTATATACATGATATTGGTACTAATATAAGAGAGAAACATTAGAAGAGGGACGGTAGGCATGCTGGTGCACTTATGTACACCCCTTACTGACCTCTTGGGAATTGCGTGAGGTCAACAGCAGATAGTCTAAGGGTAAAGTTTTGGGGGTTTGGTGATGAAACAACAGAGTCCAGTAGTGAGTTCCGTGCACTGACAACTCGGTTGCTGAAGTCATATTTTCTAGTCGAGTTTGGAGCTGTTTACTTTGAGTTTGTATCTGTTGTATGCTCTTGTATTGTTGGGGTTGAAGCTGAAGTAGTTGTTGACAGGAAGGACGTTGTAACAGATGATTTTATGGGCTATGCTTAGGTCGTGTTTGAGGCGACAAAGCTCCAAGCTTTCTAAGCCTATGATGATGATGTCAGATATGCACTGTGGGTTCCAGACAGGTGAGCTGTATTCCAGAATTGGTCTAACAAATGTTTTGTAAGCTCTGCTTAGCAGTGTAATATTGCCAGAGAAGAAGCTACGTAAGATTAGATTAACAACTCTTAGTGCTTTTTCGGCAATGTTGTTCAGTGGGCTTTAGCACTTAGGTCATTGGATATGAGTACTCCAAAGTCTTAGACAGAGTGAGGGTCATCTACAAGTTCGTTTCCTCCAAGTTCGTGTTTTGTATTCTGATTCTTTTTGCCAATGTGTAAGACAGAGTATTTGTCAGTTGAGATTTGAAGTTGCCAGCTGTTTGACCATTCTGCTACATGGTCATGGTCTTTTTGAAGGGTAGGAGCATTGTCGGCGGTATTAAAGTTTTAACATCATCAGCAAAGAGAGCCCCTCTCAATGGATTACAGGTTACTCAGGGAAGGAAAAGAGGGAGGAAGAAGTAATAAAGTTTTTTTCTAGCCCAAAGTCTTTGCAGGCTTTTTCATTACTACACCTTCTGAAAGTTTTTTCCAGTCCTAAGTCTTTGCAGGCTTTTTCATTACTACTCTCTGAAGGTTTTTTCTGCCCTAAATCTTTGCAGGTTTTTTCATTGCTACTCTCTCCGAAGGTTTTTTTCTAGTCCAAAGTCTTTGCAGGCTTTTCATTGCTACTCTCTCCGAACGTTTTTTCTAGCCCTAAGTCCTTGCAGGCTTTTTAAAATTGCTACTCCTTCTGAAGGTTTTTTCCAGTCCTAAGTCTTTGCAGGCTTTTTCATTACCACTCTCTCTGAAGGTTTTTTCTGCCCTAAATCTTTGCAGGCTTTTTCATTGCTACTCTCTCCAAAGGTTTTTTTCTAGTCCAAAGTCTTTTTTTCATTGGTACTCGCTCTGAATAAGGTTTTTTTCAGTCCTAACCAGGGGATAAAATAATGTGCTGAAGCTGACCAGACTAAGGATGCTAGCCAGATGAATACCTGGTAGGTAGATTTTTCACCTATTTTCCTCCCCCAAAACTAAGATGCATCTTATACTCCAAAAATACGGTAATCTCCTGACTTAAGTCTCTTGAACCTGGATTTTGTTCTTGGACCCAATCCAGCACTGTAATCCAACCCAGGATTCGGGAATATCTCAACCACAATTTCCTGCGCCATGAAGGGTGTGATAAGGTTCCAGAATCATATATCCCACACATATATAGTGTACACTCTCATTTATAATTGAGTAGCTTTTCTTTCCCTGCCAAAGCAAAATCCAGATATCTACAAGGAAGCTTGCTGGAAACTTTGAGCACAGAAAAATAATGGCTTTTTTCCCCTCCTACTACTACCTTCTTATTTTGGACCCATAAAAAGTAGTTCCCTTTATAAAGGTTTAATGAATCTTCCTTCCTTCCTTCTTCCGAGTCCTTGGAGAGGGGCAGCATACAAATCTAATAAATTATTATTATCCTTCCTTCCTTCCTTCCTTCCTTCCTTCCTTCCTTTGCTTGTTGGTTTTAATGTTTTGTTTGTATTGTTTTGTTTAAAGTTTGTATTTCAATGCCTTAAATGATCTTTGAAGGTTTATATTTAATAAAAAGTATTATTTAAAAAAGAAAAGCAGTTCCCTATTTGGAGCCATTTAAAAAAAATACTGTAAATAACGCAGATGTTACAGAAAGAATACCCACAAATCTAAAGTAGTTTAAACTCTGTTTAATAAATAATTTTGTATGCATACATCCAATGCGGTTGCATATATTTTACGTACATTATATACACCGATGCGGTTCTGAATAAAATTTCACTTTGTTAGCAAGGGGAGAGAAAAATATGGAGATAAACTGTATGACGGGAACGTTGCTTAAAAACTAATGATAATCATCCCAAGGTCGAAGGTCACAAACTCATTTGGTCTCCCATAAAGAGGCTTCCCATGGGTCCAACATTGGAAAAGCACATGGTCCTGCAACCTCCAGCTCAGGATGATGGGCCTCTGAAGCAGATGCCCAATTGGGCTGGGTAGGAAAAGGTTTGGAAGAGCTTCTGCGGTACTGACCCGTTCTTCCTCTCGGATTGCTCCAGGCGGCTTTCACAACTGGCCCCCTTGGCCGGCAAAGGGTTCCGAGTGGAGGGATTCCTGCTTGCCTGCGCCAGCCCAGCCTCTCGCCAGATGCATTCGCAGATGGAGGGATCCCTTTTGGATCTGGATCCCTTTTGGATTTGGATCTGGGAAAGAGGGGGAGGGACCAGTAATGGATTCCAGATTACGCTATCTGGTACGCTGTTGTGCTAGGGAAATTCGGGATGGGGATGCAGCAGCGCGTTGCCGGCGTGCCCACCCGCCCATGAGATTTGTCTTCAACGCATGCGCAAGCAAAATCGTGTGTTAGGATGCTCGTGCCAGCGAGAGTTTGGCGATTTTCACTGGTTTTTTGCTTCCATGCATGTGCGGAAGCAAAACTATTGTCAAAAATCGCCAAAATCTCGCTCATGGGCCCTCGCGTGAGATTTCACTTGCTGCGCCTGCGCAGAAGCTGAATCTCGCGCTAATAAGCGCCCGCGCCCGACAGACATGTGTGCCTGCCTCAGTAGCGCCGAAGAAGAAATTGTCAGTGGAGGGGACTGTCGCATTTCCAGTACAAGAGGGGGAGAGAAGGCGGGCGCCCCCGGAATCCCAGCATTTTTATAAAAAAAGGACTGTGGAGAGGAAGTCATGCAAGAGAGAACAGGAAGTTGAAATTATGCAGGGCTATGTGTGTGTGTGTGTGTGTGAGAGAGAGAGAGAGGGAGGGAGGGAGAGGGGGAGAGAGAGAGAGAGAGAGAGAGAGAGAGAGAGAGAGAGAGAGAGAGAGAGAGAGAAACAAGGACTGTGTCCTTGCCAGCTTTTGCGATCAAGTCTGCCCAGTTTTGAACTACAGATTGTAAACTGAGGCACGTCCCTTCCAAACCTACTCTTGGCTGACCACAAGATAATATTCGCCTGATTCTTTTTTCAAGTCCTCTAAAGCAAGGGTCTCTAAGAGTTTGGTGACTTTAAGACTTGTGGACTTCAACTCCCAGAGTTCCTCAGCCAGGTATTCTGGGAGTTGAAGTCCACAAGTCTTAAAGGTGCCAAGTTTGAAGACCTCTGAGATAAATGGAAGAGCTACACAATATCACAAGCCTCAGCCAACCAGGATATTTTTCTTTCTTTCTTTCTTTTTTTCTGTCTTTCTCCCTTCCTTCCTTCCTCTTTCCTTTCTTTCTTTCTTTCTTATCTTCCTTCCTTCCTTCCTTCCTTCCATTTATTTTATTAGGATTTAACTTGTTCATTTCAAAGGGTTTCAGCAAAGGTTTCAACAATTCCTTTCCACCCCCCGATTTCTTATCCAAAACACCTACATAAAATTCTCTTTTTTAAAAAAAAAAAAGAAAGAAAAAAGATCCAACTTAAACCAACATATATTTTTAAACTTTTCAAGGAGCAGCGTACAAAAGATGAAATAGAGTTTCAAAGGTGAGAAAGGAGTGCATTAAAAAAATAGACCCTAAAGAACCATACGATAGGAAAACAGTAATGAGCTATTCAACATACGTGGCAAATATTCTTTTTTTTTTAATTGTGTAAGTGCTTCCCAACCTCCACACCATTCCTGTATCTTAACATATTTATACATCATTTAGAACTATTTACATTGGCTATTTTTTTTAAAACCAAGATAATTGTTCCAATTTTTTTTAAAATCTAGAGATACAAAAGAAAGTATATCTTCATATGTCCAATTTCCCCACTCTTGTACATCAAAATACCTTGGAGTGTGCAATTGTATGCATTTGTCTGTGTGTGTGTGTATATATATATATATATACATATGAATGAAATATACACACACACACACACACATACAAACACACATATACAGTACATGTACATATACATATAATTATATGAATGAATTTGTGTTTAAGTCTTTTTCCCTTTTCTCTCTTGTCACATTTGGAAAGAACTACAAATTGCAATGGAATGGCTCTTCAATGCCTGCAAGCCGATACTGCGGAATTCACCAAGTTCGGCATGAACAATATATAAATTTAAGCTGAGATGAGCGATTTGTTTTGCATCCATATTTTGTCCATACCGTACGAGGTCTCTATTTCCCCCACCACTCTTCTTCCCCAAAAAATCCAGGCGTTGTATTGCATGGCCCAGCCACCATTACCTACGGAGTATTTGGGGTTGGGGGATTTTAATCAAACAAGGCCGAGGGTTCGCGAGGGACTTCCGTGGCGTGAGACGCAAAGGGTCGGCTTTCCAGGCCTCTCCGTCCTTCCTCCGCCTTCTTCTTCTTCATCATGGGGCGATCTTGTGAACACTTTGCAAGCAGGTGAGCAGACGGTGGTATGGATTCCCCGGGGAAGAGACCGCTTCGAAGATGGACTGGAAGGCTCGTCGATCCAATTCTTCGTCAATCTGATGCCTGTAAAAATCTATGGCCACCAGGCAGAACAAATTGAGGTCGACTTGTTCTGATTTCCCCATTCTGCTGATGATGTGCGGGAGACTTCGGGGTAAAAAAACCGAGTCAAGGATATAACCAAGTCGCGCCTGGTTAAAACGTCACGTTAAAACATTATGTTCAGTTTGCATTCGGATTTCAAAGAAAGGCAACGCCGAAGAATGTTCAAACTACCGCACCATTACACTCATTTCACTTGCTAGTAAAGCGATGCTTAAAATCTTAGCAAGGAATATTGTTGAATGGAGCAAAATTAACTTAACACACGTCTCAGTCAACAACAGAAATTTATGTGGTAGTCTTAAGTCAAGGACTCCCTGTCTTTCTGTCCTACCCCCGTGGGTTTTCCCCTGGAAATCAAGGGGCTACTCTTTCCTTCCACTCTGCAACCCAAATAGGACACCTGTGGGACGGTATCCCAATGGTGCTTTTGTTTTTATTATTATTATTATTATTATTATTATTATTATTATTATTATTATTATTATTATTATTATTATTATTATTAATTATTATTATTATTATTATTTATTGGATTTGTATGCCGCCCCTCTCCGCAGACTCGGGTGCCTAACAACAGAATAAAAACAGCATGTATATCCAATACTAAAACAGCTAAAAAACCCTTATTTCTAAAACCAAACATACATACATACAAACATACCATGCATAAATTGTAAAGGCCTAGGGGGAAAGAATATCTGTTCCCCCATGCCTGACGGCAGAGGTGGGTTTTTAGGAGCTTACGAAAGGCGAGGAGGGTGGGGGCAATTCTAATCTCTGGGGGGAGTTGGTTCCAGAGGGTTGGGGCCGCCACAGAGAAGGCTCTTCCCCTGGGCCCTGCCAAACGAGATTGTTTTGTTGACGGGACCCGGAGAAGGCCCACTCTGTGGGACCTAACCGGTCGCTGGGATTCGTGCGGCAAAAGGCGGTCTCGTAGATACCCTGGTCCTGTGCCATGAAGGGCTTTATAGGTCATATAACCAACACTTTGAATTGTGACCGGAAACCGATCGGCAACCAATGCAGACTGCGGAGTGTTGGTGTTACATGGGCGTATTTAGGAAAGCCCATGATTGCTCTCGCAGCTGCATTCTGCACGATCTGAAGTTTCCGAACACTTTTCAAAGGTAGCCCCATGTAGAGAGGATTACAGTAGTCGAGCCTCGAGGTGATGAGGGCATGAGTGACTGTGAGCAGTGACTCCCGGTCCAAATGGACAAATGGACTTTCTGGTTTTTTCTCTAAAGACATCTCACTTCTCATCCAAAGAAGCTTCTTCAGCTCTGAGTGGATGGTGGGGAACGGAAGGATTGATACTCCTTGCAGACAGCTGGCCATTTGCATTGTTTTTAGAGTTGGTGTGAAGGACTGGCCATAATCCTTCACAACATAACAGCAGGCTACATTTCATAGACCAGGAAACATAGTTTGTTCCATGCAGCTGGGTTATCAAACTGAATATTCTATCAATAACTCACTGGCAATGCACTCTGGGTGCACCACACTGGGCGCATAACCAGTGTTAAGGAGTGTGCAGAGCGATCCCTGAGTTGTCAAAGGTGTGCAGAGGAAATGTGAGATTCCAGCAGATATCCAGGAGATAGGGATAATTATTCAGTCATATAGGGCAGATATATCAAAGTGTATTAAATAGTGTTTACTTTTAGAAACAGCACAGTCAAGTTAAACAGTCCAGTCATACACATTCAAATCAGTTGATATCTCTCAATATTATTACAAATAATAATATTGCCTTTGTCTTACATATTAGATATACATTACAGCTTACAAATACATTAAATTATCATCGAACACACAGAGCTTACTACATCAGTCACAGTGAATCAGCAGAAATGAACAGAGAGGGCAAAAATCATGCTCTTTGGCTCCCTCTTATGGCAATTTGCATCATTACCTCTTAAAACTATAGTACTTCAATACATACAAGCATTCATTGTGAGCTTGTTTATATACTGCTCAAAAAAATAAAGAGAACACTCAAATAACACCTCCTAGATCTGATGAAATATCCCCATTGAATACTTTGTTCTCTACAAAGTTGAATGTGCACAACAGCGTGTGAAATTGATTGTCGATCAGTGTTGCTTCCTAAGTGGACAGTTTGATTTCACAGGTTTGATTTACTTGGAGTTATATTGTGTTGTTTAAGTGTTCCCTTTATTTTTTTGAGCAGTGTATATCACCACCCCAACTGTTTGTACATAGTACTAACATTTGAGGCCGCTTGGAGGTTTGATTCAGAACCCAAGTGGTCTCAACACTCTCCAAAAAGGATGCAAATGACCAGCTGCCTGCAAGAAGTATCAATCCTTCCATTCCCCATCACCCAGTTTGAGCGGAGGAAGCTTCTCGGATGAGAAGTGAAACGACTTCAAAGAAAAAAACCTCCTAAGAAAGTCTTGGGGAAAAAAGCCACCTTTGGGACAACTATATGACATGGATAACTCGAGAATCTCCACAAACGTCGATCGGAGGATACATTCCTGAAATCCATGGGCTGGTGGAAGCGCTTACGAAGAAACAGGAAAGGCTCCACATCGCCATGGCAATCGGCGTCCTCTGCGTGAAGTTGGAGAGAGACAGCATCACCCAGTCTCGGACCATGGAGGACTGACCCGTTGTATGCAAGGACTGAAAGACCTGGAGGAATCAAGATCCATCATTCATCCTTCGGAGGTTTTGGAAAAGCAATTAGATCGAGGAGACAAAAACTCTAAGATGCTATTATTCCTGGGTGTGCTGATGAATCACCATCTATCTATCTATCTATCTATCTATCTATCTATCTATCTATCTATCTATCTATCTATCTATCTATCTAATCTATCTAATCTATCTATCTAATCTATCCATCTATCCATCCATCCTCTTTTCTATCTATCCAACTATCACTCACCAACCCACCCACCCACCCATCCATCCCTCCATCTATCCCTCCATCCATCCACTCTTTTCTATCTAGCCAACTATCATCCACCCACCCATCCTCTCTCTTCTATCTAGCCAACTATCATCTATCTTTCTATCTATCTACTCTACCTACTCTATCCATCCATCCATCTATCCTCCATCTATCCAACTATCATCTATCTATCTATCTCCTCTATCTACCTACTCTATTTATCCATCCATCCATCCATCCATCGCCCCCACATCTTACCTTGGGCCACAAAACCTTACCTTGTAGAGTACTTTTGCCATAAATTGTGGGTAGGGTTGCTGGTTGGATAAAAATTCCCCAATCACTTTGTTCATCACGTCTTGCGGGGGGAAGAAGTCATCCAGGAACTGAGGGAGGATCAGAGTGACCACGCGAGCTTCAAAGGGGAATCCTTTCCTGACCCTGTGGAGAGAGACCGGCCATCAGTTTCCAGGGCCAGCCGGTCAGTGCTTTCCTCCAGGTCTTCTCCCTGACTTCAGAGGACCCCAATGACAGAAGCGCCATCATACATTGGGAGCTTCCTGCTGGCTAGCTGCCAGTCTGCCATAATGGGATGGGGGGGAAGGCTAACTACTCATTGTACCATCACGAGATACCAGCTTGTTTTGAAACAAGAGTTTCAAAATGGAGAGAGCGGCTATCTAGCAATTGGAAAAGACCCTAAAGAGATTTAAAGGAACTGGATTAAAAGCTCAATTTTGAGGAAAACGATTGGGAAACTGTATTTGTTTTATGTAGGGATTAATTCTTCCTGGTTTTCTGTTCCTACCGGTCAAAGAGGACAGATACTCGCTCCATTGCCACGATGACCGATTCACTGTCAGGAGCTGCCGAGTGGGGATCTGCACTTCGTCCGGGACTAAATTTCTCTTTTCCTAAAGCAGCAATCAGGAAGTGATAAAAATAAGCATTGTTACTACAGTCTGGTGAGATGGATCAAAGGGAATTGACAAGAAAGGACGATAAACAAGAACGCAGGCCTCAGCTGGGAAAGTTTTTGGTGCTGTCTGAGCTGGGTTGTTTTAATGGCAGATGCTTCGTTATCCGACTGACAGAACTGAAGAAGCTCCCCTAGGTCAGGTAATGAAGCATCTGCACAAAAACAACCCAGCTTAGAGAGAAACAAGGATTTACACAACTAGGATTGTTGAGGAAAAACAAATCAAAGGTCATTGCAGTCGTAAAGATTGATTCATTTTGAGCCAGATGTAGAAATTCCCAGTCCTACGCTTGTCTCACTGGCACATTAAACATAAGCATTTGCTTACTAGGAGGAGCGGTGTGGTGGCCTAGAGGTGGAGCTCTCGCCTCACAATCATGAGGCTGTGAGTTCGATCCTGGGTAGAGGCTGATATTTCTCTCTGTGTATCTGCTGAACAAAACTCTGTACTGGCGACAGGAAAGGCATACAGCCAGTAAACACTCGGGGTGGAAGATGATGATTTGCTTGCTAAGATGGCAGACAACATGGGTAGTTCTCAACTTACAACCGTTCATTTAGTGACTGCTCAAAGTTATAACAATACTGAAAGGAATGAGTAATTATCTTTTTTTTTCCACACAAGGTCACTGCAGTATCTCATGCCCTCATCACCTCGAGGCTCGACTACTGTAACGTTCTCTACATGGGGCTACCTCTGAAAAGTGTTCGGAAACTTCAGATCGTGCAGAATGCAGCTGCGAGAGCTATTATGGGCTTTCCTAAACATGCCCATGTTACTCCAACACTCCGCAGTCTGCATTGGTTGCCGATCGGTTTCTGGTCACAATTCAAAGTGTTGGTTATATGACCTATAAAGCCCTTCATGGCATCAGACCAGAATATCTCCGGGACCGCCTTCTGCCACACGAATTCCAGCGACCAGTTAGGTCCCACAGAGTTGGCCTTCTCCGGGTCCCGTCGACTAAACAATGTCGTCTTGCGGGACCCAGGGGAAGAGCCTTCTCTGTGGCGGCCCCGACTCTGGAACCAACTCCCCCCAGATATCAGAGTTGCCCCCACCCTCCTTGCCTTTCGCAAGCTCCTTAAAACGCACCTCTGTCGTCAGGCATGGGGGAATTGAAATTTTCCCCTCCCCCCTAGGCTTATAGAATGTATACATGGTATGCTTGTATGTATGATTGGTTCTTAAAATTGGGGTTTTTAAGATTATTTTTAATATTAGATTTCTTTACATTGTCTTTTTTATTGTTGTTAGCCGCCCCGAGTCTTCGGAGAGGGGCGGCATACAAATCTAATTAATAAATTAATAAATTAATAAATTAATAAATCAATAAATCAATAAGTATCTCCACAGTCATTTGATCACATATTCAGACGCTTGTTCCCCGGTTCAAGTAATCTTCTTTTGCTACTTTCTGACGAGTAAAGTCAAGGAGGAAGCCTGATTCTCTTTGAGAATCGTGCTACTAACTTAACAGCCGCAGAGATTCGTTTTAACGACGGTGGCGAGAAAGATCGTAAATCAGCACAAAATTTCCCTCCGCAAAATGTTTCATTTGGCAACGGAAATCTGGGGCTCATTTGTGGGTCGTAAATCAAATACAGTGGTACCTCATGATACGAACTTAATTGGTTCCAGGAGGAGGTTCGTAAGGTGAAAAGTTCGTAAGACGAAACAATGTTTCGCATAGGAATCAATCTAAAAGCAAATAATGCGTGCAAATCCTTCAGGAAAATCCCGAACTTTAGAAGGGAGGCGAACAGAGGGCAGGGAGGAGCAGCTAAAGGGGGCGGGTGGAAGAAGCAAGGCTAGGCTAAAGGGTGAGTGGGAAGGAAGAAAGGCAAGGGGGGCGCCCCTCCCTTTTCTTTCTTCAAAAGACACCATTTCAGTGCCTGTGCAAGCACGCTGTTCTCCTACTTTTTTAGATGCAAACTCTCCCCCTCCAAGTCGCCCCTCCCTTTTCTTTCTTCAAGACACCCTTTCAGTGCCTGTGCAAGCACGCTATTCTCCTACTTTTTTAGATGCAAACTTTCCCTCCAAGCCGCCCCTCCCTTTTCTTTCTTCAAGACACCCTTTCAGTGCCTGTGCAAGCACGCTATTCTCCTACTTTTTAAAATGCAAACTCTTTCCCCCACCAAGCCGCCCCTCCCTTTTCTTTCTTCAAAAAAGGAAAAAAAAAGAAACCCCTTCACCCCAGCAGCAGCGGCTTGGGTTCGTAAGGTGAAAATAGTTTGGAAGAAGAGGCAAAAAAATCTTAAACAGTGGGTTCGTATCTCGAAAAGTTTGTTAGAAGAGGCGTTCGTAAGATGAGGTACCACTGTACCTGTTTCCCTCACTTTTTTTCCTTTTCTGAGTCAGTAGCCTAAATAGCAAGTCGTGGAGAAGGGCAAGGAAGCAACACAAGGGTGGGTTGCTATTGTCACGCGGAATATTGACAGCCCCAGAGATATTCCGTAATTAAATAGTTAACTATGTGTGTTTCTTTAAGATCCTCCTATTATGATGTAATATCCTGCCACATCTAACCTCACATCCTTCTTCATGCTAAGATTCTCCATTCCTATTCTAACCTCCATCATGTGAACACGTATTTGTTATTTTGTCCACCGGGACATGTTTATTTTTGTACTTTTATAATAAAAGAAATACAGTGTTCCCTCGATTTTCGCGGGTTCGAACTTCGCGAAAAGTCTATACCACGTTTTTTCAAAAATATTAATTAAAAAATATTTCACGGTTTTTCCCCCTATACTACATTTTTTTTCTGCCCGATGACGTCATATGTCATCGCCAAACATTCGTCCACCTTTAATAAATATTTTTTAAAATAAACTTTAATAAATAAACATGGTGAGTAATAATCTAAATGGTTGCTAAGGGAATGGGAAATCGCAATTTAGGGGGTTAAAGTGTTAAGGGAAGGCTTGTGATACTGTTCATAGCCAAAAATAGTGTATTTACTTCCGCATCTCTACTTCGCGGAAATTCAACTTTCGCGGGCGGTCTCGGAACGCATCCCCGCGAAAAGTGAGGGAACACTGTATTGCTTTGAAAACAAATGAATGGGCTCTCATCCGTCACCTCCGCGGTGGGTTAATGTTCAAACGGACACTAATCACTCAAACCGTGACAGCTATTACCGCCACTAGCGTTGTGCTGCGGGCACAGCTTCGGTTGCTGTGCATGTGTGAGTGTGCTATGCACTAGCACGTGCGTGCACATGCACACCCCCAGCGTGGTTTTGCGCAGGAAACAAAAAATGCACTGAAATCTTCCAAGGGGGACGTGGTTTTTGCTCCTGTGCATGTGCAGAAGCAAAGAATCGCAGAAATCCCGCGGGCACGTGTGTCTCCTTGCAGAATTTTGCTTTAGTGCATGCGCATGAAGTGAAAAATATGGAAAATCGAATTAAAAAGATGGCGGACCCACAGAACTGTCACCGGTAGCAACCCGCTACTGAAACAACAAAAGCCGCTTTACCTGTGTACATGCAGCTCAGCATGAGTCCCAAGGCGGCCATGGCTCTGTGCGGACTGAGGACATTCACGCGGTCCACGCTCAACTTCACTAGCGCTTCGCAGTCTGGCTGAGAGAGCTGCTCCGAAAGCAGGAGCCTCTCCAGGCCTCTGAGCACACAGTGGTAGATCACCGATGGAGTGGATCCCTCGTTTTCGGAGAGCATCACTCCACACATCTGGAAGAAATGAGAAAGCGTCAGAACTGCCAATCAACGTCGCATCAGGCTCAGTTCCCTTTGAAAGCAGCCTGTACCCGAAATGTGAGATGGGGGGATAGCGGGACACAGGGATGACGAGAACCAGATGGGACCTACCGGAGACAATGGTTGAACGACCCAAGGACAGAGGCGTGGGAACAGCATGCTAACGCCCACCCAAGAGGCACCAAACTTTAGAACGGTTATCAAAACTACTCACTGAAATTTGAAACTACTCACTGTATTTGAAACTACTCACTGAAACGCACTGAAATTTTGCATGAGATTTTAGCAATATGTCCAGTCAACGGAGCAGTGGAAGTGATGTGCCGGTGCCTGGAGGCTGTTGGGGCCTGGATGGGTGTCAACAAACTCAAACTCAACCGAGACAAGATGGAGTGGCTGTGGATTTTGCCTCCCAAGGACAATTCCATCTGTCCATCCACTACCCTGGGGGGGGGAACTATTGACCCCCTCAGAGAGGGTTCGCAACTTGGGCGTCCTCCTCGATCCACAGCTGACATTGGAACATCATCTTTCGGCTGTGGCGAGGGGGGCGTTTGCCCAGGTTCGCCTGGTGCACCAGTTGCGGCCCTATTTGGACAGGGAGTCATTGCTCACAGTCACTCATGCCCTCATCACCTCGAGGTTTGATTACTGCAACGCTCTCTACATCGGGCTACCTTTGAAAAGTGTTCAGAAACTTCAGATCGTGCAGAACGCAGCCGCGAGAGCCATCGTGGGGCTTCCAAGATTCGCCCACGTTTCCACAACACTCCGTGGCTTGCATTGGCTGCCGATCAGTTTCCGGTCACAATTCAAAGTGTTGGTCATGACTTTTAAAGCCCTACATGGCATTAGACCAGAGTACCTCCGGAACTGCCTACTACTGCACAAATCCCAGCAGCCGATAAGGTCCCACACTAAACAATGGGTCCCGTCGACTAAACAATGTCGTTTGGCGGGCCCCAGGGGAAGAGCCTTCTCTGTGGCGGCCCCGGCCCTCTGGAATCAACTTCCCCCGGAGATTAGAACTGCCCCCACCCTCCTCGTCTTTCGTAAATTACTCAAGACTCACTTATACCACCAGGCATGGGGGAGTTGAGACACCTTTCCCCCCAGGCTTCTTTATATTTTGTTTCATGTTTGGTATGAATGTGCTGTTTGGTTTTTAAATATATGATAGGGTTTTATATGCTTCTTTTAATATTAGATTTGTTTTGTTATAATATTGTTTTTATTGTTGTGAGCCGCCCCGAGTCTTCGGAGAGGGGCGGCATACAAATCTAATAAATAATGAAATAATAATAATAATTTTTTGCTTCCGCATATGCACACGAAGCAAAAATATGAAAAAAGATGGTGGCGTCCATAGGACTGGCACCGCTAACAGTCACACGCAAATTGTGCAATCTGTAGATCGCTACCAGTGCATAGCCCGCCACCCACCGATAGCAACCCACTACTGGTTATAACTCTGAGTGGTACATAAATGAACTATGGTCAGTGGAGTCGAGGGTCTTTCTTTCCTAAGCGCCCATATTGGGACAGGCCTGACACAAAGAAGGATGGCTGAGTAAAGTTTTGAGACTGGTTAACGTAAGGTGTGAGGATCGGCCGAGAAGGTTGTTTTCACTTCACCCTTTCCTCGAAGGCCTTGAGGGAAACTCTCCAGAGGCCTCAATCCTACCTGAATAATTCCGGAAGAGAATTCGGGTCCGACGTCAGCAGGATAATTTTCGATTAAGTAGAAGGCCACGGCGCACATGACCAAGATGTGTTGCTGGTTGTGGAGGTTCACACAGCTGTTAAGAGAGACCAAAAAAAAAGGAGTGTGTGTGTGTTTCAACATATGACAGAGAATAGAATTAAAAACGAATATTCTTTTCTTTCATGTTTCTACTGAAGAAATGTGAATTTTAATTTAATTTATAATTTATTTAATTTATAATTTATTTAATTCATTTAATTTATAATTTATTTAATTTATTTAATTTATTTAATTCATTTAATTTATAATTTATTTAATTTATTTAATTTTTAATTTAATTTACTTAAAAACGAATATTCTTTTCTTTCATGTTTCTACTGAAGAAATGTGAATTTTAATTTAATTTATAATTTACTTAATTTATAATTTATTTAATTCATTTAATTTATAATTTATTTAATTCATTTAATTTATAATTTATTTAATTCATTTAATTTATAATTTAATTCATTTAATTTATAATTTATTTAATTCATTTAATTTATAATTTATTTAATTTATTTAATTTTTTATTTAATTTACTTAAAAACGAATATTCTTTTCTTTCATGTTTCTACTGAAGAAATGTGAATTTTAATTTAATTTATAATTTATTTAATTTATAATTTAATTTATTTAATTTATTTAATTTATAATTTAATTTACTTAATTTGCAATTTATTTAATTTATAATTTGCTTGATTTATTTAATTTATAATTCAATTTAATTTATTCAATGTAAAAGAGGATTAAGCCACCTCTAGGCAGCCTCAGAAGAAGCAATTACAAGTAGCCCTCAACTTACAACAGTTCATTTAGTGACCATTCCTTTCAAAATTACCGAGTTTCCCTGAAAATAAGACCATTTCATTTTTGTTTTAAAAACCCCCTGAAATAAGCATTTGACCTTACAGCCATGCAGTCAATCGCGCTTATTACCAGGGGAGGTCTTACTGTGAGGTAAACAGGTGTATGAAGGGCACCGAAAGATGCAACTTACGACCGTTTTTCAGAGTTACAACCTATGCAGCATCCCGGTGGTCACACGGTCAAAATTCAGTCAGTGACGGTTGCTGGGTGAACCCTCTTCTGACAGGCAAAATCAATATCAAAGCCTGTTTCATCGGTGTGCCTTTCGTCCCCTGTCCAATTGTCTTTCCTTTTTCTCACTTATCATATATATTCTCTTTCATATATCCTCTCCTCTAAGTTCACTTTTACCCTTATATATATTACTACATGTCTATTTTTCTTCTTATATATTTCTGTATTGGACAAATGAATTTTTTAAAAAAAGATCTACTGACCACTGGCCCTGCTCGTTCTCTTCCGCTGGCTTCCCACTACACGATAGTCATACCAACTTCTCTGGTGAACATTCCCCTCTAGAGCTACGTGCCTTGTAACCTTACTTTCCAGATAACCCTCGTAGCATTTCAATAACCAGGTTAAGTTTGGATGTGTGTTTCCCACCCCCGTCCACAATCTCATTTCCGCTGTCGGATGATACATTTAGCGACACCTGTCTGACACCTACTGAGCCACGCTGCGCAGATTGGAGAGGAGGTATTCGGTGATGACCGGAATGAGTTGCTTCGCCGTCTCGTCCAGCAGATCGCACTCCAAAATGTAGAGGATGCCGTGAAGCGCCCCAATTCTGCTCGGCATGTGCGCGCTGCGGAGCGTCGATTCGAGCAGGCGGCTGACGGGCTCCGCCACAGCTTTATCCTGATGGACGCAAATAAGTCACAGGGGGGTGAGGCTGAATTTACCAGCTGGCGGGGGAGCTTTCCCCAATACAGTGGTACCTCGACATACGAGTCTAATTCGTTCCAGACCCGGGCTCATATGTCGATCAACTCGCATCTCGAACGAATGCCTTTAGACTTTGTTTTTCGCGCCGAGATAACTAGAAGCAAGGAATTCTTGCGCCACCTAGTGGAAGCTCGGCTCGTATCCCGAATTTGAGCTCGGGTGTCGAACAGAAATTTTGCTGGCGTCTCGACTCGTAACTTGGAATACTCGCATGTGGAGCAGCTCGTATCTAGAGGTACTACTGTATGGATTTCTTAGTGCAGACTCTTAATATAGGTAGTCCTTACGACAGTTCTCTTAGGGATTGTTCCAAGTTAGAAACGCTGCTGGGGAAAAAAGGATCTGTTTTCCACCACTGCAGTGATGGCAAAGCTTTTTCGGTTCGTGTGCCAAAATGTGTGTTTGTGTGTGTGTGCTAGTATGCGTGCATATGCACACACCCCTTCCCTGCTCCCCCATACATTCGCATCCCGCCACACGCTGCCCTCCGCGCATGCCCACAAGCCTTTCCAAAGCCTGGTAGGTGAAAAAAAAAAGCCCAAACGGGTAAACTGGAAGTTCAGAAAAACGCACTTCCGGTTTGCCCATTGTGCTGTTTTTTTGCACTCCGGGGCTTCAGGAAGCTTTCCTCGAACCCTCCGGACTCAAAAAAACAGCACAATGGGGAAACCGGAAGTGCGTTTTTCTGAACTTCCAGTGTAAGAAACATATAGGGCCTGGACATAAAAACACTTTACTAGCGTACTGAACTTCCGAACCTTGGTTTGAGAGATAGCCGGCCTTGCCAGGAAGGGATTGCAAAACAGGAGGAAAACATGGCTATGTTTGGGTATAAAATTCTTAGGAAAGATGTCCACGATGCATTAAGGATGAAGTGACCCCAAATTCCAAGCCAGGAAAGGGGAAAAACAACATGATAAAGTGATTTAGTAAGTTCCTAAGAAATATGGTGAAATATGTTGAAATAACAGACAAACAACTCCAAATATGGACAGACTATGGACAGAGGGAAGGGGTGTAAACAAGACGTCATGAAACCTATATAAGATCATCCCTGTAGTTGAGTAATTGACCTTCAGAGGAACACTTCAAGGTTGACTCAGCCTTCCATCCTTCCGAGGTGGGTAAAATGAGGACCCGGATTGTGGGGGCAATAGGCTGGCTCTGTTAAAAAGTGCTATTGCTAACATGTTGTAAGCCGTCCTGAGTCTAAGGAGAAGGGCGGCATAAAAATCGAACGAACAAACGAACAAACAAACAAACACAGGTACCTTCCCTGTGACCTCTCCAGGTCCCTGTATGATCATACCAGATTTTTTCTGTATTTTCTATTTTTTGTTGTTAATAAAGACTTTTGCTTTTATTCTCTTGGTCTCTGGGGAATTTTTCTAACATCCAGTTTGTCCTGTTGGGGGATTTTTTTTTGCCTCAATGGCTTTAGTTAGGCTGTGTTTATGTGTGTTACCCCTTCGCTCAGGGACTTGCCAGAAATTTGGGAGTGTTTGGGGCAATGATAGAGCCGGGGTGGCGCAGCAGGCAGAGTGCTGTACTGCAGGCCACTGAAGCTGACTGTAGATCTGAAGGTCAGCAGTTCAAATCTCATCACCGGCTCATGGCTGACTCAGCCTTCCATCTTTCCCGGGTGGGTAAAATGAGGACCCGGATTGTGGGGGCAATAGGCTGGCTCTGTTAAAAAGTGCTATTGCTAACATGTTGTAAGCCACCCTGAGTCTAAGGAGGAGGGCGGCATAAAAATTGAATGAATGAATGAATGAACAAATGAATAAATGAATGAATGAATAAATGAATAAATGAAATAATTAAATAAATAATTAAATAATTAATTAATTAAATAAATAAATAAATAAATAAATAAATTTGGAGCAAGAAAGAGGCAGCTTGAACTATCAGCTGCCTGTGTTAATTCTGTGCCGTGCCCTGGGTCATCACAGGAGGTTTCGGACTCCATGGTGGGTCGTACGTTGAGGACCGGCTGTATCACCCAAAAATATCTTACCATGCCAAGGACAGCCGCTGCTTTGCACATGGCGGGCACCAAATACTGAAGAAGGATCTCGTCTTCTGGCGGGTGGACTTTCCGCAGCTCCGTTAAGGTTGCGTACATCATTTCAAACTGATTTCTCTCGGTAAATAAGTCGGAGACGGCTAAAAGCTGCGAAGACACAAGCCAGAAAACATCGTAACGTAAGTGTCGTGAGTGCTCCTTGTCCGCCTCAGGTCATGTCAGATTCTGAGGAGGATGAGCCAGGCCCTTCTGGATACCATGGGCCAGGGGGGCTGCCAGTTGGAGCAGAGAGCAAGAGTGAGGGAGAAAGTGACCTGAGGAACCACTAGAGGGGGCTGATGGGGCAATGGGAGAGTGGCCCCAGTCGGAGAAGGAGGAAGACATGAGTGGTGTGGCAGTGGGCATGGCTTGGTGGGAACGGCTTGGTGGGCGTGGCAAGGGAAGGATACTGCAAAATCTCCATTCCCACCCCACTCTGAGGCCAGCCGGAAGTGGTATTTGCTGGTTCTCTGAACTATTCAAAATTTCTGCTACTGGTTCTCCAGAACCTGTCAGAACCTGCTGGATTTCACCTATGTATGAGATGCTCAGATTTGGAAAGATTTATCAACCTAGTAAATAAAAAGCCTAAAATATGCATAAATACGGCTACGATTAATTGCATCAATAAAAGTATTTACTGCATTTTTCAGAGTATAAGATTCACCTTCTTCCGCCCTAAAAGAGGCTGATAGTTTGGGTGCGTCTTATACTCTGAATGTAGCTTTTTTTTCAGCCCTAACTAGCTGCTAACGATTTCCCAGCTATTACCTTGCAGGCTCTTTCATTGTTTCTCTCTGCAAATAATGTTTTCCAAGCCCTAAGTCTTTGCAAGGTATTTTCCCCCATTGGTCTAACTTGCTCCAAATGTTTCTTTCCGGCCCGAACTAGCTGCTAACAATGTTCCCAGCTCTTACTGGCTTGCAAGCTCTTTCATTGTTACTCTCTGCAAAGAATATTTTCCAGGCCCTAAGTCTTTGCAGGTTTTTTTTTCATTGCTCTATCTTGCTCCAAATGTTTCTTTCCAGGTGCTAATGATGTTCCCAGTTCTTACTGGCTTGTAAGCTCTTTTATTGTTACTCTCTGCAAATAAAGTGTTTTTAAAGCCCTAACCAGGGGATAAAATAATGTGCTGGCTAAGGACGCTAGTCAGATGAATACCTG
This sequence comes from Erythrolamprus reginae, assembly GCF_031021105.1. NCBI lineage: Eukaryota > Metazoa > Chordata > Lepidosauria > Squamata > Dipsadidae > Erythrolamprus > Erythrolamprus reginae. Next base: position 12,995,089 of record NC_091956.1, read on the forward strand.
GTAAGCAGGTTCTTTTCCCTATTTTCCTCCCCAAAAACTATATACTCCAATGCATCTTATACTTCGAAAACTACTGTATCTGTTGCCACCTGAACTCATCTGTACCATTAACAATTTAATAAAGACACTTAAAAGCTTACAGATCGGACCACTTCGCTGATCAGGGTGACTGGCGTCTTCTTGTTTGGACTGGATGGGAGGATCCATTGACTGTATAATTCCAATAGGAACTGGGAACACGAATGAATGTCTACCCCAGCACGGTGCTTCCTGCAAGTCAAGAGAAGCTAAATAAGTTGATAGAATTCCGCTGTAAATATTAGATTTGTGATGGTGGCGAGTAGCTATAATTTGGGTGTTGTTGTGGTGCCATTAGCCACCAACGGAGCTAGCAGCAAACTCAAATGATGTTGGGGAGGAACCTGGGCCAGTCCTGGAGTCTGGGGAAAGGCTCCTATGGATGCTCTGCATCCGAGCCAGAGCCAGAGCCAGAGCCAGGGCCATCCGACATTTCCCAGCTGCCTTCGGAGTCAGTGATAAATAGGGAAGAGGAATAGCTGGGGCCTGTTCCAGATGCACGTATGCATAGACTGTCACTAGAAAGGAACAACTGAGGAACATGGGCTGACTCAAGAAGAAAGGCACATGTGGATGCTGAAGGGCCCCTCCCTGGCTGGGTAATAAATAGAAGCAAAAGGGGAATGGTAGTTGCAGGAGACAATGGTTTGTATTTCTTTCGGGGGGACGGGATTCCTGTAGCGAAAATGGAGCTGCGTGCACGGCTCTGGGTGATTGGCGGGTGCGCACGTGTGTTGGAGTAAGATTTGGCTTCTGTGCATGCGCAGGAAGCGAAACCTCGCTCCAACGCACGTGCACACGAGATTTCAGGGATTTTCAGCAGTTTTTGCTTCTGCGCGGAATCAAAAAAAAAAGTTGAAATTTCACGCACCCCCCGCGTCTTATTATGAGATTTGCTTCCTGCGCATATGCAGAAGCCACATCTCGCTCTAACACACATGTACGCATGACGGGCATGCACACATCGGTCACCCGGAGCTACGCATGCATCAGCACCAACAGCGGAAATTGCAACCCACCCACCCCCGCCTTGCTGTGGCCTGTTCCAGAGTCGCGTATGCGCGAGCTGTCAGGAGAATGAAACAACTGATGAACGGAGGGGCTGACTCAGGAAGAAAGACACACATGGATGCTGAATGGCCTCTCCCTGGCTGGGGAATAAATAGAAGCAAAGTGGGAGAAGTAGTTGTAGAAGACAACAGTTCCTATTTCTTTTGGAAGATTTGCTTATCACCTCCGAGACTGCTTGCCAGGAATTAATTTACAGCTGCCTTGGCAATTATCCAAAGATTGATAAGATCTGTTATTGCAATTAACCCTTGGAAAGATTATTGCCTGGACTTTTCTGTGTGGAAATGCCATGAATTCACAGTAGTTAGATAAAGAGGGGTTTTTTGGGACAAGGGATTCCGTTTCTTGGTTCTGCTAAGGCTGGGTCAGAATTAGGTGTAGGATGAGGGTGAAGAGACGTTCTCCGAGCTTGTAGGTTGGTTTCCAAATGTTACTACAAATCAAGAGAAGTTAACAATCCTAGAGAAATCAACGGTAAATATTAGATTTGCGGATGGTGGCGATTATCTGTAATTCAGGTGTAGGATAAAGTTGGAGGTTCATTCTCCAAACTTTAATAATAATAATAATAATAATAATAATAATAATAATAATAATAACAATAATGTATTAGATTTGTATGCCGCCCCTCTCCGTAGACTCGGAGCGGCTCACAACAAAATAATAACAGTGTAACAAATCTAATATTAAAACCATCTAAAACCCAATTTTAAAACCACACAACACAATCATACCATGCGTAAACTATATAAGCCTGGGGAATCTCAGTTCCCCTATGCTTGGTGACATAAGTGGGTCTTTAGCAACTTACGAAAGGCAAGGAGGGTGGGGGCGGTTCTAATCTCTGGGAGGAGTTGATTCCAGAGGACCGGGGCCACCACAGAGAAGGTTCTTTCCCTGGGGCCCGCCAGATGACATTGTTTAGTCGACAGGACTTGGAGAAGGCCAATTCTGTGGGACCTTATCGGTCGCTGGGATTCGTGCAGCAGAAGATAGCTCCGAAGGTATTTTGGTCCGATGCCATGTAGGGCTTTATAGGTCATTACCAACACTTTGAATTGTGACGGGAAATTAATTGGCAGCCAGTGCAGGCCGCAGAGTGTTGGAAAGACATGGGCAAATATAGGTAGCCCAACAATAGCTGTTGTGGCTGCATTCTGCACGATCTGGAGTTTCCGAACACTCTTCAAAGCTAGCCTCATGTAGAGATAACAACAAGAACAACAGAGTTGGAAGGGACCTTGGGGGTCTTCTAGTCCAATCCCCTGCTTAGGCAGGAAACCCTACACTACTTGAGACAAATGGTTATCCAACATCTTAAAAACTTCCAGTGTTGGAGCATTCTCCACTTCTGGAGGCAACCTGTTCCACGGATTAATTGTTCTAAGTGTCAGGAAATTTCTCCCTAGTTCTAAGTTGCTTCTCTCCTTGTTTAGTTTCCACCCATTGCTTCTTGTTCTACCTTCAGGTACTTTGGAGAATAGCTTGACTCTCTCTTCTTTGTGGCAACCCCTGAGATATTGGAAGACTGCTATCGTGTCTCCCCTGGTCCTTTTCATTAAACTAGACATAGCCAGTTCCTGCCACCATTCTTCATATGTTTTAGTCTCCAGTCCCCAAATCATCTTTGTTGCTCTTCTCTACACTTTTTCTAGAGTCTCTTGTGGGTTGGTTTCCAAACGTTTTGTTACCAGGCTCAGGAATTCTGGGAGTTGAAGTCCACAAGTCATAAAACTAAAAAAAAAAGAAGAAGACTTGCCTGGAATTGATGGGGGAGGAAGGGGGCGAAGAAAGGGCCGGCATGTCGCTTTCGTCATCTTCATCTTCCCCCCATTCTTCTTCCCGCAACGGAGTAATGCTATTTCCCAGCCACACAGAATGGATGGAGACCTACGGGCAAAATACAAACAAAATAAAATAAAATAAATAAAAAAGATTGAAAACAATTCTTGAGCTCATTAAACGCGCACATCAACGTAAACAAAACATCCCCCCGAATTCATGCATAGGTCAAGTAATGGAAGACACCAACACGGGGAATTCTCAATGTATGATCAAAAACTGAGGCTCCAAATTTTAGGTGGGCCACAAGTGTTAAAATCAATTTTACGACGTGACCCCCCCCCTGCCGATGTTGCGACCGTCATAAAATAGGAGTCGGTTGCCAAACGTCCAAACGTAAATAACGTGATCGCGGGGGATGCTGTCAATGGTCATAAGTGTGAAAAATGGCCACAGAAGTCCCTTCGGTTCAATGCTGCTTGCAACTTTGAACGGTCGCGAAATGAACTTCTGCATGTTGAGGACTGCTTATGTTTTGGGCATCTGGAAATTGTTGTGATTCAGCCTGAGGCTCCTCAGGGACCGGCTGGATCTCTGCCGGATCCATGCCCAGAGGAGGAGGACAGTGAACAGGAGGGGGAGGACCAGGCAGACGGGGAAGAGGAACGTCAGGAAGAGGAGGAGGGGGAGCAGCCTGAGAGCCCCGGGGGGGGGGGGGGCTCTCCCCAGCTAGTAGCCTGGACTCATTGGATGAAGACGCACAGGCTATAATAGACATGAGGCAGCGACGTGCAGCTCAAAGATGGGAGCAATTAGACAGGTATTTCCATCCCTGAATTGGCAACAGCTGGGTTTGGGTGTGGTTCTCCTCAGCAGGGTTGAAAAGGCAGGCCCGCCCTTACAGTCTTGTGGAGCGTTATCAACTAGGAGTCCTGTGACCTTGCTTTGCTTCTCGGCGTCTCGGTTTTATTATCTCCAGCGTTGTTTTTGCCAGCAAGAATCCTGTTTTATTGCCTGGCCTTCGTGAAATCTCTGTGAAGCTCCAGAGTGTTCCTGTCTGTAAGAACAGTTTCTGTTACCTGTGTTTGCTTTGAATTCTATAAACTGCCTTTGCTTTTTACCAGTGTGTCTGGATTCTCTTTTTGGTTGGTGTTGGCTTCTGGGGGGACCCAGACAGAACAGAAATGGACTCTCTTTTTTTTAGCGTAACAGGCGTTTGAACAAACCTGTCCTAGTTTGTATGCCATGTTCCCCATTTCACGCTCCGTATTGATTTGAAGTAGCAGCTTCTCATGGCTGATGAGCGAACCTGAAAAGGAAAAGACGAGAAAAAAGTGAGGGTATAAAAACACAAGCAACCAATATAAATTGCTAGTGCAGTCAGACGGGGACACAATTGAAGGACTGACTAAATGGTGGCAAAATGAGATACAAGTACAGTAGTACCCCTAGATACGAGCATAATTCGTTCCATAAGGGAGCTTGTATCTCGAGGCAACTCGTATCTGGAACAAGTTGTTTTTCCCCTCCGAGATAACCAAAAGCAAGGATTCTTGCGCCACCTAGTGGACGCTCGGCTCGTATCCCGAATTTGAGCTCGGGAATAGAACAGAAATGTCTCTCCCCTCGTGGCTCGTATCTTGAAATACTCGCATGTAGAGCAGCTCGTATCTAGAGGTACTACTGTAGAGGTACAAGAGATGGAAAATATAGTAGAAAATATAAGGAAAATTAAAAATACGAGAATCAGGGAAATGAGAAGGAAAATATGACATAAGTGGTATTTTACTCCCGTTCAACTCGCACCCTTTCAGCAGAATGTCAGGGGGAATGGTTGGCATGGGTGTCAAGATAAAGGAGTGTTTATGCATACGTTTTGGGGATGCCCGATAGTGCAGGAATTTTGGCAAAAAGTGAAAGAGGATATCAATAGAATGCTAAATATACAATGGACAATCACTAAGGAAATGGCAGTACTAGTTAAAAGCAATGCGACATGGGAGAATTTAGAGAAATAAAAAAAGCAGCAATAGAAAGCGCTCAGGCAGTAATAGTTTTGGGTTGGAAGGATGCGACAAAATGGACAATGCAAAATTGGTATAGGTACATGGTGGACCATATTCAATTTGAAATTATGGATAAAAGGATAAATTCGGATAATGAAACTGAGTTGGGACAACTGATGGGACGGTGGGAGAAGGTAAGACGATATATGACGAGCAGAATCCGAGACCAAGCTACAAGAAATAAATTGGAATCACTCTATAATATGTAAATAGATATATTGCTCTTGGGTCAAGTGGATTATACAAGAAACACCCCCAATTTGGTGGTGGGGAATGTGTGTGTGTCTGGGTGGTGGGCACATTTCACTATGCACTGTTTTATGTTGTGTGTAATATAAATTTGTTAAAAATTAATTTAAAAAATTATTTAAAAATAAAAATAAAAAGGAAAAGATGAAACGTAATTCGGAAGGCCGGAGTTTCCATTTATTCATCTGTTAAGACTGATCAAGGAGCCGAAGGGGGTGAAACCCCACAGATCTCCAGTCTCTGATGTGGAGGATGCCTTGGCCTGCAGGCCTGCCCCCGTCGGAGCCTGAATCTGCGGAGGAAGACGAGCTGGAACTGGAGCCAACCGAGATAGAGGGGGCAGTTTTGTTGGAATATGGGGAGGAGCAGGCCGAGTCAGGCCAAGGCCTTTCAGGATTACTGTTAGTACAAGGTACATGGTTGTTAGGGTTTGCCATTGTAAACTACCTATTGTAGTCTCTCGTGCTATCACTTTAAATATGTTAGGCTGGTTCACCATAAGAGGGCGCCAGTACTCCTTCCTTCAATGATGCTTTATCGCTCATTCGCTTTTGCTTTGCCTTGAGGGGGGAGTGTGTTTGCTTAGTGCTTGCTATGGATTGTTGTCTATTTTGTATATATGTAAATAGTACTTATTAAGCATAACTAAGTCTGTGTCTTTTTCTTTGGCTTTACCACACATCCACACTCTGTTAAAAATTCTATGCTCAGTGTATGTCAAAGGTCTCATAGCCTAGCTATACCGAGACGTGCCAACAATTACAACAGCCTTTGGCAGGAAGGAACAGGGGCAGGATGGTGAAGAGGGTTTTAGGCAATGAACATGAGCCAGGGTGGCGCAGCAGGTAGAGTGCTGTACGGCAGGCCACTGAAGCTGACTATAGATCTGAAGGTCAGCGGTTCAAATCTCATCACCGGCTCAAGGTTGACTCAGCCTTCCATCCTTCCGAGGTGGGTAAAATGAGGACCCGGATTGTGGGGGCAATAGCCTAGCTCTGTTAAAAAGTGCTATTGCTAACATGTTGTAAGCTGCCCTGAGTCTAAGGAGAAGGGCGGCATAAAAATTGAATAAATAAATAAATAAATAAATGAGAGACAGAATTCTGGCAAGGACCAACCCCATCCGATCCGAGAACATGGAGAGTGGAGAGAAGGCAAGAACAGCACAGACTGAGCAGGCTACTCAGGAGGAGAGCGACCTGCCCCCAAGGCACACCTGAAGCTTGAGGAGACACTGTAGGTATTTGTTGGGAGTAAATGCTGAGTTCCTGGAGTGTTGTGTGCCGATGTTTGAACTTTCCTAAATTCCTTGCATTCTTTTCTTGATTTCTGGATAACTTGTCTTGCTCCTTTGGTTTCTGGTCTCACTGACTTGCCCTGCTGGATTTCTTGCTTTGCAGCAGTGGTGCTCACAGTATTAGATGGACTATTTGCAGTCAGAGGCTGTTGAAGGTGTGTGTGTTTGTGTGTGCATGTCATCACTGCTCTGGGACTTGCCAGAAATCTGGGAAAGTTTGGGGAAATTTGGAGAAATAAAGGGGCAGTTTGAATTGCCAACTGCCTTGGCTATTTCTGTGCCGTGCCCCGGTCACCACACACTGAACAACTGTAGCAAGAACTCACTTAACAAATGTCTCACTTAACCGAAGGGAAAAAAAAATATTTTTTTTGCTCAATTGTGGTCGTAAGTCAAGTAAGTTGTCCCTGATTAAAAATGCAGAATCAACCGTGAGCTTGTAACATTGAGTGAGACTTCATTTCTCTTCCCAAATCCAAGCACAAGTAGCAAGGGGCAGAAGTCAGCCACCCATGGCTCTGGAGCTGTATGTGGCTCTTCCATCCTTCTATTATGGCTCCCTCTCACCAGTTGGCCACAATTTTAAGAGGAGCTTCTGGTTAGGGAGAGGGGGGGGGGCGTTTGCCCAGGTTCGCCTGGTGCACCAGTTGCGGCCCTATCTGGACCGGGACTCATTGCTCACAGTCACTCATGCCCTCATCACCTCGAGATTCAACTACTCTCTACATGGGGCTACCTTTGAAAAGTGTTCGGAAACTTCAGATCGTGCAGAATGCAGCTGCGAGAGAAATCATGGGCTTTCCCAAATATGCCCATGTTTCGCCATCACTCCGCAGTCTGCATTGGTTGCCGATCAGTTTCCGGTCACAATTCAAAGTGTTGGTTATGACCTTTAAAGCCCTTTATGGCATTGGACCAGAATATCTCCGAGACCGCCTCCTGCCGCACAAATCCCAGCGACCGATTAGGTCCCACAGGACAAAGCGTTGGGCTGGCTTTTCTTGGCACCGTCTCTTTGACACTGGCATATCCCAGCGACCGATTAGGTCCCACAGAGTGGGCCTTCTCCGGGTCCCGTCGACTAAACAATGTCGGTTGGCGGGCCACAGGGGAAGAGCCTTCTCTAGGGCGGCCCCGACTCTCTGGAACCAACTCCCCCCGGAGATTAGAACTGCCCCTACTCTCCCTGCCTTCCGTAAAGTTCTTAAAACCCACCTTTGTCGTCAGGCATGGGGGAACTGAAACATCTCCCCTGGGCCTATACACTTATGTATGGTATGTTTGTGTGTGTGCTTGTTAGTATATCGGGGTTCTTTTTTAAAACTTTTTAAATATTTAAATTTATTTGAATCTATTTGGATTTGTACAATTTGTTTATGCCTGTTGTGAGCCGCCCCGAGTTCATGGAGAGGGGCGGCATACAAATCTAAATAATAAATACATAATAAATAAAAGTACGGCACTCCAGGAGGAAACTCTATGGCAAGGGGCGGGTTTTCTGGTCAGCTCCACAATTGATAGGGCTTTCGATTAGGACAGGAAGAGGAAAAAGAAAGCTGTGCTAGGAGGAGACTCTATGGTGGGAGAGCTGAACTTCCGGTCAGCTCCAAAATTGAACGTCGGGCTTCCTGTTGGAACCTTTATGGTTCTTTGAGTGTTTAACGTTGCCGACCCCTGGTGAGGGGGTATCTCTCTTGTGTGCTTGTTGTGCATGTAGTGATTTGATTGTTGAGACACTGACAAATATATAAATCACTGCTTACCTGTAGTAGAGGGGGCCAGGGATGGAACAGGGTCCCACACCTGGTATACGTGGTGGCAAGCGACGTTGTCTCTCTTAGAGGCCATTTCTTGGATCTCTTGCTCAACAATTCCTCGGATAATGTTCAATTTTCTCCCGAACCTGATATTCGGCGGAAAGAATGAATTGTTGAATAATAATATACAGTGATACCTCGTCTTACAAACGCCTCGTCATACAAACTTTTCGAGATACAAACCTAGGGTTTAAGATTTTTTTGCCTCTTCTTACAAACTATTTTCACCTTACAAACCCACCGCCGCTGCTGGGATGCCCCGCCTCTGGACTTCCGTTGCCAGCGAAGCACCTGTTTTTGCAATGCTGGGATTCCCCTGCAGCATCGCAAAAACACAGAAGTCCAGAGGTGGGGTTTCCTATGGAAGGGAGCCTCAGGGGAATCCCAGCAGCGCAAAAATGGGCGCTTCGGCTGGCAAAAGGGGTGAGTTTTGGGCTTGTACACATTAATCACTTTTCCTTTGATTCCTATGGGAAACATTGTTTCGTCTTACAAACTTTTCACCTTAAGAACCTCGTCCCGGAACCAATTAAGTTTGTAAGACAAGGTATCACTGTATATAGAAAAATTGACAATTCAGCGAGGCGTTTTTAAACCATGGCAGACGAGCCACAACATGTTTACATTCAGTGACTGTGGATTTACCAACAATGTCTGCTGGAATTTTGTTCCAAGCCTCTACTACTCTTTCAGTCAAGTAATATTTTCTCACGTTGCTTCTGATCTTTCCCCCAACTAACCTCAGATTGTGGCCCCCTTGTTCTTTTGTCCACTTTCCTATTGAAAACACTTCCCTCTTGAACCTGATTTAACCCTTTCACATATTTAAATGTTTCAATCATGTCCCCTCTTTCCCTTCTGTCCTCCAGGCTATACTGATTGAGTTCATGAAGTCTTTCCTGATAGGTTTTATGCTTCAGACCAGTGGTCCCCAAACTACGGCCCGCGGGCCACATGCGGCCCACTGAGGCCATTTATCCGGCCCGCCAGTGAGTGACAAGAGCACAGGGAAAAGAGAGAGAGAAAGAAAGAAAAGGGAAAGAGAGGGAGGGAAGGAGGAGAGGAAGGAAGGAGGGAAGGAAGGAAGGAGAAATGGAGGGAACAAGGAAGAAAGGAAGGAAGGAAGAATGAAATGAATGGAGGGACAGAGGAAAGAAAGACTGTTTTGGGGGGGGAGGTAATTTTTTTAAATTTTTCTCTCAACATACATTCAAACAACACAGTGTACCATATAATTTTCCACGAATAAAATGCAGTATTTTGTTAGTAACTAATATCAATCGTCAAAAAAGTTGCAAAAGTTTTTTTTTATAGTTTTGTCATCCAGTTACATTCATTTTCTTTTAATTAAATTCCCTCCTTAATGTTCCTTCAAAAAGTACAACGCCAATTATATTTCTAACTTATTAACCATTATGCCAACGTGCTTTTTTCTTTCTTTGTACATTTTTCATAAGCCAAGAAAACCTTGTATAGCCAATCAGATGTTAACAAAAGAAAATTAAAAACAAAACATAAACATATATGAATTTTAGACCTTCCCCCTCTAAATAGTATGTTCCCATTTTGTTTTTTACTTTAAAACAAGGTATGTGCAGTGTGCATAGGGATTTGTTCATAGTTTTTTTAAATAGTCCGGCCCTCCAACAGTCTAAGGGACAGTGAACTGGCCCCCTGTGTAAAAAGTTTGGGGACCCCTGCTTCAGACCGTCCAACATTTTTGTAGCCCGTCTTTGGACCCGTTCAATATTATCAATTCCATTCCATTCTGCCATCGGGAAGCCTGTGGCTGACTCAGGGAAATTCTCCTGGAGGTTTCTCTTATATATGGTTTTTGATACTTCCCTGAAACCACCAGAAGGCTTGCAAATTATGCTATCCCAGAATGAAGGTGGTTATGGGTAATGTTTCCCCTAATCAAGGCATAATGGGGGAAAAGGAAGCAAAAGCCCACCCCTCCCACCCGCAAAATACCTGGTGTCAAGAGCTTTCAAGGTTTTGTTCCGAGGCTGCTGCTCCAAACAGCTGACGGCTGGATTGCCGGCCAGCGGGATGGTCATTGCGCTCAACACCAAGGAGGTGATGGCCTGAACAGCCAGGACATTGATCTGGGTCCTTTCTATGTCTTCCTGGAAACAAACAAAAAATAAAGGGCACATGTGTCAATCTAATTTAGGTGGGAGGGGGGATCAGCAGGGAGAGGGTAGGAAGGAAACTTCTGAAAAGAATCAGGTGTTTATGTCTATCTAGAACAGAGGTCCCCAAACTTGGCCACTTTAAGACCTGTGGGCTTCAACTCCCTTCCTTCCCTTCCCTTCTTCCTTCCTTCCTTCCTTCCTTCCTTCCTTCCTTCCATTTATTTATACATTTTTCTTTTACAAGCATAAGTGCTTTGTGAACAGTGCATTGTCTGGGTCAGTTTGCTAACACATACAAATATTTATCAGATTTCCAATCTCTGTCTCTATAATCAAGCCATTGATAAAAGAATTCTGGGTGTTAAAATCCATAAGTAGCCATGTTTGAACACCTCTGATCTGGGGGGGGATGCAGAGCTGGCTTTTCAAACCCCCTTTTTAAACAGAGAAAGAAATAAAGAAAGAGAGAGAGAGAAAAAAACAGACAGAGACAAGAGGGACAAAAAGAGAGAGAGAGAGAGAGAGAGAGAAAAAGACAGACAAGAAAAACAGAGAAAGAAAGAAAGAAAAAGAGAGAGAGAGACAAAGAAAGAAAGAGAGGGAGGGAGAGAGAGAAAAAAGAGATGAGAAAGACAGAGAGAAAGAAAGAAAGACAGAGAAAGAAAGAAAGAGTCAAAGACAGAGAAAGAAAGAGAAAGAAAGATACGAAAAGAGAAAGAAAGAGACAAGAAAGACAGAGAAAGAAAGAAAAAAGAAAGAGGGAGGGAGAAAGAAAGAGAGACAGGGAAAGAAAGAGACAAAGAGAGAGAGGAGAGAGAAAAAGAGAGAGAGAGAGAGCCACCAAGGCCAGAGGGCACCAAAGTCCCCTGATGATTTGACCTCTTGCTGGTTTTCCTCCTGATCCATGGCGATTGGCTGGGTCACAAGAACTCCCAGGAGGCTGGCCCAGGTCTCCTCAAACTGCATGCGGTTTGTCCACCCTAAAGGTAAAAACCACAGGCTCGCGGTGAGATGGGCGGCTTTAGAAATATGAGACATCAATAAATATTCATTTAGCCTTCAAGCATCCAGAGCCTCTGAGGCTTCTTGGTTGAAAACTGGGAGGACAGCAAAACAATGACCAACAAATATCACAAGGGTTGCAGGCAAGAGATTTCGGTAATATTTGAAGGGAATGTCAAAAGTTGTTTCCTGCAGCCTTTCAGCTGCCTCTGCTGTCCTTAAGTAGAGTGGGGGAGTGGCCAATGAGTCCTCAGTCTTACTTCCGAGGAGACTTCCTCTGGAGTAACCACTCCTGTCTCTTGACAGCTCTATGGACTCATGCATTAAGAAGAGGAGAAGCCTCTTCTTCCTCATTATTGCTATGAAGTGAGGGAGGTACCGAAGGTCCTGGCTGAAATCTGCCTCTGGCACTGAGTCCTTGCCATCTTCCTCACTATCCAACTCGGGCGCCAGCTGCCCAGGTCATTGGCGCATCACCAAGTCAGTCTCCTTTCGAGTGGGATCCGCTCTCAACTGCACAGCCCACAACATTGAGGAAGCAAACTGGCAGCAAGGTAAGTCAGAATTGCAGGCAAATTTACTCAGAATTAAAACTTTTTAATGGGGATTTTTAAAAGGTTAACCTGTACCAAAAAAGAAGGTTTCGGCTTTCATGACCGAAACTTATTTCCAGGCTCCGGACTTACCCAACGTGTTAATCCGGTAGATAAATTCTTTGAAGACTTCTCTCTCTTGGAGAAACTCCACGGGGATCTCTGGAAACGTCGTGCCGAATTCACCCGTCGGCTTTGGGGACCAGCCCAATTTCCAGACCTATCGCCACGTCAGACGGATGAAGAAATAGGTTAAGACAAAGTAGTCCTGAACTTACGACAGTCCACTTAGTGCCTGTTCAAAGTTACAACACAGGGTGTCCAGGGGAAAAGCATTTTGAATTTCCCTGATATTTCCCTGTAACTGGTGATCTAGTTAAGGTGCAGTCGTAGATTACCAAATGGCTAAGCCGTGGAGAAATCTCGGTAGCTGAGGAAGCTAGTTCTTGCCACAGTTATGCTCATTTTTGCTTGACTCTGCCAGGCAGCACAATTTTTTTTAAACATTATTTTTCCCTGACTTTTAAATATACTGCTCAAAAAATAAAGGGAACACTCAAAGAACACATCCTAGATCGGAATGAATGAAATATTCTCATTGAATACTTTGTTCTGTACAAAGTTGAATGTGTTGACAACATGTGAAATTAATTGTCAATCGGTGTTGCTTCCTAAGTGGACAATTTGATTTCACAGAAGTTTGATTTACTTGGAGTTATATTGTGTTCTTTAAGTGTTCCCTTTATTTTTTGAACAGTATATTTTAATAGTTTGGTTTTTCCCCCAGCTGCGAGAGCAAGCATGGGCTTCTCAAGATATGCCCATGTTACACCAACACTCCGCAGTCTGGATTGGTTGCCGATCAATTTCCGGTCACAATTCGAAGTGTTGGTTATGACCTATAAAGCCCTTCATGACATCGGACCAGAATATCTCCGGGACCGCCTTCTGCCGCACGAATCCCAGCGACCGGTTAGGTCCCACAGAGTTGGCCTTCTCCGGGTCCCATCGACTAAGCAATGTTGTTTGGTGGGACCCAGGAGAAGAGCCTTCTCTGTGGCGGCCCCGACCCTCTGGAACCAGCTCCCCCCAGATATTAGAGTTGCCCCCACCCTCCTTGCCTTTCGCAAGCTCCTTAAAACCCACCTCTGTCGTCAGGCATGGGGGAATTGAAATTTCACTTCCCCCTAGGCTTATAGAATTTATACATGGTATGCTTGTATGTATGAGTGGTTCTTTAAATTGGGGTTTTTTAGATTATTTTTAATATTAGATTTGTTTTCATTGTCTTTTTATTGTTGTTAGCCGCCCCGAGTCTTCGGAGAGGGGCAGCATACAAATCTAATAAATAAATAAATAAAATAAATAAAGATTTATTCTGGTTTTTTCACGAATTCCCTGATAATTTTCTGATATTTCCTGAACCGTCGATTTCCCTGATAATTCCCTGATTTCCCTGTTTTCCAGATTTGCTGGACACCCTGTACAACAGCACAACTGAGGGAAGAAAGGTGGTAAAATAGAGCAAAATTCACTTTAAAAAATGTCTCACTTAGTAACAAACGTTTTAGGCTCCATTGTGCTCGCATGTCGTAAACTACTTTCATATTAAAACAAAGCAATTTGGAAGCTGTTCTTTTTGGACATTTCATTCCCAAATAAAGACAGATAAGCCCCTGTTTGCAATAAGAAATATAGGTATCTCAAAATATAAATGCCCTGGCTTTCATTCTTTTGAAAACAGGAACGGACTAAGCAGGAGAAAACGTCATATTCCTGGTTCAATACATACCAGGAGAGGAACCCGAGCATAGCTGTTGACTAACGGCAGCCGAGACAGGCTGATTATGATGTTCCTAAGAACAGGGGTGAGGAATGAAGGGATGGGGCTGTTCTTCGGGTGCCCCAGAGCCAAGACGGACTGCAGGCATTCCACCAATTCGGCTATCACTTCACAAGCTGATGTAATGGACTCAGAATCTTAAGGGGACAATAAAGCAGACATTTATCACAATAGGTTAAGTGGAAGTTAAGAACTGGGATTATCCATGCATCCATCATGTCTATCATCATCATCATCATTAAAACAATAGCAACAACAGAGTTGGAAGGGACTTTGAAGGTCTTCTAGTCCAACTCCCTGTTTAGTATCCTATCTTATCCATGCATCCATCATGTCTATCATGTATCCTATCTTATCCATTCATCCATCCATCATGTCTATAATAATAATAGTAGTAATAATAACAACAACAACAAAAACAATAACAATGATAACAACAGAGTTGGAAGAATTTTGGAGGTTTTCTAGTTCAACCCCCTGCTTAGTAACCTATGTTATCCATCCATCCATCATGTCTATCATGTATCCTATCTTATCCATTCATCCATCATGTCTATAATAATAATAATAATAATAATAATAATAATAATAATAATGACAACAACAACAACAACAACAACAACAACAACATCAACAATAGAAACATAGAAATCTGACGGCAGAAAAAGACTTCATGGTCCATCTAGTCTGCCCTTATACTATTTCCTGTATTTTATCTTAGGATGGATATATGTTTATCCCAGGCATGTTTAAATTCAGTTACTGTGGATTTATCTACCACGTCTGCTGGAAGTTTGTTCCAAGGATCTACTACTCTTTCAGTAAAATAATATTTTCTCATGTTGCTCTTGATCTTTCCCCCAACTAACTTCAGATTGTGTCCCCAATACATACAATGTCCAAAATAATAACAACAGAGTTGTAAGGAACTTTGGAGGTTTTCTAGTCCAACCCCCTGCTTAGTAACTTATGTTATCCATGCATCCATCCATCATGTCTATCATGTATCCTATCTTATCCATTCATCCATCATGTCTATAATAATAATAATAATAATAATAATAATAATAATAATAACAACAACAACAACAACAACAACAGAGTTGGAAGGAACTTTGGAGATCTTCTAGTCCAACCCCCTGCTTAGTAACCTATGTTATCCATGCATGCATGCATGCATGCTTGCATCCATCTTACCTCCTACTGGAGTGCACTCTGAGGCTGTAGCGGATGGGCACCCGCCCATCGGTGTGAGATTTGGCTCCTGCGCATGCGCAGCAAGTGAAATATCGCACAAGAATGCATGTGCGAGTGAGATTTCAGTGATTTTCGCCAATATTCTTGCTTCCATTCATGCACAGAAACAAAAAATTGGCAAAAATCACCGAAATCTCATTCACGCGAGTGTCCTCACACAAAATTTTGCTTGCTGCACATGCTCAGAAGCCAAATCTCACGCGGGGGCGCACAGTTGCGCACACATCCTGGAATTTCCTACTGGGATGGAACACCAGACCACACTGGCTGCTGCCCATCATTGTCCATCCATTCATCCATCCTGAAAGAGCCGGGGTGGCGCAGCAGGTAGAGTGCAGTACTACAGGCCACCAAAGCCGACTGTAGATCTGTAGGTCAGCGGTTCAAATCTCATCACCGGCTCAAAGTTGACTCAGCCTTCTTCCATCCTTCCGAGGTGGGTAAAATGAGGACCCAGATTTTGGGGTCTGTTAAAAAGTGCTATTGCTAACATGTTGTAAGCAGCCCTGAGTCTAAGGAGAAGGGTGGCATAAAAATAGAATGGATGGATGGATGGATGGATGGATGGATAGATGAATGAATGGATGGATGGATGAATAAATAAATAAATGTCTATCATGTATCCTATCTTCTAAGTTCTGTAGTTTTATGTTTAATGTATGTAAATTATTTTGAATTTGTTTTTTCCTTTTAATTGAGTATGCAAGGTAAATTCCTCTAGTATGCGCTTTCATTGTATCCCATAGGTTTTGTGTAGATGTGTTACCATCGTTGTTGACTTGTGGGAAACAACACAGTATCATGTATCCTATTTTATCCATGTCTTTGGTGTATGTATGTTTTCCGGTTTCCCAAAAACTAGCCACCAAGGGGAAACTGAGGCTGGAAAAGACATGATAGGGGAAAAGTCATTTCTCATCCTTTCTCTTACAGCCTCAACTCCAGTTACTGTCTGGCTAAAGATCACCTCCCCCTAGTAAATCTTACCCTGAAGTCTTCAGAGAAATTTCCTACCCGGAAACCTAAAGTGAAATTCACCTCTAATTCTTTAGTCGAAACGCATTTGAAGCCACCGTTGGATCAAATACAACTTTAAGCTTAGGTAGAATCATGACATACAATCGGGCGGTGGTTCCAACTTACCGCTACTACTGGTGCTGACGTGTGCGCAACTCCAGGTGACCAGGGCGTTCATGCGTCAGAGCAAGATTTGGCTTCTAAGCATGTGCAGGAAGCAAATGTTGCGAGAAGATGCACGGGGGCGTGAGATTTTGGAGATATTTTTGCTTCTGCGCATGCGCGGAAGCCAAAGATTGCCAAATCTCACTCGCGCATGTCTTTTCTCGCAAGATTTTGCCTCCTTCGCATGTGCAGAAGCCAAATCTCACTTTGACGCACCCGTGCGTCCACTGGTCACCTAGACCTGCGTGCCCAGCTCCATTTCTGTTACCAGTGTGGCATGCATGCACACATGCATTTTATTTATTTATTTATTTATTTATTTATTTATTTACTTACTTACTTACTTACTTACTTACTTACTTACTTACTTACTTACTTGATTTGATTTGATTTGTATGCCGCCCCTCTCCGTAGACTCAAAGCACACACACACACCGTTCCAGTAGGAACTCAATACTGCACACAACCTATGCCTTATATTAAAACACAGGTTCATGCCTATGTAGAGTCAGTTTTATCCTTACTTGGTGCTTGTGAATCCCTTTCGTTCTCATTGCCGGCTTTCTGGATCCTCTTCCTTTTCTCCGGACTCAGGAGGCGATTTCCCGGTTCAATTGCCACTAAATCAGACGGAAGCCACACGCATTTCACAAAACGGATCCTTCAAAGGTCTCCGATTGTACACACATGTACTTTAGCAAACTTTCGGAAGAAACTTCAGAATTCACACTCGCTCCAGCTCTTAAAGGGGTTTTTTTGGGTGGGGGGAGGAGGGTTGCCTCGTGATAGGCGTTGAGTGAGTGGATTTTTTTTAGAGCAGCTCTAAATTCAGGTTAAGTGAGATGATGGGGAATTTCGGCCTGAAGCGAAAACCCGTGTAAAAACCGCTGAAGGAAAAGCTTACGGAAGGGAGCGAAAGCGGGGCGGAAACGGGGGGGGGGCGGAGGAGGAGAAGGGGCTCACCTGCTTCCAGGATGAATCGGGTGCAATGGATGAGTGAGGAGGCCTGGCTGGTGTGCTCCGCTGATGCCCAGAGAGTCCACAGCTCCGTCTGTTGCAACGCCAGACAGCAGCAATCCAGCACCGCCTGCAGATCCATACTTAGGGGAACCTGCTTACGCGCCAAGTGCCAAGACAGGATCTGTTAGGACAAAAAAGAGACATTGACAGAATAGGAAGGGACCTCGGAGGTCTTGTAGTCCAGCCCCCTGCTCGAGCTGGTGATCCTATACCAGTAAAGGGCTCCCCACCCCACGGGGGGAGCGGGACGCAGTGGGGGGTAGTAAGTTCATGCGCTAGCTATTTATTGTTTATTTATTATTTATTTATTAGATTTGTATGCCACCCCTCTCCGAAGACTCAGGGCGGCTCACAACAGTAATAAAAACAGTATAACAATGGGACAAATCTAATAATAAAAATATATAAAACCCCCAATAATTAAAAACCATACAGCACATACACACCAAATGTGAAATATAAAAAGCCTGGGGGAGATGTCTTAGTTCCCCCATGCCTCGCGATATAGGTAGGTCTTGAGTAACTTGCGAAAGACAAGGAGGGTGGGGGCTGTTCTAATCTCCGGGGGGAGTTGATTCCAGAGGGCCGGGCCACCACAGAGAAGGCTCTTCCCCTGGGGCCTGCCAAACGACGTTGTTTGGTTGAAGGGACTCGGAGAAGGTCAACTCTGTGGGACCTTATTGGCCGCTGGGATTCATGCGGTAGAAAGCAGTTCCGGAGGTATTCTGGTCCAATGCCATGTAGGGCTTTAAAGGTCATTACCAACACTTTGAATTGTGACCGGAAACTGATCGGCAGCCAGTGTAGGCCACAGAGTGTTGTCCTTCCTTCTCTAGTACTTTACTTTTAAAATAGGAAATAAATTAAATATACCCATAAAGGCTTGAATCATTTAAATCTTTATCTAGAACTGAATTTTTACAGCAATGAAAGAAAGTTGAGCGACTTGCCTAATCTGTTCTCATACCGAATCTTGTGGGTTCAGTACAAAACCTTCAAATGTTACTGTTTATGCACTATTTATTGAATACTTCAGTTTTTTTATTGTCCTTCTTTCTCTAATACTTTAGTATGATCCTTAATTCCTTTTAAAATAGGAAATAAATTAAATATTGTTTATACCCATAAATGCTTGAATCATTTTAATCATTATCTAGAACTGAATTTTTACAGCAATGAAAGGAAATTGAGCTACTTGCCTAATCAGTTCTCATACTGAACCTTGTGAGTTCAGGACAAAACCTTCAAATGTTACTGTGCTCCTCAACAAATAATGCTGTCTATCATTTGTCCTTTTGATGGCTATTCAAATAATGGAACTTAATCAACTGAAAAGAGTCCAAGCACCTATTTTAAAATTTATCTTGGTCAGCAAGCCACTCCCACAGGGTCACATGGCCATCAAGCCACACCCACAAAATAAGCCACGCCCACAGCACGGCAGTAAAAATTTCGGCATCACAGCAGAATTGTGTGGCACAATAATACCCCGGAAGACTGCAAGGTTGTCTACGGTTTTTCGCTTTTCGGAAGGCAGCGTCATCCAATTATTTCACTTACATTTCGCCCCAAGATTTTGTGACACACACACACACACACCCTCACCTCTAGCAGCATCACAACGAACTTCACAAGGTCCTTTTCCTTCTCCGGAGGAATGCGAAGAGAAGTTGGCAGTTTGGAGAGCAACACCAGATACTGACTTAAAGCCTGAGCTAAAACCATTGTGAATTGAAACAATTCTGGGTCTCCTGTAGGGGGAAACAAACACATACACACACAACGTCATAACACAAACTCATTTTGATTTCAAATTTCTAAGCTATGCTGGGATGGAGAATTCGGGAAGTTGAAGTCCAGAAGTCTTAAAGCTGCCACGTTTTAAGACCTCTACCTTAGGGAACTATTTATCCACCTACTCCTTAAAACAGCTTTCTACAAGAAAGCACAAGAATAGAATAGAATAGAATAGAATAGAATAGAATAGAATAGAATAGAATTTTATTGGCCAACTGTGTTTGGACACACAAGGAATTTGTCTTGGTGCATATGCTCTCAGCGTACATAAAATAAAATATACATTTGTCAATGTGGTACGACACTTAATGATTGTCAGAGGGGTCAAATAAGCAATGAAGAAGCAATATTAATAAAAATCTTAGGATATACGCAACAAGTTACAGTCATACAGTCAACATGGGAGGAAATGGGTGATAGGAATGATGAGAAAAACTAGTATAATAGAAGTGCAGATTTAGTAGAAAGTCTGACAGTGTTGGGGGAATTATTTGTTTAGTAGAGTGATGGTATTCGGGGAAAAAACTGTTTTTGTGTCTAGTTTTTCTTGGTGTGCAGTGCTCTGTAGCGACGTTTTGAGGGTAGGAGTTGAAACAGTTTGTGTCCAGGATGTGAGGGGTCACATAAATATTTTCCCCGCCCTCTTTTTGACTCGTGCAGTATACAGGTCCTCAACGGAACAAACACATTATTATTCTCCCATCAGCAAGAGCTGACAGGCTAGATCTAGATGTCTACTTGCTCCGAATGTTTCTTTCCAGGTGCTAATGATGTCCCCAGTTCTTACTGGCTTGCAAGTTCTTTCATTGTTACTCTCTCCGAATACCTTTTTTAAAGCCCTAACCGGGGGATAAAATAATGTGGTGGCTAAGGACGCTAGCCAGATAAATACCTGGTAAGCAGATTCTTTTCCCTATTTTCCTCCCCAAACACTAAGGTGTGTTTTATACTCCAGTGTGTCTAATACTATGAAAAATATGATAACTGTTACACTAGACCAGTGTTTCCCAACCTTGGCCACTTGAAGATATTTGGACTTCAACTCCCAGAATTCCCCAGCCAGCGAATGCTGGCTGGAGAATTCTGGGAGTTGAAGTCCAGATATCTTCAAGTGGCCAAGGTTGGGAAACACTGCACTAGACAACACTATTACAGACCAACCAACCTAAACCAAACCACAACAAACCCCTACTAGACCCAACCACACCCATACAAAAGTGCATTACAATATATACAAGTATCGACCAATCAGGTCGTAGAACACATTACATCATTTGGCTGATTCACCATGACTCAGCATTCCCACTACTTTACAGTAATTACATTTTCACTGTGCACTCTACTGATCAACTTAATTCGTTGCGTGACTAGGTTCTTAAGTAGAAAAGTTTGCAAGAAGAAGCTATTTTCCCCATAGGAATCAATGTAAAAGCAAATAATGTGTGTGATTGGGGAAACCACAGGGAGGGTGGAGGCCCTGTTTTCTCCCAGGAAATTCCTAGAGAGGCCCCACGGAGGCTTCTTCCTGCCTTTTCTGGCCCTGTTTCCTCCTAGGAGATTCCTAGAGAGGCCCCACAAAGGCTTCTCCCTGCCTTTTCTGGCCCTGTTTCCTCCCAGGAGATTCCTAGAGAGGCCCCACAGAGGCTTCTCCCTGCCTTTTCTGGCCCTGTTTCCTCCCAGGAGATTCCTAGAGAGGCCCCACGGAGGGTTCTCCCTGCCTTTTCTGGCCGTTTCCTCCCAGGAGATTCCTAGAGAGGCCCCACGGAGGCTTCTCCCTGCCTTTTCTGGCCGTTTCCTCCCAGGAGATTCCTAGAGAGGCCCCACAGAGGCTTCTCCCTGCCTTTTCTGGCCCTGTTTCCTCCCAGGAGATTCCTAGAGAGGCCCCACGGAGGCTTCTCCCTGCCTTTTCTGGCCGTTTCCTCCCAGGAGATTCCTAGAGAGGCCCCACAGAGGCTTCTCCCTGCCTTTTTCTGGCCCTGTTTCCTCCCAGGAGATTCCTAGAGAGGCCCCACAGAGGCTTCTCCCTGCCTTTTCTGGCCCTGTTTCCTCCCAGGAGATTCCTAGAGAGGCCCCACAGAGGCTTCTCCCTGCCTTTTCTGGCCCTGTTTCCTCCCAGGAGTTTCCTAGAGAGGCCCCACGGAGGCTTCTCCCTGCCTTTTCTGGCCGTTTCCTCCCAGGAGATTCCTAGAGAGGGCCCACGGAGGCTTCTCCCTGCCTTTTCTGGCCCTGTTTCCTCCCAGGAGATTCCTAGAGAGGCCCCACAGAGGCTTCTCCCTGCCTTTTCCGGCCCTGTTTCCTCCCAGGAGATTCCTAGAGAGGCCCCACGAAGGCTTCTCCCTGCCTTTTCCGGCCCTGTTTCCTTCCAGGAGATTCCTAGAGAGGCCCCACGGAGGCTTCTCCCTGCCTTTTCTGGCCCTGTTTCCTCCCAGGAGATTCCTAGAGAGGCCCCACGGAGGCTTCTCCCTGCCTTTTCCGGCCCTGTTTCCTCCCAGGAGATTCCTAGAGAGGCTCCACAAAGGCTTCTCCCTGCCTTTTCCTGTTACAGTTTCGGAGCCTCGGGTTTGTAAGTGGAAAATGGTTCTTGAGAAGAGACAAAAAAATCTTGAACACCCGGTTCTTATCTACAAAAGTCTGTAAGTAGAGGCGTTCTTAAGTAGAAGTACCCCTGTACTTGGAATATTACCTCAGGTTTTAAATCCTGACAGACATCCTGACAACACATGCCACAAAAGTCACCAAAACCTTTCCTTTTGACCCCCGTTTCCAGCTGGGAGGAGTCGCCAGCTCCGGTGGGGAGATCTTGCATGCCGGATATTTATTTATTTATTCATTCATTTATTCATTCATTCATTCATTCATTCATTCATTCATTCATTCATTTAATTTGTATGCCGCCCCTCTCCACAGACTCGGGGCGGCTCACAACAGTAACAGAAAACAATATATATTGCAAATTCAACAATTAGAAAGCTAAAAACCCATAGTTTAAAAACATTCACACAATATACCATACATAAACAGTATAGGCCTGGGGAAGATATTTCAGTTCCCCCATGCCTGACGGCAGAGGTGGGTCTTAAGAAGTTTGCGGAAGGCAAGGAGGGTGGGGGCAGTTCTAATCTCAGGGGGGAGCTGGTTCCAGAGGGTCGGGGCCGCCACAGAGAAGGCTCTTACCCTGGGACCCGCCAAACGACATTGTTTAGTCGACGGGACCCGGAGAAGGCCCACTCTGTGGGACCTAATCGGTCGCTGGGATATGCCAGTGTCAAAGAGATGGTGCCAAGAAAAGCCAGCCCAACACTTTGTCCCATCTCACCATAAATATTGCTGAGTTTGTTCCAGTACGGGGACGATCCCACTGGCTGCGTCGGCTGGAAGACTTGATGGCTGGCCGGGAGCTTGTTCACCACTTCCGTCACCTGGTGCAGCGTGACCAGGCGGGCGGCTTCAAAATGGCACCTCATCCCTCGGGAGAGTTCCTGCCCGCCCAGGCTCAAACACGGGGCCAGGAGGCTGATGTTGAAATCCTGAAAAGACCCAAGCAGCAGGAAGCAGTTTTCACCAACGTTTCTGAACTTGAGCTACGGAATCGAAAAGACTGTTCCCTTCTGAGCTTAAAGTGGGCCTTTCGATGTGCCCACTAAATAAATGGGCAATTTCGCCTTCTCCATATTGCATCCTTAGAATGCAGTATTGCAGGATGATTCTGCCCACTTTCTGGAGTTTGATCCTGACCAGCTCAAGTTTGACTAAGCCTTCCGTCCTTCCGAGGTCGGTAAAAATAAGGATTCAGATTGTTGGGAAAAATATGCTGTCTCTGTAAAGTGCTTAGAGAAGGCTGTAAAGCACTTGTGAAGCGGTATATAAGTCTAAGGGTTATTGCTATTTATTCTTTCTTTCTTTCTTTCTTTCTTTCTCCCTCCCTCCCTTTCCTTCCCTCACCCTCTCCTTCCTATTTCCTTCCTTCCTTACGTGGCACAGTGCTTAGAATGCAATATTGCAGGCTGATTCTGCCCACTTTCTGGAGTTTGATCCTGACCAGCTCAAGTTTGACTAAGCCTTCCGTCCTTCCGAGGTCGGTAAAAATAAGGACTCAGATTGTTGGGGAAAATATGCTGTCTCTGTAAACCGCTTAGAGAAGGCTGTAAAGCACTTGTGAAGCGGTATACAGTGATCCCCCGTTTATTGCGTCCCCAACCATTGCGAACAGGGTACTTCGCGATTTTTCAACCCGGAAGTCAAAATACCATCTACGCATGCGTGCGTTTTTTTTCTATGGGCACGCATGCGTAGATGGCAACCGGGAGATCAGCTGCTGGGCGGCTTTCCTGGGTCTTTCCCCTCTTGCTGGCGTCAGCGAGGAGTTTCCCCACCGCCCACGCAAACTCCTCGCTGAGTCCTGAAGCGAATTCGCTCCCGGACTCAGCTCGAAAGCGCGGAGAGCCAGCGTGGACAAGCCGTTCCTTGGCGCTGGCTATCGGCGCTTTTGAGCTGAGTCCGGAAGCGAATTCGCCGCCTCGGATCCCGCTGATGCCCGCCCGCCGTTTGCCGCTTGCCCCGTTCGCCCGCCGCTCGCCTCGTTCGCCCCGCCGCTCGCCTCGTTCGCCCCGCCCGCTCCCCCCCGTTCGCCCCGCCGCTCGCCTCGTTCGCCCCGCCGCTCGCCTCGTTCGCCCGCCGCTCGCCCGCCGCTCCCGTCGTTCGCCCGCCGCTCGCCTCGTTCGCCCAATGCTCGCCTCGTTCGCCCGCCGCTCGCCTCGTTCGCCCGCCGCTCGCCTCGTTCGCCCCGCCGCTCGCCTCGTTCGCACCGCCGCTCCCCTCGTTCGCCCGCCGCTCCCCTCGTTCGCCCGCCGCTCCCCTCGTTCGCCCGCCGCTCGCCTCGTTCGCCCGACGCTCGCCTCGTTCGCCCGACGCTCGCCTCGTTCGCACCGCCGCTATCGAACTTGCTATCGAGCCTGCTAATGAAATCCAACCCGCGGCGGCCCTTTCCCTCTCCAGGCTGCGGGCGGGGTCCGGAGAACAATGCCTGGCGCCGCGCTCCCGGCTGGGCTTTTTTCCATTTCCCCTCGGGTGGAATTTCAGACCCTCCGCCGGTTGGATTTCATTAGCAGGCTCGATAGCAAGTTCTTCCTCCCTTTAGAAAGCCCCGCAGCCTCCTCCGCCCGGCGGGAGGAGGGAAAAGGCCGCCAGCGAGGACCCGCAAAG
The DNA here is from genome assembly GCF_031021105.1 of Erythrolamprus reginae. NCBI lineage: Eukaryota > Metazoa > Chordata > Lepidosauria > Squamata > Dipsadidae > Erythrolamprus > Erythrolamprus reginae. The sequence continues at coordinate 13,019,483 of NC_091956.1, forward strand.
CCGCCGTCGCCGCCGCAGCGAGGCCAAGCCGCCCGCTCCCATGGCACCGCTCAGCCCGGCCTCGGCGACGCCTCCGCGGATCCGCCAGCCCAGCCGAGTGACGCCTCTCTGGTCTGGGCGAAGGCAGTGGGCAGGCCCCGCCACAGCAGTCCCCGCGGGCACCGCGCGCCAAGGGCCGGCCAGGCCGCCGGCCAACAAAGGGGCTCCCTCGCCTCCCTCGTTCGGGCAGGTTTGCAAAGGCAGCGTGGCAACTTCAGCCCCCGGGGCCAAACGGGCGGGGGGCGGCCGGGACCTCGCCTGTCTCCGCCACCCGCATCGCCCCTCCGGCGGGCCGGCCTCCCCCGCCCGCCTCTGCTGCAGCCGCCGCCGCCGCCTCCCCGACTGGCACAAAAGGGCCCCGCCCGTCCCGCCCCGAAGCTTACCTTGCGGCGGGATTCAAAGTGCTGGGGTGGGGGGTGTCATTTCGCCGCTCGTGTCCTGGCTAAACCGGGCGGCAGGAGACAGGCTTTGAGTTTTTGGCTGCGGGGGGAGAAGTAGGACTTTCCTAACTCCCTCCCCCCGCAGCCAAAACTCAAAGCCTGTATCCTGCCGCCCAGTTTAGCCAGGACACGAGCGGCGAAGTGACTTGGAGGAATGGGAAGTCCAAACCGATGGTCTTTGGGTTTCCCCGTTGCCCAGGGATGCAATACAGTATGTATGTAGCACGTTCACACGACCCCCGTGAGGCGGTGGGGAGAGGTGGTGGGGAGAAGCTCTCTCTCCCTCTTCCCCCACCCCCGGAAAAAAGAAAGCAGCCCCAGCCAAAGACGCCCAGCGAGAAAGAGGCCTCCGCGCCGGACTTGTTGCTTCTGCCTGCCAAGAGAGCCGGGCGTGGGCAGCAGCCGAGAAAAGTCGGCGCGGAGGCCTCTTTCTCACTGGGCGTCTTTGGCTGGGGCTGCTTTCTTTTTTCCGGGGGGGGAGGGAAAGAGAGCTTCTCCCCGCCACCTCTCCTCCGCCGGAGCTCTGCCGCGTGCGCCCCTTCGCAGCCCCCTCGCTCCTTGTCCTGACAGCCCACCTCCACCCCAGCACTTTGAATCCAGCAGCCGGGCTGAGCGGGCGGGGTCCGGAGAACAATGCCTGGCGCCGCACTCCGATGCCCGAGCTCCTTTCGCCTGCGGCTCCTAGCCCACCGCCTCGCTGGTTGGCTTCTCCTGCTCAGCCTCGCCTCGGCCTTTGTGCGCGGCTTGTCCCGACAGCCCCCCCACCGCAGCACTTTGAATCCCGCCGCTTCTGCTGGATACGGGCGGTGGGTGGGATGAGCGGCACGGAAGCCAGGGCTGTGGCAGCTCGCCCCCCCATCGCCCGTATCCAGCAGAAGCGGCGGGATTTAAAGTGCTGGGGTGGGGGGTGTCCCGACAGCGGCAGGCGAACGAGGCGAGCGGCGGGTGAACGGGGCGAGCGAACGAGGCGAGCGAACGAGGCGAGCAGGGGGTGAACGAGGCGAGCAGGGGGTGAACGGGGCGAGCGAACGAGGCGAGCGAACGAGGCGAGCAGGGGGTGAACGAGGCGAGCAGGGGGTGAACGAGGCGAGCGGCGAACGAGGCGGGCGAACGAGGCGAGCGAACGAGGTGAGCGGGGGGTGAATGAGGCGGGCGAACGAGGCGAGCGAACGAGGCGGGGCGAACGAGGCGAGCGGGGGTGAACGAGGCGAGCAGGGGGTGAACGGGGCGAGCGAACGAGGCGAGCGAACGAGGCGAGCAGGGGGTGAACGAGGCGAGCAGGGGGTGAACGGGGCGAGCGAACGAGGCGAGCGAACGAGGCGAGCAGGGGGTGAACGAGGCGAGCAGGGGGTGAACGAGGCGAGCGGCGAACGAGGCGGGCGAACGAGGCGAGCGAACGAGGTGAGCGGGGGGTGAATGAGGCGGGCGAACGAGGCGAGCGAACGAGGCGGGCGAACGAGGCGAGCGGGGGTGAACGAGGCGAGCAGGGGGTGAACGGGGCGAGCGAACGAGGCGAGCGAACGAGGCGAGCAGGGGGTGAACGAGGCGAGCAGGGGGGTGAACGAGGCGAGCGGCGAACGAGGCGGGCGAACGAGGCGAGCGAACGAGGCGAGCGGGGGGTGAATGAGGCGGGCGAACGAGGCGAGCGAACGAGGCGAGCGAACGAGGCGAGCGGGGGTGAACGAGGCGAGCGGGGGTGAACGAGGCGAGCGGCGAACGAGGCGGGCGAACGAGGCGAGCTGGGGGTGAACGAGGCGGGCGAACGAGGCGGGCGAACGAGGCGAGCGGGGGGTGAACGAGGCGGGCGAACGAGGCGAGCGGCGAACGAGGCGAGCGGCGAACGAGGCGAGCGGGGGGGTGAACGAGGCGAGCGGTGAATGAGGCGGGCGAACGAGGCGAGCGAACGAGGCGAGCGGGGGGTGAACGAGGCGAGCGGTGAACGAGGCGGGCGAACGAGGCGAGCGAACGAGGCGAGCGGGGGGTGAACGAGGCGGGCGAAACAGGCGAGCGAACGAGGCGGGCGAACGAGGCGAGCGGGGGGGTGAACGAGGCGGGCAAACGAGGCGAGCGAACGAGGCGGGCGAACGAGGCGGGCGAACGAGGCGAGCGGGGGGGTGAACGAGGCGGGCGAACGAGGCGAGCGAACGAGGCGAGCGGGGGGTGAACGAGGCGAGCGGCGAACGAGGCGGGCAAACGAGGCGAGCGGCGGGTGAACGGGGCGAGAGGCGGGCGAACGAGGTGAGCGGGGGGTGAATGAGGCGGGCGAACGAGGCGAGCGGGGGGGTGAACGAGGCGAGCGGCGAACGAGGCGAGCGGCAAACGGCGGGCGGGCATCAGCGAGGATCCGAGGCCGCGGGGAAGACCCAGGGAAGGTTCCTTCGGCCGCCTAGCAGCTGATCTGCTCGGTAGCGCAAGGAGCCGAAGATGGGGTTTCCCCTTTGCGTGGGCGGCTGGGAAACTCCAATCTTCGGCTCCTCGCTGCTGCTGCGCTACCGAGCAGATCAGCTGCTAGTCGGCCGAAGGAACCTTCCCAGGGTCTTCCCCACCTCCCATACGCAAACCCCACCATCTGCGCACGTGCGGCCATGAAAAAAAATGGCGCGCATGCGCAGATGATGTTTTTACTTCCGGAACCCTACATCGCGAAAATTCGATTATTGCGAGGGGTCCTGGAACGGAACCCTCGCGATAATCGAGGGATCACTGTATAAGTCTAAGAGCTATTGCTATTGTCCTTGCTTCCCTCCCTCCCTCGGTGTCACAGTGCTTAGAGTGCGATATTACAGGCTAATTCTGCCCCACTGCCAGTAGTTCAATCCTGACCAGCTCAAGGCTGACTCAGCCTTCCGTCCCTCCAAGGTGGGTCAAATGAGGACCCAGACTGTTGGGGGAAAGAGGCAGGGGTGGGGTGGGGGTTGCTAAAGCTTCCCCTTGGGAAAGGCTGTGAAGCGGTATAGAAGTGCTATTGTTATTCCTACCTGCCTTTGTTTATATAAAGGATTTTTCCTGCCCCCCTTCCTGGACCTACATGCACATTACCTGGTGCATCATGAAAGGAATCAATTCCTGTTCAGGAAGCCGTTTCATCAGTTCGGCACTTTCTGGAAGAGCAAAAGCTGATTTTGTGTAGCACTGGGACCTGACGAGTGAGCAGAACCAATCCTTGCAGGGAAACAAAAAGGGATTAGTAAATTTTCTAATGGAAGTTTTCTAAATGGAAATTTTCTTTTTTTGTTCTTTTTCTATTTTTAAAATATACTTTATTTATAAATATATTGAAAGGGGAGGGGATGGGTAGGGAGGAATGTACAGAAAGGAAGAAAAAAAAAGGAAGGCGTGGGAAGGGATAATGAATCAAAGTACAAAATTGAACAATTCAGGCAAGCAACACAATTATACAATATAAGGTATAAGTTAATAGGGATGTTATATTTCTTTCCTTTCCTTTCCCAAATTTCTAAATTTCTAAATGGAAATTTTCATTTGCGATGTTGATTGATATTTGAGTATTACAAATACTTATTTAAATATACTGCAAATTGATATCTTACTTTAAGATGATATAGTTGTAATATGAAAGACAGATAATGAAAAAGCAATGAAAGAAATTAATGTACCGTATTTTTCAGAGTATAAGATGCACCCTTTTCCTCTCTAAAAGAGGCTGATAATTTGGGTGTGTCTTATACTCTGAACGTAGCTTTTTCCCCCAGCCCTAACTAGCTGCTAACAATCTTCCCAGCTTTTAACTTGCAAGCTCTTTCATTGTTACTCTCTGCAAAGAATGTTTTCCAAGCAGGGTTTTTTTCATTGCTCTAACTTGCTCTGAAGAAGTTTCTTTCCAGCCCTAACCAGGTGCTAATGATGTTCCCTCTCTTACCAGCTTGCAGGCTCTTTCATTGTTACTCTCTGTGAATAATGTTTTCCAAGCCCTAAGTCTTTGCAGGGTTTTTTTCACTGCTCTAACTTGCTCTGAAGAAGTTTCTTTCCAGCCCTAACCAGGTGCTAATGATCTTCCCAGCTGTTCCCAGCTTGCAGGCTCTTTCATTGTTACCCTCTATGAAGAATGTTTTCCAAGTCCTAAGTCTTTGCAGGGTTTTTTTCACTGCTCTAACTTGCTCCAAATGTTTCTTTCTAGGTGCTAACGATATTCCCAGCTTTTACTGGCTTGCAAACTCTTTCATTGTTACTCTCTGTGAAGAATGTTTTCCAAACCCTGCCTTTGTAGGTTTTTTTAATTCGTCTAACTTGCTCCAAATGTTTCTTTCCAACTTCTCCCACGAACAATCCCTGTGAGAGCTACGTGGCTTGCAACCTTACTTTCCAGATAACCCTCGTACACTTCAAAAGGAGAGAGGTTTAAAAGGAAAACAACTCAGCCTTACTTTGTCTGGAATTAAAGTTTCTAGAGCGGGATGATTTCCCCCATCCAGAGGATGTGCTGTAACCAAAGGTGAGGGGCTGATGGTTTCCGGAGCCACAGTTAGACGAAACCGGTCCAAGAGGGAGTAAAGTCTTTGATGTCTTAAAAAGTAAAAATAAAAAAATATAAATCCACCAAATTAGACAGTTTGAGAAAGAAAATAACTCTAGGGGTGTGGTCAATTAGCCCCCAGTCTTACTCCCAAGGAGACCTTCTCTAGAGCAGTCTTTTTCAACCAGTGTGCCGTGGCACACTAGTGTGCCGTGAGGCATGGTCAGGTGTGCCGCGAAGCTCAGAGAGAGAAAGAAAGCAAGAGAGAGAGAAAGCAAGAGAAAGAAAGCAAGAGAAAGAGCGAGAGAGAGAGAAAGAGAACAAGAGAGAGAGAAAGAAAGCAAGAGAGAGAAATAGAACAAGAGAAAGAAAGAAAGAGAGAGAGAAAGAGAGGGAGGGAAGGAGAGAGAGAAAGACATAGAGGGAGGTAGGGAGGGAGAGAGAAAGAGAGCAAAAAAGAGAGGAAGGAAGGAAGAGAAAGAGGGATGGAAAGAAAGAAAGAGGAAGGGAGAGAAAGAGGGAGAGAGAAATATAGCGAAAGGGAGGAAGAGAGAGAGAGAATTTTACTTTTTTTAGCCCCCACCCCCACCCCGTTCAATGTGCCCCAGGGTTTTGTAAATGTAAAAAATGCGCCGCGGCTCAAAAGAGGTTGAAAATCACTGCTCTAGAGTAATAATTCCTGTCTCCTCTTAAGCAGGATTCGCTATCAGCTGCATGGGCTGCTGGTGGGCCACAACAGCACTAATTGAAACTATATTCCATGGATGTTTCTTTTACTGATTGTGTCCTAGATTACTGGAGTCAGCAAGAGGGGTGTGGGGCTTCACAGCCCACCAAAGGGAATGTGATTTAGGGTATGTCCAGTGAGGGGGTGGGGAAACAGGGTCATGAGGGTACGTAATAAGCTACATGAGCTCAGTTGTGACTGCATCAGAGTCCTGCCGAAATGTCGCTCCTAATAAATGACTATTTCTTTTGAAGTTTGGCTTGCGGCTCATGAATTAATTAGGGCATCTTTCAGAAGCTTCACACTGTGACAATAAAAATAAATGATAGGGTGCAATTTTAAACAATTCCATTAGTGGATTATTTTCATGGTCAATTCTTGATGGCCTACTAAATTGGATTTAGGATAAATTAAAACTGACTTACTAAATTTAAATGTCCTTCACTACAGCTAAATAGTTCAAGAAAGTCATAATATTCCAGATGTAAACGAGAGATGCAACATGGAATAACTTCCCTTGTTTGTAAACTTGAAAGCATTCTTTAAATATTTTTAACGCACTGATATTTTTAACGCACCGAGTTTGCGGAGAGGGGCGGCATATAAATCCAATAAATCTAATCTAATCTAATCTAAAAGCACAGGGTGAGCAAAAAACGAGACAGTGTTTCAGTTAAAAGCACAATGAATGCTGAACAGATAGTCCTTGGGTTATGACGTAAACCCCAGCTTCAGTCAAAAACCTAAGACCACGGGCTATTAGGCGAGAAATAGCAGGAGGGAGAGAAAATGAAGAGAGGGGAACAATTACAGGAGCTAAACACTGGCTTGCCTAGAATCATTAAGACTTGAGTTAAGAACTTCTGGAATTCTGTTTGTTTTAAAGAAGGATGGGTGGCGCGGTGGCTCAGTGGTTAAGATGCTGGGCTTGTCAGCTTGAAAGCCGGCATCCTGGGTTCAAGACCTGAGTGCCACCAGGTGACCAAGTGACCTCCCATCCATGCCCCTGGCAACCTTGCAGTTCGAAAGCGTGAAAGTGCGAGTAGATAAATAGGTACCATTTCAGTGGGAGGGAAGGTAAACAGTGTTTCATGATGTCATGCTGGGTTAGGTTCTTTCCAAAGGTGCTTTTTCAGGAGGCAACTGGACTTCCTTGTTATTTCTTTGAAGACGTTTCGCTTCTCATCCGAGAAGCTTCTTCAGCTCTGCCAGGATAGTATCCAGGAAGCTTCTTTCTTTCTTTCTTTCTTTCTTTCTTTCTTTCTTTCTTTCTTTCTTTCTTTCTTTCTTTCTTTCTTTCATTCATTCATTCATTCATTTATTAGATTTGTATGCCACCCCTCTCCGCAGACACGGGGCGGCTCACAACATATAATAAAACAATTCACAACAAATCTAATAAATTAAAAAAATTTTAAAAAAAAACCATTATTGAACCAGACATACACACAGACATACCATACATAAATTGTATAGGCCGGGGGAGGGGGGAATGCCTCAATTCCCCCATGCCTGACGGCAGAGGTGAGTTTTAAGGAGTTTACAGAAGACAATGAGGGTGTGGGCAGTTCTAATCTCCGGGGGGAGCTGGTTCCAGAGAGTTGGGGCCGCCACAGAGAAGGCTCTTCCCCTGGGACCCGCCAGATGACATTGTTTAGTCGACGGGACCTGGAGAAGGCCAACTCTGTGGGACCTAATCGGTCGCTGGGATTCGTGCGGCAGAAGGCGGTCCCGGAGATATTCTGGTCCGATGCCATGAAGGGCTTTATAGGTCATAACCAACACTTTGAATTGTGACCGGAAATTGATCGGCAACCAATGCAACCAATTCTTGGGTGAGAAGCGAAAAGTCTTCAAAGAAAAAAAACCAGAAAGTCCAATTGCTTCTTGAGAAAACATCTTTGGGACAACCATGATTTAGATCATTTGAGAATCTCTACAGAGTCTCCAGAACACAGAACAGAAATGAGCAGCCAACCCATAAAGTCAGTGACTACTAGTGGAATAAAATACGCAGGGGTTCGTTTTCGGGGAGAGGGGAGAAAAAGCTCTGCAAATATCTGGCCATTTTCCATATTCTGTAAAAGACCATTTAGGCGTCACCTGTGGGCTAATCCGGTGTTCTGCAGGTGTTCCTGAATTCGGTCCAGCTCTTCCACTGGCAACTGAGCCGTGCTGTTCTGCATTAAAAGAAACAAATGAAACAGGAATACAACGTGTTGGCGTCAAGAAAAACTGAAGTCGCTAACAACTGAGTCCGCTCTGAGTCCACTTTGGAATGAGCGGCATATAAATACAATGAACAAACTGGCTGTAAAATACACTTAACTCGAAAAGCAGCATTCTTGCCCTTAGCATTCAGGGAGCGCATTACAGCGCACACTTTGCCCTTGGAGGGAAACGGAACGAGGACGCTCATCTCTAACCATCACCACAACGCCAGTTGATGATCTACTGACCCCTGGCACTGCTCGTTCTCTTCCGCTGGCTTCCCACTACACGACAGTCATACCAACGTCCCCCACGAACATTTCCCACGAGAGCTACATGCCTTGTAATCTTACTTTCCAGATAACCCTCATATTTTTTTCATTTTATTTACCCCTGCAGACCCAAAGCTGTTTTTTGTTTATTATTTATTTATTTATTGGATTTGTATGCCGCCCCTCTCTGTAGACTCGGGGCGGCTAACAACAGTAATAAAAACAGCATATAACAATCCGATATTAAAACAGTTAAAAACCCTTATTATAAAACCAAACATACATACAGACATACCATGCATAAAATTGTAAAGGCCTAGGGGGAAGGAGTATCTCAGTTCCCCCATGCATGGCGGCAGAGGTGGGTTTTAAGAAGCTTATGAAAGGCAAGGAGGGTGGGGGCAATTCTAATCTCTGGGGGGAGTTGGTTCCAGAGGGGCGGGGCCGCCACAGAGAAGGCTCTTCCCCTGGGTCCCGCCAAGTGACATTGTTTAGTTGATGGGACCCAGAGAAGACCCACTCTGTGGGACCTAACTGGTCGCTGGGATTCGTGCAGCAGAAGGCGGTCCCTGAGATAATCTGGTCCAGTGCCATGAAGGGCTTTATAGGTCATAACCAACACTTTGAATTGTGACCGGAAACTGATCGGCAACCAATGCAGACTGCGGAGTGTTTGTGTAACATGGGCATATTTGGGGAAGCCCATTATTGCTCTCGCAGCTGCATTCTGCACGATCTGAAGTTTCCGAACATTCTTCAAAGGTAGCCCCATGTAGAGAGCGTTACAGTAGTCGAGCCTCGAGGTGATGAGGGCATGAGTGACTGTGAGCAGTGACTCCCGGTCCAAATAGGGCCGCAACTGGTGCACCAGGAGAACCTGGGCAAACGCCCCCCTCGCCACAGCCAAAAGATGTTTCTCTAATGTGAGCTGTGGATCGAGGAGGACGCCCAAGTTGCGGACCCTCTCTGAGGGGGTCAATAATCCCCCTCCCAGGGTGATGGACGGACGGATGGAATTGTCCTTGGGAGGCAAAACCCACAGCCACTTTTTCTGAGAACAACAGGGAGTCTCCACAGACATTATGGCTGTCAGCCACCCTGAGTTGTGGGAAGACGTACAAATCCCGTCCCCCATCCCCCAGTCACATGAGGTGGTTTAAGGTGTGAGATAAAGGCTGCTGACTCAAAGCACTACATCAGGGCTGTAGGGAGGCAGGCTAAACCTCGACCAGCCCAGCACTCGCCCAGATGATACCAACATGTATAGAATTAAAACCAGACACTCTCCCGTTGGGTATTTTGCCAAAAAAAAATGGAACAAGGAAGATACGTATTTAATTGTCCGTGCGATTACAGCAGCTAGAATGGCATATGCACAAATAATGGAAAGCAACAAAAATTCCTTCTGAAGGAAAAGTCATTAAGAAAAATCTTGGAGATGAATGAAAATTGAAGACAAGGAAGACACAGAATATTACCTGCACAGATGCAGCTAAAAGCATTTCCACACGACGGCAAGCCAGGGTGTCCACCATGTGAGCGAGCACACGGAACGGAGTTGAGAGAAGCTTGTCCACGTACAAGACCAGCACAGCCCCCGACTGGCTTAGATGGATCCCCTCCAAACACTGCAAGGTCTTCTTCACAGCCGTCGGCTGAACCAGGGAGGAAAAAACTTATTTTAGAGTCCTTTGTTTGCCAAACCAATGAAAGTATAAAAGCATCTCCTCAACCTGTTCTGTGCTGGGCATAATCAAACTGGAGATGCTCTCCACGTATTTAAACAAACTTTATTTACAGCATATTTCTCCAAACAAACATTCCTTTTTCTTTTTTTTTAATTTTTATTTTACAAATGTGACATACAAGACAAAGGAAAAAAACATACATAAAAACATATACAGTGATACCTCGTCTTACAAACGCCTCATCATACAAACTTTTCGAGATACAAACCCGGGGTTTAAGATTTTTTTGCCTCTTCTTACAAACTATTTTCACCTTACAAACCCACCGCCACTGCTGGGATGCTCCACCTCCAGACTCCCATTGCCAGAGAAGCACCCGTTTTTGTGCTGCTGGGATTCCCCCGAGGCTCCCCTCCATGGGAAATCCCACCTCTGGACTTCCATGTTTTTGTGATGCTGCAGGGGAATCCCAGCAGCGCAGAAACGGGCACTTCGCTGGCAACGGAAGTCCGGAGGTGGGGTTTCCCAGCGGCTGGCAAAAGGGGTGAGTTTTGGGCTTGCACGCATTAATCGCTTTTCCATTGATTCCTATGGAAAACATTGTTTCGTCTTACAAACTTTTCACCTTAAGAACCTCATCCCAGAACCAATTAAGTTTGTAAGACAAGGTATCACTGTATATACAACATTTGGGAAATGAAAGTTTCCCCACTA
>NC_091956.1:13335047-13517547 GCF_031021105.1 Erythrolamprus reginae
CAGTCTGTGGGGGTTGTGTGCATGCATGGGGGAGCGGTGCAGGAGTTGTGCACATGTGCAGGGGAAAGCATTTGGACAGGGAGTCTCTATTCAGTTATTCATGCCCTTATCACCTTGAGTTTCGTCTACTGCAATGCTCTCTACGTGGGGCTACCTCTGAAGAGTGTTCGGAAACTTCAAATTGTGCAAAATACAGCCATGTGAGTGGTTATGGGCCTTTCAAGGCATACCCATATTACTCCAACCCTCCGCGGACTGCATTTGCTGCCAATTGGTTTCCGGACACAATTCAAAGTGTTGGCTATGACCTATAAAGCCTACATGGCATTGGGCAATTATTTCCAGGATTGCCTTTTGCCATGAGTCCCAGCGATCGGTTAGGTCCTGTCAACTAGACAATGTCACTTGGCAGGACCTAGGGGAAGAGCCTTCTCTGTAGGGGCCCTGGCCCTCTGGAATCAGCTCCCCGGATATTTGTACTGCCCCCTTTACTTTCCAAGAGTCTAAAGACCCATTTGTGTTGCCAGGCTTGTGGTCATTAAACTCTAGCCCCTGGCCGACGAGTATAGGTATGTCTGCTGCTGAATGGGAATGAGTGATTTTTAAATGCTATTAGGGTTTTTTAATTTAATTAGCTAAATTAATTGGGTTTTAGATATGTGTACTGTATATCCATGATTCCATGGAATCAACTCCCCCAGCCCCCAAAATCCATATTGCTGCCACCCTAATGGCTCTCCATAAGGCCATGAAGACTTGGCTTTGCCGGCAGGCCTGGGGGCCCATGGATTAATAACCATCATGCCCAAATTGTATGAATGTTGTGTATGCACCTTGATTGTTTAGTTAGTGTGGGTTTTAAGCTGGATTTATAGTTAGAATCGTGTATTTGACTTCTTTTTAATTGTTCTTATATTTTATATTGTTGTAAGCCGCCCTGAGCCCTTTGGGATTAGGCGGCATAGAAGTTTAATTAATTAATTAAATAAAGTGTTTCTCGATGTTGTAGGGCGCCCTGAGTCCTTGGAGGGGGGCAGATTATAAATCCAATTAATAATAATTATGGGTATGCATGCACACGCTAATTCTTTTGGCACCCGAGCCAAAAAAGGTTCACTGTCACTGAGGTAGGCTACAATCAACGCGTGTATGGACCACCCTGGTAGCTCCTCTCTCGGAGTCGCTCAGCAGCGGGTCTCCTTTGCCAACAGGAGAGTGAGTTTGGAGAGGAAGGGATCAAGAGTTTAAAAAAAAACCCGAAAAGAAAAAAGAAAAAAAAAGAAAAAAAAACACCCCACCCCAAAATCCACCAAAGGCTGAGGAAAGCGCAGGTCTACCACCAGGCTGTTGGACCCACTCTCTTGCGATCCCTTTTCTCTTCAAACAACGTGAAAGGCCAGCCTGAGGCCCTTCTCAGCCTTCCCTACATCCCAAAGCAGGGCGACGCCTCCTCAAAGGACCTCCATGGGAAGAACTGTTCTACCCGCCCGTCCTGGCCAGGAAAACCCCGTGAGGCGGCGCGCGCGTTCACTCCCGCCTCCCCTTGAAGGAGCTCCAGAAGCTTCGCGAGTCTTCCAGATCAGCCGTCCCGCTTGGGCCATCCACGAGGAGGCGCTGGGGAAGCGCCTCGCTTGTCGGGCGCCTCTGTCTCCTTTCTCAATCACTCTCCTGGCTGCGCGCGCAGCTTTTCCTTGCTCCCTTCTCCTTGCTCTGTTCGGGAGGCGCCTCGCTTCGGAAGGGGGGCCGTTTTCTCTCCTCTCAAGCTCTCCCTGCTGCGCGCGCAGCTTTTATTGTTGCCGCCTTCTCCACCTACCCCTCCACTCTCGACTGGCGCCTCGCTTTCCGGGGGCCGTTATCTCCCCTTCCTGCTGCGCGCGCAACTTTTGTTTCTCCTCCTCCTCCTCCTCCTCCTCCTCGCCCCCATCGCTCGGAGGTGCCTCACTTCCCGGAGGCCGCTCTCTCTCCTCTTTCTCACTCTCCCCTGCTGCGCGCGCAGGTTTCGCTGTTGCCGCTCCCCTTCCCCCCAGGAGAGGCGCCTCTCTCTTCTTGCTCTTCCTCTCTTCCTGCTGCGCGCACAGCTTTTGTTCTCTTGCCTCCTCCTCCTCCCGTCGCTCGGGAGGCGCTTCATTTCCCGGAAGTCGCATTCTCTCCTCTTTTTCGCTCTCCCTGCTGCGCGCGCAGCTTTTGTTCCGTTGCCTCCTCTCGAGAGGACTTTCACTATCTGGAGGCTGCTCTCTCTCCTCTTTTCTCACTCTCCCTTGCTGCGCGCGCAGCTTTTCTTCCTTTGCCTCCTCCTCCTTTCCCCGCTGGAGAGGACCCTCACTACCCGGAGGCCGCTCTCTCTCCCCTTTCTCGCTCTCCCTTGCTGCGCGCGCAGCTTTCCCTCAGTTTCCACCTCCCCCTCGACGTGCCGCCTGCTGGTCCCGCGCGCGCGGTGGAGCAGCGCCCGAGTTATCCCCTCAAAGCGGCGGCGGCGCCATGACGGCGGAGGAGCGCGGGGCTGAGGAGATGAGCGCGGCGGCCGAGGCGGCGGCGGTGGCCGCCGAGGGCCTTGACATCACCGCCAAGTCCGACGGCGGCGTTCTCAAGGTGGGCGGAGGCGCCCGCGGGGCCCGCCTGGCCCGATACTCCCCTGCGCCGCCGAAAAGGCCCGGCCGGTCTCAGCCTTCAGGCCTCAAGCTTTCCCCCACTTTAAATGCGAAGGCCGGATTGGGGGGCGGCTATTGGGTGGGGGGCGCTATTGGATATGGTGGGAGGAGTATTGGGGCGGGGGGAGAGCTCTGGCGGGCGATGGGGCGGGGTGTGTGGTTATTGCTGCAGGGGGAGCACTATTGGAACTATAGAGGTGGGAGCTATGGGGTGGGGTGATGCAGGACTATGGGGTCTTGTGCATTTGGAAGGGGGCTGGAAGGTTTGTTGGAGGCAGTAGGGCTATTAAGGGGTAGTGGGCGCTATCACGGGTAGTAAGGACTATTAGGGTGGCAGAGACTATTAGGAGGTAATTGGTTCTATTATGGGTGGTGGGGGCTTTTAGGGGGTAGTAGGAACTATTAGAGGGGGTAGGGACTATTAGGAGATAGTTGGGACTGTTAGTGATGGGGACTATTAGGGGGTTGGGGGCTATGTGGTCTTGTGCTATTGGGCAGTGGAAGGTTTATTGGGGACAATAGGGCTATTAAAGGGTATTTATTATTTATTATTTGGGCTTATATGTCACCCAACTCCCAGAGGACTCTGGGCGGCTCACAGCCAAATACAGATAAAGAAGATAGAAAAACATCCTAAAAAGCAGTAACAAGCATCTAAAAACAACTATGGGACAATTTAAAAACAGATAAGAAAAACCATGCATACCCTAGGCCAGGGGGCTATTGCTGGGTAGTGGGTGCAATCATGAGGTAGTGGGGACTATTAGGGTTGGTAGAGACTATTAGGAAGTAGTTAGAACTATTAATGATGGTGGGGCTATTGCAAGATACTTGGGGCTATTAGGGGACAGTGGGTGCTAACATGGGGTAGTAGAGAATATTAGGAGGTAATGGGAGCTATTAGGGGTGGTGAGGGCCATTAGGAATAGGGGGGCTATTAGTAGGGGTGACTATTAGGGGTATTGGGGGCTATTATGGATGGTGGGGGCTATTAGGGGTGGTGGGGGCTATTACAGGGTGGTGGGGGCTATTAGGGGAGACTATTAGGAGTGGGGGAGCTGTTAGGGATGGTGGGGGCTATTGGTGGGAGAACTATTGGGGCTCTGAGGAGGTGGTGAGCTATTAGAGGGGTGGGGAAGCAGGGGGCCAGGCCTCTCAGCCTCTATCTCCACCTCCCCCTTTTTTTTTCTCTCCCTGGGCAGAGGGAAAGTGGCCTCCTCAGGAACTGCCAATTCTCACTTTGCGAGCCAAGGTAGCTAACTAGGAGCGCCAGACTCTCCTCTAACCCCTATAAAAGGGAACTCCTGTTTGAGCTGCCTTTGGTTTTGTCCGCCGGCAGAGCATGGCTTTGGGCCGCACCCTCAAGCGGTGTCTGCTTCTTTCCCTGGCAGGTGGTCAAGAGAGAAGGGACAAGCACAGAATGCCCCATGATAGGGGACATAGTGACCGTCCACTACACCGGATGGCTTCTGGATGGCTCCAAGTTTGACTCCAGCCGGGACCGAAAGGACAAGTTCTCCTTTGATTTTGGAAAAGGTGACATCTCCGGTGGCTCCTCTGAAGTGGATAACAGCTCTCTCTTCTCAATCTTTTTACTTATTTATTTGTATTTCGTATACATGCTTGTATATGTAGCTCAATTCGGCCCTCTGGCACCCTCTTCCTATTTTATAATAGATTATAATGCTAGTTTTCATAGGGAAGACAGTGGCCATTGTTTGTTCCACTATAAATGTGGACTGACATGCACAAATAAATGTCGTATGATTGATATTTTTGTTCATAATTTTTTTTATTTCCCCCCAGCATAAAATAAAAAACAATACATAGTTTCCAACACAAATTTATACATTTTTAAAAACTTTTTAATCATTCAACGGAGGCTCTTATGTTTCTTCCTTTCACAAAAGGACTAGAAACATATATATTCAAAAAGCTCTTAAAATATAGCTTTTCTCCATCTAATATTAAAACATTGCAGTAACCTTTGAGTATTACAACTAAAAAACAACTAAGCAATTTAAAAAAAATATTTGAACATGCTTAAGCTAGTTTGTTCCAATAATATTTTTAATGTGTTATATCAATACATAGTGCTGCCACCATTACTCATCTCCATCTGGGTTATAATATTTTAAACTCAATCCCCTTATCTCGATTTTATCAGCAATATCTTGTTATTAAAGCATCAAAACATCAATAGATCTTAACTCTATATCCACTCATAGAATTTCCCCCAAATTGATATTTTTTTGCACACAATTCGGGGTATTATTTGATAGGGCCAGTGGAATATAATAATAATAAAAATTAATAATAATAATAATAATAATAATAATAATAATAAACCCCACAACCCAATAAAGCATTTTAATTCTCAAAGCGCTGTGGGAAACGTAGCACTTCTTAAAAGCGTGGTATGAAAAAACTACCTGGGTAATGAGGTGAGAGATCAGAATAGTGAGCTCAGCCCTTAAAGATTGGCAAGGCTGCCCAAATTAAAAATCCTGAAAATCTTTTTGCATAATGCAAGTCCTTGACTTGCAACCGTTTTTTAATTTAATTTTTAATTATAATACAAACAAAACAAGACATATAGACACACTTATATATATATACCGTTTGTTAAGTGACCGTTCAAAATCGCAAAGTCGCTTGGTACGACCACAACTGAGCCCCAAATTTCTGTGAGGCATTATCTTAAGCGGGTTTCGGTGACTTAGGGCCATTTTTCACACGACTGTTGCAGCGTTCACGTGGAGTGCTCATAGGATGGAACTGACTCACATTTATGATGGTTGGTGCTCACTGCAACCTTCTGTCAAGCAAGCTTGATGGGGGAGCCAGATGTCGCTTAAAAACCAGGTTACTCACATCAACTGCAGCAGTTCCCTTAACCACCAAGAAGAAAAGTTGTAAAGAGGGGTAAACCTCACTTAAGATAATGCCCCGCTTAGCCACGGAAAATTTGGGGCTCAGTTGTGGTTGTACATTGAGGACCTGAACTTGGCTGCGCAAATCAGGCCAGTAATAATAATCTTATTGTGACCAAAGATTCGTAATGCAAAAAAAAAAAAGGGGGGGGGACTTTGTGTCAGCCCTTTCTTGAAGGAAATGCAATGTTTTGGGTTTCTTCCCACAACAGATTTGCCTTTCTGCAAATAAAACAAAAGTAAGAGAATTCCCTCCTTACTAGAGGTAGCAGGCATGGCTTTTCATAGTTTCCTATCCATGAAACTGCTTTTTAACAATGTCTTTCGGGAGCTCAGCTTTCTAGTAAATTTATCGTCTTATTTCTTTTTGTGGTTAGGTGAGGTGATCAAAGCCTGGGACATCGCCGTGGGAACCATGAAGATTGGAGAACTTTGCCAGATTGTCTGCAAACCAGAATATGCCTACGGCACTGCTGGCAGCCCCCCAAAGATACCTGCTAATGCCACCTTGTTTTTTGAGGTAGGCTTAAGACCATGGACTTTGACCCAGAGGCAGATAGGAATCTGTCGGCCCTGCCCTGCCCTGCCCTATCTATCTATCTATCTATCTATCTATCTATCTATCTATCTATCTATCTATCTATCTATCTATCTATCTATCTATCTCTATATATCTAATCTATATCTATCTATTTATCTATCTATCTAATCTATCTGTCGTACTTATATGCCGCCCAACTCCCAAAGGACTCTGGGCATATTGGACAGAGGAAAGCCCTGCCTGCTATCTCTTCCCCCCTCCTTTCCCTCCCAGACCTACCACCAATCCCGTTCACTATCCCACAGCCACTTGGGATATACAGGTAGTCCTTGTCCTAGGGCAGTTCGTTTTGTGACCATTTAAAATTACAACGTCACTGGAAATTAAAGAAAGGGATTGATTACTGTGTTTCACACCCTTGGCCATTTGGATGCTTTGGGAAGTGACTCCCATTAATGACGGCCGCAGTGCCCCATTTATGACGGCTGCAGTGACCGGCCTTCTGACAAGCAAGAGTCGATGGAGAAGCCAGATTTTGCTTAACAACTATGTTGCTAATTTTTAAGAACTGCAGGGATTTCACTTAACGGAAGTGGCGAGAAAAGTCGTAAAACAGGGCAAAACTCACTTTTAACAAATTTCTCACCTGGCAACATAAATTTTGGACTTCTTTGTGGTCATAAGTCAAGGGCTCCCTGTCTTCCTGTTCCCAGAGCTTCCTTCTGGGCCCAGGGTCACTTGGTTCAATGTTTCCTTTTGTCAGCCTTGCTGTCTCCTTGCAGAGACCCCACCTAATGTTATACGGGTAGCCCTCGATTTAACAAAAGTTCATTTAGTGACGGTTCAAAGTTACAGAAGCGCTGGAAAAAGACCCTTACGGCCATTTTCCACACTGTTGCAGCATTCCCCATGGCCACGGGATCAAAATTCAGGCCACTTGGCAATTGACTCCTTACGATGGTTGCAGCATCCCAGGATCACACGATGTCCCCTTTTCGATTTTTCCACCCACAAAGTCAAGGGGAAAACCAGATTCATTTCACAAGCATGTTAACTAAACACAGTGATTCACTTAACAACCTCGCTTGTCTCAGCAAGTTTTGGGCTCAGTGGTGGTCGTAAGTCGAGGACCACCAACAATTCCTGAGTACAAAGTAGGGAAGCAAATGGAAAAAAAGAAACGCTTCCGTGTTAAGGAATCTTCTACTTAAATTACTGCACTTCCCCCCCCCCTCTCGGTCATTTTAATTGCGCGCAGCTCTTTTTTATTTCCATCCGTAGCTGATTCCTCCCCTTGGCGCTAAACAAGCCTCTGGTTTCTTCCTCTAGATAGAACTCTTTGAGTTCAAGGGGAAAGATTTGACCGACGACGAAGATGGGGGCATAATTCGGCGGATCCGAAAGAAAGGAGAAGGCTATTCCAAACCCAACGAGGGGGCCTTGGTAGAAGGTAGGTAGCGGAAGAGCTGTGATTACTTAAACCAGGTTGGTGTTATGGCCCGCCAGTGGCCTGTGCAGCTGTGAGCAGATCCCATTCCAAGAGGAGACCGGCTTGGTCATGTGCTAGTAGCCTGTGCTGAGTCGGACAGTGAGGAAAAAAAGCTTCTCTTCTTGATGCACGAGCACGCAGAGCTGCCAAGGGACAGGAGTGGTTACTCCAGAGGAGGTCTCCTCATGAATAAAACTGGGAACTAATTGGCCACTCCCCTAGTCTACTAAAGAACAGTAGAGGCAGCTGAAAGGCTGCAGGAAACAATAGTTTACTCTCGTGTCGTGAATTGTCTTGCAAATCCCTGTTTTTTCCCTCCAGATTTCTTATCAAGGAAGATTCCTGGGCATTTTGCCAAGCCTTGGAGATTACATGAGATAGCAAGAACTAACTGTATTATTTATTTATTTTATTTATTTATTTATTAGATTTGTATGCCGCCCCTCTCCGCAGTCTGCATTGTGAGTTAAGACTGCATGAGCTGCTAATGAAGATTAATTAGCAGCTGACTTTTTGCAAGAAAGAATAGCTTTTTGATTTGTGTGTCTGTCTCCACCACTTAGCAGCAGTTCATTGATAACAGAGTAGAATAGTATTCTTTATTGGCCAAGTGTGATTGGACACACAAGGAATTTGCCTTTGGTGCCTATGCTCTCAGTATACATAAAAGAAAAGATATGTTCATCAAGATTCATTAAGTACAACACTTAATGATTGTCATAGGGTTCAAATAAGCAATCAAATCATAATAGAATAGAGGAATAGAATAGAATTCTTTATTGGCCAAGTGTGATTGGGCACACAAAGAATTTGTCTTTGGTGCAGATGCTCTCAGTATACATAAAAGAAAAGATACGTTTGTCAAGAATCATGTGATACAACACGCAATGATTGTCATAGGGGTCAAATAAGCAATCAGGAAACAATATTAATACAAATCTTAAGAATACAAGCAACAGGTTAAAGTTATACAGTCATAAGTGTGAGGAGATGGATAATAGGAATAATGTGAAGGCTAATAGTAATGGTAATGCAGACTTAGTAAATAGTTTGACAGTGTTGTGGGAATTACTTGTTTAGCAGAATGATGACATTTAGGAAAAAACCTCTCCTTTTGTCTAGTTGTCTTGGTGTGCGACGTTTTGAGGGTAGGAATTGAAGCAGTTTATGTCCAGGATGCGAGGGGGTCAGTAAATATTTTCACGTCCCTCTTTTTGACTTGTGCAGTATATAGGTCCTCAATGGAAGGCAGGTTGGCAGCAATGATTTTTGTAAACTAAGTTTGTTCAAACAGTGTGTTTTTATCCGTTTGTAACTGGGGGCAGAACAGTTGGGGGGGTGGGAGTGGAATAAGGCCCTTTTATAACCTGTGGACTTCAACACCCAAAATTCCCAAGTCTGTATTCCTGAGCATGGTTGACTTGGGAATTCTGGAAGTTGAAGTCCACAAGTCATGAAGGAGCCATAATTCCCCACCTGTGACTTAAAACATATTAATCTGGATCTCGGGTTGGGTGTGGGAAGGTTCCAGACGATCTCTGGGCTTCCATCTCTGCATAGTGTTGTGTTGAAGCACAGGCCATCCTCGACTTATGGCCACAGTTGAGCCCAAACCTCTGTTGTTAAGTGAGACTTTTATTAAGTGAACTTTGTCCAATTTTACGACCTGCTTTGCCACTGTTGTTGAGGGAATCACTGCAGTTGTGACCAGGTTGTTGAATGAATCTGGCTTCCGCTGTCGACTTTGCTTATGGGAAGGGGATCACATGATCTTAGCATATAGTGACAGTCATAAGTGTCAGCGTTCCAGACTGGGCTTATACTCAGTGATAGAAATACTGTATTTGAAACATAGTACATGTGGCACTGGTGGTTGTTCAGACAATAATACAAACCAACATATAGTAAAGGTATTATTTACAGGATATACAATATCTTCATAATCTTACACAGTAATTATAATACAGTCCATAATACCTCTCTTCTTCGCACACGGCAGATAAATATAATATTACATATATTCGCTCATTCGCACACAGCAAATATAATATACCATTTAGTATTAGCACACAGCTAATTCTCTTATTAATACAGCAAATAACTTTACAACAGTATAATATATTCTTCACAGTATATTGCACAAAGCTCAGATATTAATACTAACCAGCATATATAACCCAGTAACCAACATTGCAATATAAAGCCGCAGAACAGACGCAATGCAACAACAGAATGTAACAGAGAGCAGCACATCTGTCTCCCTTATATGGCTAAATTGCAGCCTAGCTCATAATTGCTAACTAGCTCTTAAAGTAATGCCACTATTTCCTCCTAACATATTATGCTGGTTTATCTTCATATATTAAAATCCAACCAATACAGTACGTGATACTGACAATAAGTATGAGTCGGTTGCCAGGCATGTGAATTTTGATCACATGGCCATGAGAATGCTGCAAATATAACAGGAGAACGGTCATAAGTCACTTTTCTCAGTGCTGTCGTAACTTTGAACGGTCAATAAATGAACTGTTGCAACTCAAGGACTAACTATCTGCACCTTCTCTGTTCCCACCACAGAAGCAAAGTGCATTTTGCTCTTTTCAGCCAGATGTACCTAAGGAACAGTCTACTCACACAGGATGTCTAAGTGCCGCCTGTATGTTGGTTGAGGCAGGCAGGGTTCCCTTGAGTACCATTTGTTGGGGGTCAAGGGAAAGGGAGGGTTTTGCCTTCTCTTTCTGCTCAAGGTCCCCATGGACAATTGGTGGGCTACTGTGGGACACAGGATGCTGGACTTGAAGAGCTTTGGCCCGATTCAGCATGGCTCTTCTTAGGCTCTTACGTTCTTTCTCTGTCATACGCACACAAATTTAGTGATCTTTTGAGCTGACCTCTCAGTCATTCATTCTTTTACTGCTCCACTCACTTCTGTCTTGGGTTTGTTCCAGGAGGAGATGGAGCCTGTCTCCTTTCTGCACTCTCAGCATTCTGAGAAACATAGATGTAACTCTTTGCAACTTCTTAAAAAAATAGTCTTTATTAATTTTCCAACCTTAAAAAACACAAACACAAAATATAAGTACAAAAAAACAAGACAAAAATAAATAAAAGTAAAAAATAATGAGGCAAAAATCTAATTAAACAAATACAGAATATATACAGATACAGACATTAAGTACTGTACACTATACAATATATTTTACAGTATTTCATGTCAAAATAGATTTACTACTTTCCTACTTCACCATTTAAGTTGGTGTGTATGTATGTATCTATCTGAGACTGTCTCCGGCCGTTACTAGATACGATTGGATTGGATTGGATGAATGTGTGTGAGTGTATATGGGATTTTATAAAACGTGATTTTGAAGTAAATTTTTATAATTTTTATAGTTATTTAAATTTCTTGTATATTGTTATATTTAATGTGTGCGCCACCGTGAGTCATCTCGAGAAGGGCAGCATAGAAATCTAATAAATAAAAAAAATATCTATCTACCTACCTACCTACCTATCTATCTATGCACATGCATATTTTCTCATTCAGGTTTTTTTCTGTTTCTTAATTTGATTCCTAGTTTCTAGCCAATGGTAAAGTCTATTGCAAATTCTATAATAGTTTGATTATTCTTTTTCTTTTAATTCCGTCATTGTCCTATCCATTTCAGCACATTCTAAAATCCTACTAATCACCATTTCATCCATTTCAGCTTTTTTTGAGTATATATTTTTTATTTTTCTCCACCTTAAAATAAAAACATACATAGATAAAAAACAGCATAACAATATACATGTGTAAAATCTTCTTAGCTAAAACATAGTTAATGGAGCATCTTAACTTTCTTCATTTAAACAATCATAACTTCCTCCCTCCAACATTGAAACTAATTAACAACAAAAGATATTTAAATTACAGAAATAAAAGATTACCACTTCAGTGCCTAAGAATATATAAAATTTTCTTATCCGCAAAAAACCCAACCCCCCCAAAAAAAACTATTTCATCACTCCAACAATTAAAAGTAGTTAACAAATAACAATAAAATGTATATATTTAAAATAACACACATAAACTATCCTAATCTGCATTACATTATTATCTAGTGTTACCACCATTTCTTATTTCATCATCTGGGTTTCTACCTTCTAATTTCCATTTCAGCTTTCTACAGCAGGGCTCCCCAGCTCTTCTTTGAGGAATGGCAAGTGTGTTTGGTCACTCTCCACTAGCACAGATGTTTCTGCAGAAAGTTACAGCCCAGTTTGGGAGTTGGGGACCCAATGAAGAGAACTTCAGCGATCGGTTCTAAATACATGTTTGTTTGTTTGTTTTAATGCCAGTCGAAATTGAAGGTCGGCACGACGATCGCTTGTTTGACAAACGAGAGTTGCGGTTTGAAGTAGGGGAGGCAGAAAACTATGACCTCCCTCCTGGCGTGGACAAAACATTGCAGAAAATGGAGAAGCTGGAAGAGGCTGTGGTTTATCTCAAGCCCAGGTGAGTCTTTTCCTCTGAAGTGGTCTAGCCCGGGGGTCTCTGACCTTGCCAACTTTAAGGGTTGTGGACTTCAACTCTGGGAGTTGAGGCCCACAAGCCTTAAAGTTACCAAGGTTGGAGACCCCTGGGCTAGCCTGGGAGGATCATTGGTGGCCTCCAAGCTTGATTCAGGATGAAACGATGAGGTGGGTGGGGGCGTCTGTACATCAATTGTCATTAAGGGAGAAATATTTTGTTCCTAAACACCTGTCTCTCTACAGCTATGGCTTTGGAAGCGTTGGGAAACCAAAGTTTCAAATCCCGCCAGATGCAGACCTCCAATATGAAATTAAACTCAAAAGCTTTGAAAAGGTATGTAAGGGAGCACTTTATACCAAGGCAGTCTATGTGCGCTGCCATTAAAAAAAAAGAAAAGAACATTTTTTAAATTTATTTTTTCTTCTAAGCATGTGCACAAGCCGTGTTTCTGGCACTGTGTATGCGGTCGTATCTTGTTTTCGGCTTTTTTGGTGGCATGTTTCGGGTGTGTGTGTTTGCCACTGCGCATGTGCACGCGTGTAAAGCATTACATGGCCATGTGGTGTGGCTGTACGGCGCGGGAGGAAACGAACTGGCACTGACGCAAGTTAGAACCCACCCCTGAAAGTAACCCGCAGGAATAAAATGAAAACCAGACACTATTCCCCGATCTTCGTCGTTGGTCAAGTCTTTCCCCTTGAACTCAAAAGAGGAAGAAGAAACCAGAGGCTTGTTTAGCGCCAAGGGGAGGATAATCCTATCAGCAATATTTTGTGCCTGGGAGAAAAGTTGGGTAGAAAAAAGTTTCCCAATTTTCCTTTCTCTCTTTGAGCTGAGGATTTCTGTCTGGGAACAACTGCTGAGCAAGTTGTCTAAACGTGTCACTGGTTCTCCCCGAGTCTCGGCCTTCCAGTTTCATATTGCAATCCAGAACGATGTGGTTTGCTTTCTCCCAAAGTTCCCATGGATTTTAACCGTCGGATCAGCTCTTCTCTGTTGCTGAGATCAAATGTAGGCGCACCGCTTTTCTCTTTGCACAAATCATCGTCAAAGAGTCTGCAATCGTGGGCAGAGTTGATTTCCCAATAGATGCCTGCAGGTTGAAATCTCCCTCGGTTCTTAGATTTCATCCCCCGGTGTAGCTAAAGGCCAAAACAAGAACACCTAAATGGATTTCTCACCCTAGGGTGCGGTGTGTGTGTGTGTGTGTGTGTGTGTTTTCTTTAATGTTGATAAATGCCAACTGCACTTGTCTGTTCTGCTTCTGGAAAGCGTGTGGCTCAAATCCTCTTCTGCAGAAATCTTCACTTATTCCATACCCTTCCTTCTTCCATGATGGGCTTCCTGCAACGGAGACTACAATTGATTCAGAACGCAGCCGCGCGAGCTGTTGTGGGCATCCCTAGTTACGCCCACATAACATCAACTTTCTGTGAGCTGCACTGGCTTCCAATCGGTCTCCGGATGCAATTTAAAGTGTTGGTTATCACCTATAAAGCCCTACATGGCTTAGGGCCTGACTGCTTTCGGGAACCTCTTCTGCCGCGTACCTCCCAGCGACTGATTAAGGCCCACAGGGTTGGCCTACCCCTACTCCGACAATGTAGGTTGGCGGGGCCACGTGGGAGGGCCTTTTCTGTGGCGGCTCCGGCTCTGTGAAACCAACGGCCCCTGGAGGAGGTCTGTACTGCCTCCAGCCTCCCAGCCTTTAGGAAAGCTGTGAAGACCTGGCTTTGCTGGCAGGCCAAGGCCGTTGTGCTGTATCATCTACCTCTGGCCAAGTGGAATTAATGTTTTTTATATTCTGGGGTTTTATTGTTCTGATTATTTTAAACTTGTATGCCACCCAGAGTCCATAAGAAATTGGGCAGCTTAGAAATTTAACTAACAATAACAACAACAATGATGAAAGTGGCTGATTTGGCTTTTTTTTTAGTTTATTGGTTTTTACACAAATACAAAGGACTAAAACAAATATTGTTCACATTTGTCATTTACAGATCATAAGCCATTCTATTACATTCCTTATTAACATATCTGTATATAATATATATTATTCAAAGGGATAGGAAAAGTGTGGTAAGTAAAATAGATTAGTAGTAGTTAATTATACTTATAGGTGTATAGAAATATCACTAAGTAGCCTTGGAAAATAGATGCAGAAGTTAAAATGTCGAAAGCTATTATTGCTTATCCATTTGTATTTATGTTCCCATACTCGTCTGTATCATGTTTAATGTACTTATTTAATCAGTATTTATTTAATCAGTGCAACTACATTGTGTCATATTACCCTGTTTCTTTCCTCCATCCATTTGTACCAATTTTTCCATATCTCATCGAATTCTTTGCTATTTGTATCCTTGATTTCCATGGTCATTTTGTCCATTTCTGCACATTTGAAAATCTTGTCTATAATGTCGATTTGGCCTTTTGTGTTGTTTCTGTAGGCAAAAGAGCCCTGGGAGATGAACACCCAAGAGAAGCTGGAACAAGGCGCCATTGCAAAAGAAAAAGGCACCCAGTATTTCAAAGTAGGTGTCCTGCGGGGGTTTGTAGCCCTGGGCTGTCCTGTAGAAATGGGGGGGGGGGATTTTTCTTCAGTGCTGCGGAACGGTAAAAACTCCAGGCAAGTGCAGAAGAAGCCCAAGCGAACGTGCTTTCCCAGTTCCTGGTTCATTCAATTATTGGAGAGAAGGGATTGAGGGGCGGGGGTCTGCCAAAGATGAAGTTTCTACCCTCTCCTGCTCACCTGTATTTGTTCAGTGCAAGACTTTGAACGTTTAAGAAAAGCATTTTGGGAGTTCTTCAAGAACAATGGGTTGGGTGGCAATGGGTTGAAAGAGGTGGTCCTTATTTATTCAGCCATGGTTTGAATGTGTGAAGAATTGTGAATGTGGTCCTTGGTGCACCTACTGGGGAGGAGGGTGGGTGTTGGCCTTGGGGTTCTTTTGAATCTGACCACACGCCTGTTTTCCAGGAGGGGAAATACAAGCGAGCAACGTTGCAGTATAAGAAAACCGTCTCGTGGCTGGAACACGAAACTGGCCTGTCAGATATGGAGAAAGAGCAATCCAGGAACCTGAGGCTGGCTGCCCATCTCAACCTGGCTATGTGCCATTTAAAGCTGAAAGAGTATACTCAGGTCTTGGAAAACTGCAATAAGGTGAGTGGAAGGATGCTTTTTTGGGATGTCCCGGATGAATTTTTAAAAATTCCTTGCGGTTTGTCTTTTGGAGAAATCCCTGAACCCACGTTGCTCCATTTGCTATCTCTCTATATATATATGTATATATCTATATCTATCATCTCTCTATTTATATATCTAACCTACCTGACTATCAGTCTATCATCTATCTCTCTATATTTATCTATCCTATCTCTATCTATCTCTATCATATCTACCTACCTGTCTGTCTGTCTGTATATCTGTTTTTTTTAAGTCTTATTAATCACATTAATTGGACTTTTTGATGTATTTACTATGTTCTTTTGATATGTTGTGAGCCACCCTTAGTCCTCGGAGAGGGCCGGCATACAAATCCAATAAATAAATAAATAAATAATATCTACCTACCTACCTAGCATTTATCTACCTATTGTCCGTCCATCCATCCATCCTTCCTATCTATCTATCTATCTATCTATCTATCTATCTATCTATCTATCTATCTATCCTCTGTCTGTCTGTCTGTCCGTCCCTCCATCCATCCATCCATCCATCCATCCATCCATCCATCCATCCATCCATCCATCCATCCATCCATCCATCTATCTATCTATCTATCTATCTATCTATCTATCTAGCTATCTCCATTCAAATTTATAAGCCATCCCTCTCTTGACGGACTCAGGGCGGCTATTGGATCCTGGCCTTCGAATGTCTGTCAAAAACAGCTCCCCTGTCCATCATTTTCAGGCCCTGGAATTGGACAGCAACAACGAGAAGGGCCTCTTCCGGCGAGGTGAGGCTCGGTTGGCTGTCAATGACTTTGAGTTAGCCCGAGCAGATTTCCAGAAGGTGCTACAGCTCTACCCAAGTAACAAGGCGGCCAGGGCCCAGCTCCTCATCTCCCAGCAAAAGATCCGCCAGCAGCACGAAAGGGAGAAGAAAATGTATGCCAACATGTTCCAGAGACTGGCAGACAAAGAACCGAAGGTAAGAAGAGTGCTCTTCTATTCTTAGAATAGAATGGAATGGGAACAGGGAAGGGAAATAATGAAATAAAATAGAATATAGAATAGAGTAATAAGAATAGAATATAATTAGAATAGAATAGAAATAGAATAATGGAATGAAGACTAGAAAGAATAAGAATAGAATGTAGAATAGACTGGAATCAAACGGAATAGGAAAAGGAAATCACATAACAGTACAATATAGTGTAGAATTAGAATAGAATATAAATAGAATAATAGAATGAAGACTAGAAAGAATAAGAATAGAATTAGAGTAGAATAGAGTAGAGTAGAATGGAATAGGAAATAATAATGTAGAATAGAATAGAAACAGAATAATTGAATGAGGAATAGAAAGAATAAGAATAGAATATAGAGTAGAATGGAATGGAATAGGAGTAGAAATAGGAAATAACAGAATACAGTAGAACCCCGACTTACGAATTTAATTGGTGCGGGAAGGAGGCTCGTAAGTCGGAAAGCTCGTATGATGAAACATTGTTTCCCATAGGAAACAATGGAAAAGCGATTAATGCATGCAACAAACCCCCCCCCCCCCCCCCGCAAAAAACCGCTGCCGCCCGGCTGTCACCTTTTAAAACAGCCCGGGGGCTGTTTTAAAAGGTGACAGCCGGGCGGGGGGGGGGTGTTTCCCAGCAGCCAGCTTCCAAGCAAAGGGGGGAAAGGAGCGGGCGGGGGAAAGGGGGCAAACCCCACCGGAGGAGCCCGGACTCGCTCGCCACAAGCTCGGCGGCTGGAAGAAGGGCTTAGAACTGCTCAGCAGCGGCAGCAAGCAGACTTTTTAGCCTCGGCAGCAATGGGTGGCGCTGGCGACAGCAGCAAACAAGCAGCAGCCGGCAAACCAGACGAGCAGGTGCCCCGCGCGCAGCACTGGACAAAATGTGGGCGCGCGCGCGCTCGGTGGAAGGCAGAGGGCGTGAGGAGGAGGAGGGGGGGCAAAAGCTGACGCAAGGAGAAAGCGGAGGGGGTGGGGGTGGCGGGGAGGCATAAGAAGAGAGGAACCCCCCTCCCCGCACTCACATTCTCTGACTAGCTAGAGGCGCATGTCGGTGTGATTGCGACTCCCCTCCCGTGGCTGCCGTTGAGGCGGTAGCGGCGTCCGCCTCCGACGCGTGGCTCTCTCCATTCTTCTCTTTCCCCCTCTCGGGCTCCGAATGCAGCGGCGGGAAGAGGAAACGAGGCGCAAGGCAGCGCGTCTGCAGGAACGGGTCGTGGGGCGCCGTTGTTGTCCTCACGGCGCAAAGCCACACAGTCCCGGATCGCTTGCTTCCCCGGCCAGCAAGCCGGCTGCCTGGGAAAGCAGCGCATTTGAAAAACGCTTTGCTGGCCGGGGAAGCAAGCGATCCGGGACTGTGTGGCTTTGCGCCGTGAGGACAACAACGGCGCCCCACCACCCGTTCCTGCAGATGCGCTGCCTTGTGCCTCGTTTCCTCTTCCCGCCGCCGCAATCGGAGCCCGAGAGGGGGAAAGAGAAGAATGGAGAGCCGCGCGCCGGAGGCGGACGCCGCTGCCGCCTCAACAGCAGCCACGGGAGGGGAGTCGCTGGAGCTGCCCCTGGACTTTCCACCAAGCCCAATGCCGCCAGCCCACATGCCCGCCTCTCCCCGCGGCGGCGGCGGTAGTGCTGCCCAGCGCTCCGGCGTTGTCCGGGCTTCTCCCGCCACGCGCAGCCCAGCAGCTCGCTCCGGCTGGCAGCGGCGGAGGAAGGCGAATGCCTCTTGGAAGCTGGGAGGGGGGCGGAACGTCTTTGGCCACTTAGCTCTTCCTCCGAAAGGAAAGCGTGGAGGCTGCCTCTCTCCTCCCATATTCCGCCCCCCTCCCAGCTTCCAAGCCGCATTTGCCTTCCTCCGCCGCCGCCAGCATCCAGCTCTTCCTCCGCTTCTTGCTTCTCTACAAAATGACAGCCGGGCGGAGCCTGGCGGCGGCGGAAGCAACGCTTGTACCCCGAATTTGGGCTCGTAAGTAGAATCAAAATATCTCTCCCCTCCTAGCTCGCATCTCGAAATGCTCGTATATAGAGCAGCTCTTATGTCGAGGTTCTACTGTACAGTATATAGAATAGAATTAGAATAGAATGTAGAATGGAATGGGATAGGAATAGGAAATAACATAAATAGAATATAGAGTAGAATAAGAATAGAATGTAGAATGGAATGGGATAGGAATAGGAAATAACATAAATAGAATATAGAATAGAATTAGAATAGAATGTAGAATGGAATAGGAGTAGGAATAGGAAATAACAGAAGAAATTATGGAATAGAATAGAAATAGAATTGAATGTAGAGTAGAGTAGAGTAATGAAGTGAAGAGTAGAACATTAATAGCAAAATACAGAATAGAATAGAATTAATGGAGAATAGAATAGAATAGAAAATATAGGATAGACCGTTTAAAGTTAAAACAGCCGCTGGAAAAAAAGTGACTTATGTTTAGTGTTAGGCTGCTGACTGTGACCTTCCCATGGTCACGTGCTTTCATTTGAACGCTTAAACAACAGATTCACATGTATGACGGTTGCAACAGTGTCCCTAAGTCACACAATCCCCACTTTTTTTGCGACCTTTCTGATTAGCAAAGTCAGTGAGGTGTGTGTGTGTGTGGGGGGGGGGGCAGAGCTAGATTCCCTGAACAGTTAACCAGTGCAACGGTCCCCTTAATAAACCTGGCAAGGAAAAACCTTTAAAACGGGAAGGGCAAAGCTCACTTAGCAGTTTTGGGCTCAACTGGTCGTACAACTTTGTACTACTTGTACAAACACAAACTTGACTGCTCCTTGGAGGCTGCTGCCCCCTTGGGTCTCCCGCCATCTAAAGTAGAAGAGTCTACATGATGGGTAGAACTTGAACAGCTAGTTAAGACCTGTGACTCTATTCACACGTTAAGGCCTGACGTGATTTTGGCCCCAATGGGTGATCTTGGGTTTTGCCAGCTTCATGTCCTGTCCGGTTCTTCCCCTCAGCATTGACTTGGCTGCCTCCCCTTTCGTTTTGCCTTCTGCCAAAGCCTGAAGGCACTCGGTGTTTACCTTGGCAACTGCGCCTCGGCCCTTCCTTCCTTCGTTTGCAATGGACCAGCCTTGTCATCAGAGGCGGCAAGTTTGCAGAGGTCACTTGCAAACTGGTTAATCGATAAGCTGGTTAATCAGTCACCCATTCCCTGGGATGCGCACACACAGGGAAGTACCAAGAAATATAGCTCTTTCTTGTAAACTGTAACTTTTGTTTGCAAGAAATTATACAAGCAAAGTTTATTAGATTTATTAGAAATCTAAGAAATGAAATGAAAGACCTAACCCAGGAATGTCTGTTGCTGAGGAGCCCAAAGCCACTTTGGAGTGTGTTATTGTGTGTACCTGTACGCAATAGAGGCTTATTTCCCAGGAATTGCAATACAGTGTTCCCTCGATTTCCGCGGGGGATGCGTTCTGAGACCGCCCGCGAAAATCGAATTTCCGCAAAGTAGAGATGCGGACGTAAATACACCATTTTTGGCTATGGACAGTATCACAAGCCTTCCCTTAACACTTTAAACCCCTAAATTACCATTTCCCATTCCCTTAACAACCATTTACTCACCATTATTACTGGTACTCACCATTGAATAAGACACTTAGTGATCCTGATAATTATAAACATAATTATTTATTAACATTAATTATATTTTTTGTTATTTATTTGCAAAAATTATTAGTTTGGCAGTGACATATGACGTCATTGGGTGGGAAAAACTGGTATAGGAAAAAAACCGCAAAGTATTTTTTAATTAATATTTTTTGAAAAACCATGGTGTAGGTTATTCGCGAAGTTCGAACCCGCGAAAATCGAGGGAACCACTACTGTAGGAAAATATGCAACTTTATTAAGAAGACCTCCCACAACAAAGTTGTGTATTTTCCTGGTCTGGTCCTGTGGCTTTGCAATCCAAGGAAATAAGCCTCTGACAGGTGTGGATGAACGAACACACACATGCTCCCAAGTGTAAAAGACTTCTCATTTTGGATTTCTTTTTCTCTCCTCTGCCTCCATGCTTTTTCTCCAGCTGGAAGCTGACGCAGGCTGTAAAGAAGAGGGCAAACAGAACGGTGTGGAGGAGAAAACAGAAGTCGACATAGAAATTTGAGGCTTGAAAAGTCGACCCATTTAGTTTTCTAAAAAAAAACAAAACAAACAAACTGAAGAATTTCCAGTGAACTAGACCTTTATTTTTCTATCTTGATTCGGTAAGGGGTGGGGGATGGCTGGGGTGGGGGGCGGGGGCTGTTTAGTGTCTACTAATAGGAAACGGTGGCAGAACACAAGAACCAAGTAACGTTTGATGTATTATTTATTCGGATATGCATCCTTAACTCTGTTGTTGTTGAGCTTGAAAAGTTCTGTTAGAGTTTCCTTTCTTTTCGGTTTCCTCATCTCCTTCTCAGGTTTTCCAGCTTGGCCTAATCGAACCGTCACATTTTACTTCCCCCTTCTTTACTTCCCTCTAATTTTTTAAACAAAGTTTTATCTGCACAAACATGCACACAGCTATTTGCATGAGAGGCCTAAACATGAAAAGAGCTCCCTCCCTTTGCTGCTGCAGCCTGACATTGTCTCTTCAGATCTGCCGCCACGGATGCATGGGGTGGTCTTGTAAGGTAGGAGAGAGGAAAAGGAATAGAGAACCAAAACTGGACAGATAAACTCTAAAGCAGGGGGGGGGGGGGTTTCTTCAAACTTGGAAACTTGAAGACTTGTGGACTTCAGCTCCCAGAATTCCACAAGTCTTCAAGTTTCCAAGTTTGAAGACCCCTCTTCTCTAGAGCCTGGAAGTGATAGTAGCCCTTGGGCTTCAAACGCAGATATTCCACCTGTCAATCGATGTCCAAAATGTATCTCTGTGAGCCATTCCTTGACCTGCATTAGGCTTTTATTTCCAACAAGTGATCCCCCCCCCCAAACTTTGTGACTTCTTGAACCGCTGGGCCTCTGATTTCCCTTCCTCCCATGAGCAGCTTTTCAAGCAAAGTCTTGAACTGTTGCCGCGAGCTGGGAATTGTTGAAATCCTACTGGGAATGCCTGATCTATCTCGGTTACGTCTTCATCAGCAACCCCAGAGTCACCTTTGGCAAAGATACAAGTTTGATAAATGACTCTCTCTGCGCCAAGGGCATCAAAGCCGGCGGGAGCTTTGGAATAAATAAAAAGAGGAAATATATCAAAAGTGCAGATAAGCAACATCTAGTCGGGTGTGGTTGCAGGTCAGAAGGCATTGGCTGCACTAATAATTATTAGCCATTTTGGGGGAAGGAGGCTACCCCTCTGCCATAAGCCTCCAGACACCTGCCATTTGGGGAACATTTTTCTACACCAGGGGTAGGCAAGTTTGGCTGTTCTATGACATGTGGACTTCAACTCCCAGAATTCCTGAGCTAGCATGAATTCCTGAGCCAAGGCAGTCAGAGGCAGATGTGGGGTAGGCAGACCAAAGGCTGTTGCGCATAAGTGGCGGTGACTTATGGGAAGAAAAGTCATTTCATAATTGGCTTTTTAAAAAAAACAATGAATGCAACCTTGCTCTGTTTTGCCCATTACGCAGATTAAAACTGTATAATCTCTGCTGCGTGTATGTGATTCCTGGGGGTGGGAAGAGGGTTTTTCAAACTTGTTTTCGGTAAATTCAAACTCAAAAGAGAAAGGAGGATTCCCTTTCTTCTTTTAAGGTGTCGTTGCACCTGGTTGCAGCATTCCTGTGGATTCAGGGGACCTATGCTAAATACAGAGGAGTGCTAATGGAATTCCCCATGATTGTAGAAGAAGGGGAGAATAAACTCAATGGTGGACATAGTCCCTGTAGTTTCTTCTGCTGCGCTCTGGTTAATTCAGAAATCCAAAAAGACTTTGACAGACTTAAACAAGGGGCCCTATGCAACAGCATGAAATTTAATGTGCAGAAAACGCAAATGTTTTACACCTGGGCAGGAAATACCTAAGGTACAAAGTCCAGATTAGGTGAAAACTCTCTCAAAAGCTCTGAGAAGGATTTAGTGGATGATCAAATTAAAAAAAAAAGCCAGCCATGAAAATCTTAATACAATCTTTGGTTGTATAATTAACAGGCATAGACTCAAAACCATCTGGGGGATCACCTTATTTTTCGGAATATAAGATGCATCTTTTTCCTCCCTAAAAGAGGCTGAAAATTCAGGTGCATCTAATACTTTGAATGTAGCTCTTTTTGAAGCCCCCCCCCCAGCCCTAACTAGGTGCTAACAATCTTCCCAGCTCTTACATTGCAGGTTCTTTCATTGTTACTCTCTGCAAAGAAGAATGTTTTCTGAGTCCTAAGACTTTGCAGGGGTTTTTTTCATTGCTCTACTTGCTATGAATGTTTCTTTCCAGCCCTAACTAGGTGCTAATGACCAGCTCTTACTGACTTGCAAACTCTTTCATGGTTACTCTCTCCAAATAAGGTTTTTTTAAGCCCTAACCAGGGGCTAAAATAATGTGCTGAAGCTGACCAGACTAAGGATGCTAGCCAGATGAATACCTGATAAGCAGATTCCTTTCCCTATTTTCCTCCCCAAAAACTAAGGTGCGTCTTATACTCCGATGCATCTTATATTTCAAAAAATATGGTAGTACCTAAGATGATTAAAGGCCTGTAGACTAAAACATGAACAGTTGCAGGAATTGAGTCTAGAGAAGAAAAGGAGTGGGATGTGTGTGCGAGACATGATAGCAGTGTTCCAGTATTTGAGGGGTGTCATTAAAAAAAAGGGGGGGGGGGTGTCAAGCTAGTCTCCAAAGCACCAGAGGAAAGGAATCTGGAATTAAGGAGAAACTTCTTAACGGCTAGAACAATTAGCCAGTGGAACGGCTTGCCACGAGAAGTTGTGGGTACTTCATTACTGGAGGCTTTCAAGAAGAGACTGGACAGCCACCTGTCGGAAATGGTGGGCAGCGATGGTGAACCGTTTTTGGCGCTAGCACGTGCGCATGTGCCCACCCATTCCCTGTCCCTCTGCATGTAAACCCCTGCACTGCCCCTGCGCACAGTCGCCCCCCTCATCCCTGCGCATGCGGAGAGGCCTCTCTGAAGCCTGGGATGGTGAAAAAACGAATCCCAGCAGCTGATAAGGTTCCATAGAGTTGGCCTTCTCCGGGTCCTGTCAACCAAACAATGTTGTCTGGCAGGCCCCAGGGGAAGAGCCTTCTCTGTGGCGGCCCCAGCCCTCTGGAATCAACTCCCCCCCCAGAGATTAGAACTGCCCCCACCCTCCTTGTCTTTCCTAAATTGCTTAAGACCCACCTATATCATGGAATTGAGACATCTCCACCAGGCTTACAGAGTTTTATGTATTTTATGCTTGCGTTGTATGGTTTTTTAAATTACGGGTTTTTAGATGCTTTCTTTTAATTATTAGATTTGTTACACTGTATATTGTTTTTATTATTGTTGTGAGCCGCCCCGAGTCTAGGGGCGGCATACAAATCTAATAAATTAAAAAAGAAATAAATAATTTAAAATTAAATTAAAAATTAAATAACAGGGAAGGGCTGCCCATTGCTGGCGCTGCTGGTGTGCTCCCGGTGGCGGGCACGCGGGGGTGTCGGCATGAGATTTGGCTTCCTGTGCAGAAGCTGAATTTTGTGTGAGAATGCTCGTGCGCGAGAGATTTCACTGATTTTTGGCGATATCTCTGCTGCCGCGCATGTGCCAAAGCAAAAAACCACAAAAAACCAGTGGAATCTCGTACACGAGTGCCCTCGCGTGAGATTTGGCTTCTGCACAAGCATAGAAGACGCATCTTGTGCCAACGCGCATGCAGCTCGATTTTTCCAACTGGGACTGCGCATCTGACTTTACCGGCTGCAGCAGAGCTGCATGTGGCTCCAGAGCTGAGAGTTGCCGACACCCGAACTATATCGACCCTCTCCAAGAGCCCTGGTTCCCTCACCCACCCAGTTTAGGGGACCTCCAGAACCCCACCAAAGTAGATGCCAAATGTCAGGGGTTCCACCCAACCTGTTGAAACACCTCCCCGTATTCATTCATCCTTGCGTGCCAAGCACCTCTGGCTTCTGGTATAGAAGCGATATCTTGAATAAATGGGACCGTTAACAAATTGAACGAGGACGCAAACTCTTGTCAAGGCTTTTCTTTATTGAAGCTTTCCTTAAAAGCCCGTAACTAAGAACGAAGGGAAGAAAGTTAAGTAATAACACCGCAAGATTCATCCTAACGACATATTTACATATATACACATACGTGTTTACACATTCAACCTTCCACTTTTTAAGCAATGAGGGAGCGCGATATCTTAGCAATGGCTTTTTATAGCCCTCTCCGACGGGTTTACAGAATCAGGCTCTTCCTCCCTCCCTCCCCCCCGCCTAAAATCTATGTCCTCATTTTACCAACCTCAGGAGGGAAGGCTGAGTCAACCTTGAGCCGGTCAGGATTGAACTGGTGGCAAGTGGAAAGGAAGAGTCAACATGCAGAATTGCATTCTAACCACTGCGCCACCCACGGCTTATAAATTCCCATTGCAAGTTGCTTGTTCCTGATTATGCCCTGGGCAGGACTGGAACACAGGACATCTCACTCCTAACAAGCCTGGCGAAGCATATCGACCGCGCTGGAGATGGGAGTTTCTTCCGTGATGAGATGTTATTGGACTACTTTCTTGGGAAAGTAGAGGGTCTTGTGAATCAGATCTTTGACAGCTGACACGTCATCTTTAGCTATAGGGGGGGGGGAGGAGGAAGGGAAGTTATATTGTTACATAAGAGCAGTGCTTCTCAATTATTTTCTGTTATGCCCTCTAGAGGAAGAAGTAAACATTTCACACACACCAACAGGACGATCGTTTGCAGTTTTTGGCACATTTTCGCTGAAAAAACTCAAGCGGCTTATCGGTGTGATTGGGTGTACAGTGTTCCCTCGCTTTTCGCGGGGGATGCGTTCCGAGACCGCCCGCGAAAGTTGAATTTCCGCAAAGTAGAGATGCAGAAGTAAATACACTATTTTTGGCTATAAACAGTATCACAAGCCTTCCCTTAACACTTTAAACCCCTAAATTGCAATTTTCCATTCCCTTAGCAACCATTCAGATTATTACTCACCATGTTTATTAAAGTTTATTAAAAAAAATATTAAAGGCAGACGAAAGTTTGGCGATGACATATGATGTCATCGGGTGGGAAAAACCGTGGTGTAGGGGAAAAAATCGCGAAGTATTTTTTAATTAATATTTTTGAAAAACCGTGGTATAGACTTTTCGCGAAGTTCGAACCCGCGAAAATCGAGGGAACACTGTAATGTGTTTAAGTGATGTCTTAATTTATTTGACTTCATGCTGTCCGCTGCCAACATTTTTACACACAGTAAACATCCTGGTCTTTCCTCGTCTCCCACCGTAGCCACAGTGAAGCCGAGCGCTACATACCCTTCGTCCTATTTCTTTGCCAAAAAATAAACTCCTTGTAGATCAGTGTGTGCATATTCACTGCTAAGACATCTTTAAAGAATTGTGTACAACCTGGGAGTTATGTTACGTTCTTGGCAGGGACGGAACTCCTCGGCAGGAACAACCGCAAAAGAAACTTCGCAACATGAAGCTTTGGTAGAAACCATCACACACGCAACCAACTTACCAACATCCAGCCGAAGCAGGAGTTCCCTGCATTCCGAATTATTTTCGAGTGTCTTCAGCAAGTTGGTGGACTCCATCCTTTCTAACTGTATGTCCCAGTAGATGTAGATCTTTTGGTTGAAACTGACGTAGACCAGGCAAGGGCTGTTATAGTCCCCTTTACAAGAATAGAAGCCTGGGGAGAGGAGATGACGCCATTCAAGAAGAGAAGGACCGCCAGAATCCAAGGAGGCCTGCTTTAAATCCCTACATGACATTTCAAATACTTTTCCCCCCTCCATAATTCATCCATACATTTGCATTGGTACCTCTGCTTAAGAACTTAATTTATTCTGTGACCAGGTGGTTCTTAAGTAGAAACATTCTTAAGTAGAAGCAATTTTTCTCATAGGAATCAATGTAAAAGCAAATAATGCGTGCAAACCCATTAGGAAAGAAATAAAAGCTCGGAATTTGGGTTGGAGGAGGAGGAGGAAGAAGAGGAGACAGTCGCTGCCGAAGGAAGAAGGTGAGGTGAGGGGAATCAAAAAAATCCCAAAGTTTAAGGCTTAAAAAAAAAGGGGACTCAGGCGGTGAGAAGGAGCACGCGTCTCCAATACACCCAGCTTGAGGCTGCCTCCCATACACTGGCTGCTGCTACCTGCTTCCTCTTCCTTCCCATGCTGAAGGGCTCCCCTCTCCTCTCGCTCTGTAGCCGGCACCTTTCCTTCGCTGTGGTGACTCCTCGGCTGCCCAGAGTGAAGGGAGCGTTTCTTTTCTCTGGGTGCTGGCAGAGGTTTATTCCCTCTCCAAGCGCCCAGAGAAAGGAAAATGCTTCGTTCACTTTGAACTGCCAAAGCCTCCTTAAGCGCCACCGAAAGGCTCCTCTGGCAGTCCAGAAAAGCCCGAGATGGATAGGATTAAAGGGGGAATGGCAGGAAACTGGCCGGGCCTTCGTGCTGCTCTCAAATTTGCTGGGAAATTTTTCCGGGCTCAGATTCTTAAGTAGAAAATGGTTCTTAAGAAGAGGCAAAAAAATATTGAACACCCAGTTGTTTTCTATAAAAGTTCTTAACTAGAGGTGTTCTTAAGTAGAGGTACCACTGTACCTTAATTCTTAACAAAATAGTTACCTTTCCCCGAGTG
Source organism: Erythrolamprus reginae (assembly GCF_031021105.1). Taxonomy (NCBI): domain Eukaryota; kingdom Metazoa; phylum Chordata; class Lepidosauria; order Squamata; family Dipsadidae; genus Erythrolamprus; species Erythrolamprus reginae. The sequence goes on from NC_091956.1 coordinate 13,362,138, forward strand.
TATCTATTCACAATACATTCTATAGTTAACAGACAGGTAATTCATGTCCCTAATCCTTTCATCAGTGCGTCTCTTAAACATTTTTTCCATATGCTTAATTCTTATATTTTCCTGGGTATTTTAACTACTAACTGTTCTGTCCTGCTGCCGGCCCCAATAATTAGATGCACACAAATTGTCTAATTAATAAAAGGATTTAATATCTACAAAAGTCTCAAAGTTGTAAAAGCCTCTTAAGAGTTTTCAGAGAGAGAGAGAGAGAGAGAGAGAGAGAGAGAGAGAGAGAGAGAGAGAGAGAGAGAGAGAGAGAGATCTGTAATCCCCAAATCAATCAGAATAGAGCTGGAAGGGACCTAGGAGGTCGTCTTAGTCCTGGGATTGTGGGGTTTGAGGTTTTTTTGCGGACTTGCAAGTTTTAGAAAATGGCCAGGGATTTGGCTCACCGGCACAGAAGGCGCTGACATTTTCATCCACTTGGAACCTGGCCACTGTCCGGTTGTGATCGATGATGTACGTCTGTCCATCCCAAGCGCAAGCAATCACCTCCTCGTAACCGTTTCCCTGGAAGGGAAGCAAACTTTCTTAGAAAGAAGCCGCTTGTTAGAACGGCAGCCATATTCTTTCTCTCCCCCTCTTTCTCTCGCCTATCTCTGTCTCCCTCTGTCTCTCTCTCTTCCTCTCTCCTCATCTGTTTCTCTCTCACCGTCCCCCTCTCCTCCAACTGTCTTTTCTCTGTCTCTTCTCCGCCTGTGTCTCCCTCCCCCCTCCGTCTCCTGGTCTTTCTCTCTCCCTGTTTCTCCCCCCTCCTCCCCTCTGTCTTTCCATCTCTCCTTCCCTCCATCTCCCTCTCCTTGTCTCTCTCCATCCCTTTCTCTCTTCTCTCTGTCTCTTTCTCCATCTCTTTCTGTCTTCCAGTCTCTCTCCCTCCCCCTCCTTCCCTCTGTCTGTCTGTCTGTCTCCTCTCTTCCTGTCTCTTTCTCTCCCCAGTCTCTCTCTCCCCCTTCTTCCCTCTGTCTGTCTCTCTCCCTATCTCTCTCTCTTCCTCCCTGCCTCTCTCTTTCTATCCCCCCGGTCTCTTTCTCCCTTCCTATCTCTCTCCCTTCTCTGTCTCTCCCTCCCTGTTTCTCTCCATCTCTGTCTCTTTCTCCATCTCTCTACCTCAGTCTCTCTCTCCCCCCTTCCTTCTGTCTGTCTGCCTCTCTCTCTCTTCCTCCCTGTCTCTCTCCATCTCTCTCTTCCTCCCTATCTCTTTACACGTTTCTCTCTCCCTGTCTAGCTATTGCTATTTCACACCGAGAAATGACTCAGTGACAGTCCTTTCATGTCAGGATACATCTTGTTTCCCCCAACTGCCGGTCAGCTAAGCCAAAAGCTTACGGTGACATCCAGTTTTTCCAAAGCAAAAAGTTGATGGTCCACTTGCACAGACCACAGCAGCTTGTCTGCTCCTTCCATGAGCTTCAGGGTCCCTGGAAGTGGGGAAAAGAAAGGCTGAGTAGCAATTTCGCCATTCCCAGAGGGTTCTTGCACAGCAGCGGGTCCAGGCGAGGATCGTTGCAGGATCTTGAAGTGTTTAAACCCTTTATAGGCTGCTACGGGAATGCCAAGGGACCAGAGATAATGTAGCCCACACACAGTTGGTCCAAACCTATATTTAATTGATTAACCACTACTAATAAACTGGCTTAGTAGTGTTCACACACAAATCTTAAATGTCTTTCTTTGAAAAAAAACCAGCTGTTAATTAGACGGCATTAACAGCTGGCCTAAATCTGTGAAGTCAGAAAGCAAAGATAAGGAATTAATCCTGGATATTGCAGGAAGCTTATGGAGGTTGGCAAGATTCATTCATTCATTCATTCATTCATTCATTCATTCATTCATTCATTCGATTTATATGCCTCCCCTCTGAAGATTCCAGGCGGCATATAAATGCTTGGAATCAATCCACAAAACAGAAGCCAAAACAGATAAGCCAAGCAGAGGTTTTCCAAACAAGAGGTACACAAACTATCAAATGAGTTGTTTCCTGCAGAGTTTTTTGTTTCTGAATCAATCCTTAAGTAGGCTTGGGGAGTGGCCACTTAGTCCCAAGCCTATTCCTAGGGAGGCCTACTCCCGAGGAGATCTCCTCCTGAGTATCCATTCCTGCCTATTGGCATTCCACTTAGCTCCAAGCCTACACCCGAGGAGGCCTCCTCCTGAGTAGCCATTCTTGCTTATTGGCATTCCACTTAGCCCCAAGCCTACTCCAAGGAGGCCTTCTCCTGAGTAGCCATTCTTGCTTATTGGCATTCCACTTAGCCCCAAGCCTACTCCCGAGGAGGCCTCCTCCTGAGTAGCCATTCTTGCTTATTGGCATTCCACTTAGCCCCAAGCCTACTCCCGAGGAGGCCTCCTCCTGAGTAGCCATTCTTGCTTATTGCCATTCTACTTAGCCCCAAGCCTACTCCCGAGGAGGCCTCCTCCTGAGTAGCCATTCTTGCTTATTGGCATTCCACTTAGCCCCAAGCCTACTCCCGAGGAGGCCTCCTCCTGAGTAGCCATTCTTGCTTATTGCCATTCCACTTAGCCCCAAGCCTACTCCCGAGGAGGCCTCCTCCTGAGTAGCCATTCTTGCTTATTGCCATTCCACTTAGCCCCAAGCCTACTCCCGAGGAGGCCTCCTCCTGAGTAGCCATTCTTGCTTATTGGCATTCCACTTAGCCCCAAGCCTACTCCCGAGGACACCTCCTCCTGAGTAGACGTTCCTACCTATTGGCAGCTCTGCATGCTTGTGCATTAGGAAGAGGCTCCTCCTCCTCTTCTTCCTCATCACTGCTGTGAGATGCTGGGGGTTCTGAAGGCCCTGGCTGAACCTGTCTCTGGCACCCAGTCCCCACCAGCCTCCTCACTGTCTGACTTGGGTGCCAGCTGCACAGGCCACTTGCGCATCACCTCATTGGCCTTGTCTCAGACAGGATCTGCTACCAGCTGTACGGGCTGCTGGCAGGTCACAACAAGGACATTCTGAGAGAAGGGCATATTATATAAATCAGGGGCGCCAAACTTTTAGCATTAGCATTTAGACTTATATACCGCTTCATGGTGCTATTTACAGTCCACTCTAAGTGGTTTAGAGTCAGCCTCTTGCCCCCAACAATCTGGGTCCTCATTTGACCCATCTTGGAAGGACGGAAGGCTGAGTCAACCTTGAGCCAGTGGTTGAGATTTGAACTGCTGAACTACAGCTAGCAATCTACAGCTAGCGCTCTAACCACTGCGCCACCCCGGCTCTACTTGTGGGCCGTGGACTATTTGCAACGCGCCTGAGCAAGTGGAGGACCGGCGTGTGAGCATACGTGCGTAGAGCCCCATTCGCACGAGCGGTGGAAGCTCTCAGTCCTACTCGTGTTAAGCCCACCGTTCACACAAAGGAAACAATTCCGTCTTCCCCTTCCTTACTCTCCCCTCCCCAGTGCCAGGTTGACTAATGCAGATATAAATTGTTGTGGTTAGCTCTGGCCCAGCTCCTGCCCCAAGGACTGTGGATGTGGGGGAGACATCCACATGCTGCAGGCCTGTTTTGCCCCCGGTGGAATCTGATGATGAAGGCTCCTCTGATCAAGAAGACATGAGTGACAGGGAGGAGGAGAGTGTGGCAGACAGCTCAGAAGGAGATCAATTATCTAGCTCCTCCTTGGATTCAGAACAAGAGTTAATGATACAGCCACGCATGCGGAGAGCGATGCATAGGCAACAACAACTGAGAGATTATTATCAACGAAAATGAGGCCACCTGTGGTTGCGTGGGGCTGTGGTAATTAGTGAGGCTGCTATAAAGAGCAGCCTGTGGGTTTGGCCATTGTGGAGGATTATCTGATCGTTGCGTTTCGTGACTGCTTTACTGACTTGGACCTTTTGTGTGCTGATTGTTCCCCGCTTTGAAACTAAACCAGAGCAAAGTGTGTTTCACTTTGTGAAAGAAGAAGGACTGTGAATTGCCTCACAGCTGCAAGCTAAGTATCACAGAACTGATAAGGGACTTGTACAAATTACCAGTTTGTTTGGAGACGAGTGCTCTTTGCTATACCAAAAGAGGGCTTGGTTTAAGTGAATTTTCATTATAAAGAACATTGTTTTGAATTTTCAAACGTGTGTGTGTCTGAAATTGTATCTGTGCATTTTTGGGAGGAGTCTACCAGGGAGCTCGACAGAACATAAATGAATGTGAATTCAATCCTTTTTCCATCCTTGGGATGTTTGAGCTTCTTCAGGAGTCTCAAAAACTACTTCTGCAGTTGGGGTTTGGTCTTGGAACGAGGGGAGCGGAAGGACAGAAAGCAGAAGAAATTGTGCACATATAAAGCTTAGGCAAGTGAAAGGGGAAAAAACCAGCTATATTCATGTATGCGCATAACTCAGCCGTTGTGGATTGAGAAAACTTTTATTTCTTCAGGAATATCCCGTTTCAGCTTTCGGTTTTGGGAAAGAGTGTTATTGGGAGGGTTTTTGGTTTCAGAAACAACCGAATTGTGATTGCACCGACAATGTGAGAAGCTTATTAGATACAGCCCCATCTCTCTTTCCCCATCTCTATCCCCTTTCTAAGAAAATCAAGACTTACCATCTAAAGTGCAGAGTGCAAACAGACCGCGACCTTTGGCCTCCTTGGAACAACCTGCAGAGAAAAATGCAGGAGGCAGATTAGGAAAGTGCCCTTAACGGAGAGCTTATGCAGCAGAGACAAATTCCTTGTGTGTGTGTGTCCAATCACACCTGGCCAATAAAGAATATTCCATCCCATTCTATTCTGCTATACAGTAGAACCCCGACTTACGAGACTAATTGGTTCCGGAAGGAGGCTCGTAAGTCGGAACGCTCGTATGACGAAACATTGTTTCCCATAGGAAACAATGTAAAGTCAATTAATCCGTGCAACAACAAAAAAACCTGCTGCCGCCGAACGCGGAAGTTAGCGTTCAGAGACAGCTGCGAAGCGGCGCGCGTGTTTTAAAACGTCACAGCCGGCCTGGGGGGCTTGCCAGCACCCCCCCGAGCCCCCCAGGCCGGCTGCAACCTTTTAAAACACGCGGGATACGAGCGCCAAGGAGCTGTCTCCTGAAGCCGAACGCGGAAGTTAGCTTTCGGCTTCAGGAGACAGCTCCTTGGCGCTCATATCCCGAATGTGAGCTCGGGAGGCGAACAAAAATGTCGCTCCCCCCCCAGCTCTTATCTCGAGTAGCTCGTAGGTAGAGCTGCTCGTATGTCGAGGTTCCACTGTATTCTATTCTGTATTCTGTTCTATTCTGCATTCTGTTCTATTCTGCATTCTATTCTATTCTGCATTTTATTCTATTTAATTCTGCATACTATTCTACATTCTGTTCTGCATTCTATTCTATTCTGTATTCTGTTCTACATTCTATTCTATATTCTATTATTTTGATATTTATTCCATTCTATTTCTTTCTGCATTCTATTCTATTCTATTCTGCTTTCTATTCTGCATTCTATTTTATTCTTCATTCCATTCTATTCTACATTCCATTCTATTCTATATTCTATTTCATTCTGCATTCTATTCTCTATTCTATTCTGTATTCTGTTTTGCATTCTATTCTATACTGATATTTATTCTATTTCATTCTGCATTCTATTCTCTATTCTGTTCTGATATTTATTCTGTTCCATTCTATTCCACATTGTATTCCATCCCATTCAAATTTTTAGAACGCAGTCCTCGACTTAAAGCTGTTCATTCAATGACGGCAAAATTACGATGGCCTCAGGAAATAAAGTGCAAGGATTTAGGATCGAACCACCACCTGCATGGGTCATGTGATCATGGCTTGATTGCTGGTCAGCTGAGTCACATTTACAATCGGTCATGCAGCCTCTTGTGGTGCCACGGTCTCAATTTGCTGCCTTCATTGTCAACAGGCCAACGCAAGTGCACCCCTGCCTCTGCTATCGCATTCTGGAGTAGCTGAAATTCTTTTGGGGGGTGGTGGTGTTCAAAGGACAGGTCATTTGGTCACGTCGGGCTGTGGAATCCTGGGAGTTGAAGTCCACAGTCCACAGGTCTTAAAATGTCCAGGTTTGGAGGCCCCTGTTGTGAGTGGACCACGTCCAGCTCAGCTGGTCACAGATTTTGAGGACCAGAAGACGGATGAGTTCTGGCATCACAGGTCACTGTTCTTACCATCTGAGTCCGAGAGTGAGAGCGAAGGGGAATTGGAGACTGAGGAACTACCAGAGACTGTAGCACCCCCAGTTCTGGGATTGAGTGAGTCAGAGGATGATGGGGAATCAGAGGAGGCAGCCCCCCTGTTAGGTGCAAGAGTCAGGAGAATGCGGTCTAGACATGAATATCTGAAAAGAAGGGGTTCTTAATAGAGCTATGGGACACTTGGCCACGCCTTGCCAGTATATAAGGGACATTCTAAGGGGAAGGTGGGTGTGGCGAACATCGTTCCTCATCATGGCTGCTGGAGAATCGAAGCTGAGAGGACTTTCTCAGTTCTCTTCCTTCATGCCTGTGTTATGCTTTGCAAAGTTTTACTGAACCGTAAATTTTATCTAAGCTGCCAGAAATGCTTCAAGGACTAAGCTTTATAGCTCTCTGGCTTGCAGCCCGGGAGTTCTTTATTTCTGAGCGTTGACCTGTCCGGATAGAACAGCCCCCGCTCTGTCTAAGACACGGAGGGATGAAGCTTTGGTTTCATCTCTTTGGAAATCCAGTACATTTTCTAATTTCTCTCCCCCACAATCCATGACTTGAAAATCACCACTTACCTCTGCCAATGGTTCCAACCAGATGAGTGGAAACGTTCTTGTTGTGAATTCTACCTGACGTCTGATGTAGAATGACATCCCGGACGGGGCCTTCCCTAAAAGTGTCATAAAGAAATGGGACAACAGGATTATCTTGTCGTTTGGTGGAAAGAGAATGTTCTGCCTCGGATCCCCAAACACAACAAACCCTCTGTAGTTAAATGTTCCCTTTATTAGGAGCGCCAGGAGCCCCGGCAAAAAGTTTCTCTCTCACTATAGGCTAATAAGTATATCTGGCAGAGAGACGAATAGTTGTCTGCCACATCTATTCATCTCCACCCCTTCCTTTTATCCCCAGAGCTAGGGTAGGGCTTTGCTAGCAGCAGTAGCTCTTCTGTCCTGAGGACCGGCCCATAGATTTCCACTACTCTCCTCTCCTCTGCCTTCTGCGTATCCACATGTTAGGCACAGGACCCAGCTGTTCCTCTGATCAGCCACCTCCAGACCCGGGGGGGCTGTTGTCTCTCCATCTGAGGGCTGACGGATGGTCCAGGCTCTGCTTCTGTCTGTCTCTCTCTCTCTGCCAGTTTCATTCCCTCTTCCTCCTCGGAGCTCTCAGGTTGCTCTGATGCTGACCCTGACTCCCATGCCGCCTCCTCTTCTTCTGACTCAGCTACCAGAGGGGCCTCTGCAGCCAAGAGGCCACAAGAGAGAAGCACGGCTTCTGTTTAGACCCAAAGCTGAAAGTTTGGTGGGTAGCCATCCTTGCTGGGGTAGTTGGCACCTTCTTAAAGAAGCCACCAGGTAAGGTCTGCCATCTTCGGCGTTACCGGTGCGCCCTCTGATGCCATCGCAGGCATCCAGCGGCATGAGATTTTGGCGATTTGCAGCAATATTTTTGCTTCCGTGCATGCGCAGAAGCAAAACAATTGGTGAAAATGGACGAAATCTCACTTGCATGAGCATTTTCACACAAGATTTCACTTGCTGCGCATGCACAGAAGTGAAATCTTGCGTGGGGGTGCCTGCCAGAGGAGTGTAGCTGCGCACCCATCCCAAAAATCGCTACCGGAACAGAGCACCTTCCGATAGCTGGCCTTCACTGGCAGTCACCCATTGTCCTGGCTTGCTTCAGTGGAAAGGGCACCGATAGCACGCAACGAGTCTGATTTGGTGTGTGTGTGAGTAAACACCCACCATGGGAAACCATGATGCAGTATGTGTGGGAACAGCGAAATTTATTTATTTATTGGATTTGTATGCCGCCCCTCTCCGTGGACTCGGGGCGGCTAACAGCAGTGATAAAACAACATGTGACAATCCAATAGTAAAACAATTAAAAACCCTTATTATAAAACCAAATATACATACAAAACATACCATGCATAAATTGTAAAGGCCTAAGGGGGAAAGAATCTCAATTCCCCCATGCCTGATGGCAGAGGTGGGTTTTAAGAAGCTTATGAAAGGCGAGGAGGGTGGGGGCAATTCTTATCTCTGGGGGGAGTTGGTTCCAGGGGGCCGGGGCCGCCACAGAGAAGGCTCTTCCCCTGGGTCCCGCCAAACGACATTGTTTAGTCGACGGGACCCGGAGAAGGCCCACTCTGTGGGACCTAACTGGTCGCTGGGATTCGTGCAGCAGAAGGCGGTCCCTGAGATAATCTGGTCCGGTGCCATGAAGGGCTTTATAGGTCATAACCAACAGTTTGAATTGTGACTGGAAACTGATCGGCAACCAATGCAGACTGCGGAGTGTTGGAGTAACATGAGCATATTTGAGGAAGCCCATGACTGCTCTCGCAGCTGCATTCTGCACGATCTGAAGTTTCCGAACACTTTTCAAAGGTAGCCCCATGTAGAGAGCGTTACAGTAGTCGAGGCTCGAGGTGATGAGGGCATGAGTGACTGTGAGCAGTGACTCCCGGTCCAAGAGGTTGTTAACAGCTGAAGCTCCCTGGGCATTGTCCCTGAGGAATTCTGCATTCCCTCACCTGCTGGACGCAGAACTGTCCATGTTCTCCATGGGGGGTTGCTGGTCTTGTTTCCAAGTGCAGATCAAGATCGCATAACCGCAGCCTGGCTGGGAGACCATCATCTGTGGGGAGCCATCGGCATCCTGGTTCACAGAAAGGCTGTCCACCTGTCCTCACCAAGGGAAAGAATCAAAGGCTCGTCACCTCCGAGAACCTCCATCGTAACTGCCACCTCTACTGTCCCATGTTCTGCACTTTTGTCCTTCCTTTTTTCTTCCTTCCCAACTTTTCCTTCCTTTCTCTCTCCCCAACATTTCCTTCCTTTATCTATTTTGCTTTCATTTTTCCTTCCTTCTTTTCCTTCTTTCTCTTCCTGTTTTTCCTTCACTCCTTCCATGTTTCCTCCTTTTTCCTTTTCCCATCCTCTTTTCCCTCATTCTTTCTATTTTTCCTTCTTCCTATTTTTCTTTCTTTCTCATCCTATCTGTTCTGCTCGGCTGGCTGGCCACCCAACGAGACAGTGTACAAACACACACACACACACACACACACACACACACACACACACACACACACACACACACACACACAGGAGCTTGAAAAAGGCAAAGTTCTTTTTATGTATAAAAGTGGCTTAGAGCCTCAGCCACCACAAAGGAATGCTAGTTTATGATCCGGAGGTCAGGGTTAACGGCTCAAGCCAATTATTCACTTGGCTTGAGAGTCAGAATTCCAAAGCTAGAAGCATCAGTGTCTCCGTTTCTCTCTCAAAACTGAACGATAATTTCCCACACCGCCTTTCGCAGCCCTTCCCTTTTTAACCCTGCTTCCTTGATTGCTGACAGCTGTGCCTTAGAATCTCCATCTGCATCTGCGCAGCTGCTCCTGGCATCCCAGCATTCTACGCACCCTGACATTTAGGATGGGATCATCCATCACCCCTTCCTCGTCTGACTCAGATGAGGCTCAGACTGAAGCTCCTACAGGCTCTGCAGGTCTCTCTGCCTCCCATTCCTCATCAACCTCTCTATCCCCTTCACTGTCTGACTCCTCATGAAGCCAGACAGGCTTCTTTGATCTGACGGACCCGGCTCCTCTGAGTCAAAAGCAGTGACCAGAGGAGCTGCCCGTGAGCCAACTACAACACTATCTTTCATTCATTCTATTCTATCTATTTAGGGCTTTAAAGGTAATGACCAACACCTTGAATTGCACCTAGGGACAAACCGGGAGCCAGTGCAGTCCGCAGAGAATTGGTGTAATGTGGGTGTACCCACAAGAGGTCACGTGGTGCATTCTGGACCAGCTAACTATGCTGACCCCATGCCCCCTGTTCCATTCCCTGGGTTTCTTGATTTATGGAACTTCTATGCTGTCTTTCTATCCTACCTGTCCTTCCAGCAGCCATTTCTTCAACAGCACCAGCTGTCCAGAGAGGCTATCGGAACCCTCGGACGAGTCTTCCCAGCAAAAGGCTCGAACCACGCGGTCAGTATAGCCGATCACCAATTCGTTTTTTCCATCTCCATCTGCGGAGAACGCAGAGCAGATGGACACTTGTAATCATAGAAGAGCCAATGGCAAGAAAATCAAGGAGAAACAAAAGGAACATGTCTTGCTTGTTCCCAAAACATCATACAATGTGCCCTCCAGTAATCAATATCTTTTAAAAAATTGATGGCCTAAGGCAGAACGAAAAATAAATATCTTTTTTTTTTTGCAGTCAAAGGACATGATTCCTGAAGCTAACCTGCTTAATTCTAATGGTTCAAATTAATTCTCAAGGCAATTAGTTAAAACTATGCTTTAATTTCTTTAAAACCCAATTACAAGTTACATTGCTAAACTATAATTTGTAGGTTTTGTTTTACTGGTCAAGAGTTAAGCTTCATTTTTTCGAAGAGGAAGGAGGAAGACTAGGGTCTTGGTGATTTTCTTGCAGATGTTTCATGATCTGGCTAAGTAACATTATCAGTACTAGACGGGAATGGGATTGCAGAGAGGAGGAAGAAGAGGAGAAGGAGGAGGAGGAAGAGAAGAAGGAGCAGGAGGAGAAGAAAAGAGGAGATGAAGAAGAAGAGGAGGAGGAGGAGGAGAGAAGAAGAAAAGGAGGAGGAGGAAAAGGAGAAGATGAAGAAGGAGAGGAAAAGGAGGAAGAGGAGGAGAACAAGGAGAAGAGAAGAAGATGGGGAAAAGAAGAAAAGGAGAAGGAGAAGATGAAGAAGAGGAGGAGAAAGGAGAGAAGGAGGAGAAGAAGAGGACGAGGAGAAGAAGCTGCTTCTGTTCAAAGGGACCACCCACTCACCAATATCATCGATCAGCATAACTTTGGTGTTGGCTGGTATGTGCTGCTTAAATGCCAGCTTTGGATCATCTGGGTTTAGGATCTCGTGGTGGCCCAGCGCATCCCCGTTCTTTGAGGGAGACGTGAGGTCAAAAAGATGAAACCAACCTTCGGCGCTCACCGCGACAACCAAATTCTGGCAAAGAAAAGGTTCCAGCCATGTTACGCTAGCCAACTGTTATTTCTCTGCTAAAATCCTAGGAGTAGAATTGCCCTGTCTGCAGAGTCGGGAAAGCTGTAATTATAAGTCAGTGAAAATGAAGGATCCTTATCTCATAAAGGAATGCGTAACTAGCTTTGATCTGCAGCAGCAGCCTAGCCGCTGGACTGTTATCTTTTAGCTACTCTCACTGAGAAGCTGCCAAGATGAACTCACATGCATGAATTTGGCCTGTACAAATGAGGCTTTCTATATAAAAAGGTTGATTTGAAATATCAGTGAGTGGATTCCCCTCCTTTGTTTTCAATCTGCGTAGTCCCAGAGCAGAACAGTAGGCAGATTATTATTATTATTTTCCTATTTTCTTCCCCCCAAACTAAGGTGCGCCTTATATAATCCAGGGTGTTCCAAACGCAACCTAACCATCAGCTAGATAAAACCCTGACTAAAGAGGAGGACCAGGGTGTGGCTGACAAAACACTTTTAACAATGGAATCAGTGGCATTTTATTTATTTGATTGGTCGAATGATTTATATGCCGCCCTTCTCTGAGGACTGCCCCACAGCTGGAAAACAGCTGGGAAATGTTTGATACTCTGCTACGTAGCACAAGACACGTCTATACAAACATAATTTAGACATTTATTTAAAAAAAGCAGTTACCTTCTTTTTATTACAGACGTCTCCAACACCAACGCAGGTGAGCTAAAAAAGGAAAGCATTGATTCAATTTGCAGGCATGCTCCCCAAAGGTAAAGAACTATAGGAAAGCAAGGATAAATAAGAAGTTGCGCGAATCAATACTTATATTTAAAAAAACAACAACCAAGGAGTATTGCTGGTAAAGGCCATACAGGGGAGCCCAAAAGGTTGACCTCAAAATACCGTATTTTTCGCTCTATAAGACGCACCTGCTGATAAGACGCACCTAGATTTTAGAGGAGGAAAATAGAAAAAAAATATTTTGAGCCAAAAAGGGGAGAGGAAGAGAGGAAGGAGTGAAAGAAGGGAGTGAGGGAGGGAAGAAGGGAGGAAGGAAAAGGAAAGCAACAAATGGAGGGAGGAAAGGAAGGAAGGAAGGAAAGAAAGAAAGAAAGGGGGAAGGGACAGGAACAGAGGAAGGAAGCAAGGAAACTTATGAAAGGGGAGAGTAAGAGAGGAAGGACTGAAGGGAGGGAGGGAAGAAGGTAGGAAAGAGAAAGAAAAGAAGAAATAGAGGAAGGGAAGGTAAAAGAGAGAAAGAAAAAGAGCAAGAAAGAAAGCAAGAAAGAGAGAAAGAAAGAAAATGAAAGAGAAATAAAAATAGAGAGGGGGAATGAAAGAAATGGAATGAGGGAAGGAAGGAGAGAAAGAAAGCAAGAGAAAGAAAAAAGAATGAGAGAGCAAGAGAGAAAAAGAAAGAAGGAAAGAAAGAAAGGCAACTTCAAAGAAAGGCTCACTGAGCATCTCTCACTCTCTCTCTCTTTCTATCCCTTTCTTTCTTTCTCTTCCTTTCTCTCTCTCCTCTTTCTTTATCTCCTCTCTCTCCCTCCCTCTCTCTTTCTCTCCCCCCTCTCTCCCCCTTTCCCTCTCTCTTTCTCTCTCTCTTGCTATCTCTCCCCCCTCTCCCCCTCTCTCCCCCCCTCTCCCACTCTCTTTCTCCCTCTCCCTCTCTTTCTCTCTCTCCCCCTCTCTCTTTCTCTCTCTCTCCCCCTCTTTCTCTCTCTTCTTCTCACTTTCTCTCTCTTGTTTCCTTTCTGTCTGGGCAGATGGCTGCCTTCTGCCTTGGGGCGCGATTCGCCCCCCTCTCCTCCGCCGCCGCCGCCTTCTGCCTTGGGGCGCGATCCGCCCCCTCTCCTCCTCCGCCGCTTCCTGCCTTGGGCGAGCAATCCCGGAGTCCGGGACTGTGTGGCTTTGCGCCATGAAGAGGAAACGGCTCCGGCAGCAGGGAAAAGTCGGCCGTTTTCTCTTCATGGCGTAAAGCCACCCTGTCCCAGACTCCCGGATTGCTCACCCAAGGCAGGGGGCGGCGGAGGAGGAGAGGGGGCGAATCGCGCCCCAAGGCAGAAGGCGGCGGCGGAGGAGGAGAGGGGGCGAATCGCGCCCCAAGGCAGAAGGCAGCGACGTTGGAGAGGGGGCAGATTGCGCCCCAAGGCAGGAGGAGGCAGCGGAGGAGAGGAGGCAGATCGTGCCCCAACGCAGGAGGTGGCAGAGGAGGCGGATCGGGCGGGCAATAGGGCAGCGTGGAGAAGCCAGGGGCGCATTTGGCCGGAGGCACCGTGGGGAGGCAGGGGCGGCCGCGGCTCCCTTTACTCCTATTGCCACACCTCCCCGCCCCCGCCCACCTCCCCGCGGGCTGGCAGGGGGATGGGGAGCACGCGCCCGTGGAAAAGGGCGCTCGGGTGTATTTGGGGGTGCACGTCTGCTCACGGGCGTAGCTTACGGGGAACGGTGGGCCAGGCAGCAGCTAGCCAGCCAGCCGGCGGGATGGCGCTTCCGAATTCGCAGCCTCCCCCCCCCCTCCCTGCCTGCATCTTCGCTCCATAAGACGAGGCTGATTTTTCATCCTACTTTGGGAGGAAAAAAACTGCGTCTTATGGAGCGAAAAATACGGTAAGCCCAACGTCTTTGCAGCAGAATTGCTGTCTGGTTTTTAAACATTACTCTTCTTCAATTGGGCAATTTCAATTCCAAACAACTCTAAAAAATGTTCTTTCTGCACCAATTCAGAAACCTCAAACCGCCCAAGTAGCTGCTGATACAGTTCTACAGAGGAGTCATTGAGTCTGTCATCTGCACCTCTATAACTGTCTGGTTTGGTTCTGCAACCCAACAAGACCAACACAGACTTCAGAGGAAAATCAGAACTGCAGAAAAAACAATTTCTGTCAACCTGCCTTCCATTGAGGACCCAAAAGAGGGCAGATAGACAAACCCCTCGCATCCTGGACACAAACTGTTTCAACTCCTACCCACAAAACGTTGCTATAGAGCAGTGTTTCCCAACCTTGGCAACTTGAAGATATTTGGACTTCAACTCCCAGAATTCCCCAGCCAGCGAATGCTGGCTGGGGAATTCTGGGAGTTGAAGTCCAGATATCTTCAAGTTGCCAAGGTTGGGAAACGCTGCTATAGAGCACCACATACCAAGACAACTAGACACAAGAACATTTTTCCCCAAACACCATCACTCTTCTAAACAAATAATTCCATCAACACTGTTCAATTATTTATTAAGACTGTATTACTATTCTTCTTATACTTCTTACTACCTAATTCTTACACTTCTTACTACCTAATTCTTATGACTATAACCATATTGCTTGTACAGTGTTCCCTCGGTTTTCGTGGGTTCGAACTTCGCGAAAAGTCTATACCACGGTTTCTCAAAAATATTAATTAAAAAATACTTTGCGGGTTTTTTTCCCTATACCACGCTTTTTCCCGCCCAATGACGTCATATATCATCGCCAAACTTTCATCTACCTTTAATAAATATTTTTAAAAATAAACTTTAATAAATAAACATGGTGAGTAATAATCTAAATGGTTGCTAAGGGAATGGGAAATTGCAATTCAGGGGTTTAAAGTGTTAAGGGAAGGCGTGTGATACTGTTCATAGCCAAAAATAGTGTATTTACTTCCGCATCTCTACTTTTTGGAAATTCAACTTTCGCGGGCGGTCTCGGAATGCATCCCCCGCGAAAATCGAGGGAGCACTGTATCTTTCCAATTTCTATTGTTTTATTGGTTTCCTAGTATAGTTCGATAGCTTATTATTAACCTTGACTATGACTAAGGATTGTATCTTTTTATTCTTGATGAATGCATTTTATTCTCCTTATGTACACTGAGAGCATATACACCAAAGACAAATTCCGTGTGTGTCCAATCACACTTAGCCAATAAAGAATTCTATTTTTTTTCCTATTCTATTCATTCTGCATCCTCTCCTCTCCTCTCCCCTCCCCCAACATCCTTTTCCATCAGGGTACCACAGAAATGAGCAGAGCGTAGCCGGAATTGTCCACCAGCCCTTCTGTGAAATTAGCTCTCTCTGGTATCTTTTCTTCCTGCACTGATATTTCTGTTTCTCTTTGATGGTTAGGAAGTGGCATTATCTTTTGAAAACATAGAAACATAGAAGTCTGACGGCAGAAAAAGACCTCATGGTCCATCTAGTCTGCCCATATACTACTTTCTGTATTTTATCTTAGGATTGATATATGTTTATCCCAGGCATGTTTAAATTCAGTTACTGTGGATTTATCTACCACGTCTGCTGGAAGTTTGTTCCAAGGATCGACTACTCTTTCAGTAAAATAATATTTTCTGTGGCCCATCTTTGGACCCGTTCAATTTTGTCAGTATCTTTTTGTAGGTGAGGTCTCCAGAACTGAACACAGTATTCCAAATGTGGTCTCACCAGCACTCTATATAGCGGGATCATAATCTCCCTCTTCCTGCTTGTTATACCTCTAGCTATGCAGCCAAGCATCCTACTTGCTTTCCCTACCGCCTGACTGCATTGTTCACCCATTTTGAGACTGTTAGAAATCTTGAGGCTGTCAAAAATGACTCCCACCCTTCCCTGTCACATCTTTTAAACTTTAGGTCTAGGGCCAGAGGCTGTGTTTATTCATTAATTCCAGCAAGAAATTATAGTTTGGGCCAAAGCAAAGGATTAAAACCCCCCCACTAAAAATGAAGGGCATTTACGGTACTTAGAATAACCTGCGATGGAAGTATCAGATTGTAAATAGTATTAAATGTTCGATTCGCTTCTACTCACCATTCCTTGACAGGAACGCACAGTCCAGGGCTGACTTTCATCATTCTTGTATACAAATAGTTTTCCATTGGTGTCTCCTACCACCAGTTCGTTCAGCTGAAGAGAAAGAGAGAGAGAGAGAAAAAGAAAACATTAATGTCTTTTTTTTTAAAAAAATCACAATTTAATTCATTTTTAAAAATTCTTCAGCCTCCCCTCCATTATTTCTTAATTAAAAATCTCCAATTACGTGACATTGAATTAGCTACAATGCCTTTAACAACAGCCAATCTAAAAGGTAGAAATCAGACACATTTTCTCTTCATAAACTTTACAAATAATACCTAGATATTGATAAATAAAGGCGATAGATAATACATACAATGATACAAATAATATAGAGTCTAGAGACCTAGATATTAATATATAAAGATAGACAGATAATAGATATTAGATGATATATAATAGATATTAGTTTATACATATATATATATATATATACTGTATTTCAGACTTCTAGATACTGAGACAAAGATTAAGAAATGATATTAATAGTTTATATAGAAATGTAGAAAGATTCTAGAGATCTAGATATTGATATATAAAGATGATAGATAATAGATTATATGGAGGGAGGTAGATATTCCAAAGATAGAATATATCCTAGATCTGAATGAATGAAATATTCTAATTGAATACTTTGTTCTGCACAAAGCTGAATGTGCACAACAGCATGTGAAATTGATTGTCGATCAGTGTTGCTTCCTAAGTGGACAGTTTCATTGCAAAGAAGTTGGATTTACTTGGAGTTATATTGTGTTGTTTAAGTGCTCCCTTGCTCCCTTTATTTTTTTGAGCAGTATGTATGTATGTATGTATGTATGTATGTATGTATGTATGTATGTATGTATGTATGTACAGCGGTACCTCTACCTAAGAACATCAGCTCAAAAAAATAAAGGGAACACTTAAACAACACAATATAACTCCAAGTAAATCAAACTTCTGTGAAATCAAACTCTCCACTTAGGAAGCAACACTGATTAACAATCCATTTCACAATAGAGAAGGCGGCCAAAGCCTCTGTTTACCACCACCACCACCCCATCCCGGAGACTCACCGCGTCGTTGTCAGCGTCGCCCAGGGAGACGGCGCGCGGGAAGAGGCTGCCGCCGAAGTCGAGAGCCACCCGGCGGACATAGCTCACCGAGCGCATGGCCGCTCTAGCGCCGGCGGCTCTCGATGGCCGCGGCCGGACTTCCGCTTCCTGCACCACCTCCGGAAATATAACACGGGGTTACCGGCGGCCTCACGCTCGCCACCTGCCGGTGATGAAGTGGAAACGCTCACAGGAAAGACGAGCCCAAGTTAGACCAAATTGCAGGCCAAAACGAGCAACAAACATTTGATAGAATAATAACGTTTGATAGAAAATGAAAGCACGGGTCTCTCTACACCGCTGTCAATCACTAAGCAACGCTGATTGGCAGTTGATAGGCAGTACAGGCAGTCCTCGACTTACGACCCCCAACTGAGCCCAACATTTCCGTCACTAAGTGAGATTTTTGAAGCAGCCAAATTCTGCCTGGCAACTGCAAGAATTTAAGGCGAGGAAAATTTTAAGATTTTTATCTTTTATTTTCAATGGGGAAAAAAGGAAGGTTTAAGATGATACCTTATAGTGCTCATAAAAGTAAATCTAAGCTCCAAAAATATGATAAAAATTGGGCATCTTTCCCAAGTATTTGCATTTTTGTGAACACTTTTTTTAAAAAAAGGAAAGGTTAAAAGATGAAGTCAATCAAACTAAAATAAGATTTGGAAACCAGACTCACGGGTAAATACAGTATTTCGTTCAAAATGAGGCAATGAAGCAAACAAAGCTGAGCCCAGGTAAATCTAGACTTAATTGCTGACCTTTTAAAATTGTTTTCTTTTGCTTATCAAGCTGTACTCATAATTTGCAATGCAAAAATCTATATAATTGTAACAAACGGGTCTTTTTTGCAGTCATTGGTATGGATAGTGTCCAGTGCTAACCATCTTTCAGTTATTCCTTCCTTCAGTTTTTATTTATAAAGTATATTTATATATACTTATAGTTATTAACGTTGATTTTCTCCTGAATCCCACATGTAGCAAAGAATGCAAATTCTCCAATAACTGAGGAACATAAGAAACAATTTCCCGTTCCAACTGCCATGCAGCAAGTAGCATTTAGTGATGCACTTTTAATAGAATATGTTAGAATCCTGGATGATTAAGGTAAAATATGTAAACTTTGGTCTTCTGTGAAGAAATTACACGGAGGAGTAGAACTAATGACCTACTGTAATTGGTATTACCAACAGCTATAGCTGCATGAATAAATATTTATGGATACCTTAATTGCATAGGCAATTTCCTTCCTTCTTTCTCAGTCTTTCCTTTTATTTATTTATTTATTTATTTATTTATTATTTAGATTTGTATGCCGCCCCTCTCCGAAGACTCGGGGCGGCTCACAACAAGATAGAACAAATCATAAATAATCCAAATAACATTAAAATATTATCTAACAATCTATCCATCCATCCTATTATCTCTCTATCACTTCTCTTCCAACCTTCTATTTCCTTCATCTTTTTTCTCCTCCCTCATTAACTTTTAATTTTCTTTCTTCCATTTTTCTTCCTACCTTTTCCTTCCTCTCCCTCTAACTTTTCCTTCCTTAATCTATTTTCCTTCCTCCCTCCCCTTTTCTCTTCCTTTCTTTTCTCCTCGCCTTTTCCTATTTTTCCTTCCTTCTTCCCTTTTCTCATTTTTTCCTTTCTGTTCCTCTTCCTTTCTCTCCCCCTAACTTTTCCTTCCTTAATCTATTTTCCTTCAATTTTTTCTCTGTCCTGTTCCTTTCTCTTCCTATCTTTTCCTTCCTTCAATTTATTTTTCCTCCTTCCTATCTTTTCTTTCCTTCTCTTCCTATCTTTTCTTTCCCTATATTTTTCCTTCCATTTTCCTCTTTCCTACCTTTTCCTTCTTTCCCTTCCTAGCTTTCACTTCTCCCCTCCTTCTGTTTTTCTTTCTTCCTACCTTCTTCTTTCCCTTCCTCCTTCTGTTTTTCCATTTTCCTTCAGTTTCCTTCTTTCCCCTCCTTCTTTTTCCTTCTTCCTATCTTTTCTTTCTTTGTCTTCCTCCTTCTTCCTACCTTTTCCTTCTTTCCCTTCCCTCCTCTTCTGTTTTTCCTTCTTCCTATCTTTCTTTTCCTTCCTCCTTCTCCTCCCTATCTTTCTCTTCCTTCATTCCCTTCCCTCCTTCTGTTTTTCCTTCCTCCCCTTTTCTTCTTTCCCTTCCTATCTTTCTTTCCCTTCCATTTTTCTATCTTTTCTTTCTCTTCCTACCTTTCCCTTCCCTCCTCCTTGTTTTTCCTACTTTCAACATTTTCTTGCTCTTCCTCCCTTCTTCTTTCCCTTCCCTCCTCTTCCCGTTTTCCCCGTCTTCTATTCCCTCCTCCCTTCTCCCCCCCACCTTCCTTCCTCCATAGAGCCCCGCAACCACCCTATAAAAGCCCAGTCAAACGCTCCATACAGCAAGAGCTGCTGGCCCGTCCTGCGCACGCGCACTAGGCTCCTTCGGCACTTCTTCCTTCCCCTCCCTTCGCCCTGCGCGGGGCCAATGTAAAGCCGCGGGGCGGGCGGGCAGCCTGAATTGGGCGGGGCTCATCCCGGAAGCCGAGGAGCCCCGCCCTCCCTTGCAGGATTCCCTGGGCAGGTGAGTTCCCCGGGCTGCGGGGGGGGGGGGATTCTTTTTTTTGGGGTGGTGGTAGAGGGCGTGACTGGGCTTTTATAAGTATCCTTAATGCAAGCGGTGGGCGGACGGAGAAGCTTGGGAATCCTGGCAGGTTGGGGGGGGGCGGCCTTAAGTGGGTGGGTTTCTTTTGCATTGCACATAGCGTTGCATTGCACATCGCGTTGCATTGCACATTGCGCTGCACATTACATTGCACTGCACATCGCATTGCATTGCCTCCCCCCCCCCCCCATTCTGAAAGAGACCAGGGTCTGGGCTTGAACCCGAACTTGCTGGAGCAGCTTTCTAGAAGGGGGGTGGGGTGGGGGTTAGACTAGACGACCTACAAGACAACTTCCCTAAAAAAGTGCTGTCGGGAAACAGGAAGCTTCTTGGATGCTTGGGTTGGGGGCGGTGATGGTTGGACTAGATCAGGGCTAGGCAAAGTTGGCTCTTCTATGACATATGGACTTCAACTCCCAGAATTCCTGAGCTGGCCTGATTGGCTCATGAATTCTGGGAGTTGAAGTCCACAAGTCATAGAAGAGCCAACTTTGCCTAGCCCTGGACTAGAGGACCTCTAAGGTCCCTCTCGACTCTGGGAATTGGATTAATGACCTTCTCCTTAGTCATTTTGTCCATTTCTACACATTTGAAGGTTTTTATCTACAGTGGTTATTTTCTGATGACTATGGAAATTAAGGGAAGAACCGATAAAGATTTTGGCCAGACATGGAACAATTGGTATAAATGAGGATTGAGGATAGAAACAAAGTACAGTAGTATGATACAATGTGTTAGTGTACACAAAAACAGATAAAAATACAAACATGATATAGGTACTGTTTAAGGCAGTGTTTCTCAACCGTGGCAACTTGAAGATATTTGGACTTCAACTCCCAGAATTCCCCAGCCAGCGAATACTGGCTGGGGAATTCTGGGAGTTGAAGTCCAGATATCTTCAAGTTGCCAAGGTTGGGAAACACTGGTTTAAGGGAACACAAAAACAGATGGATGGATAGAGAAAGCCATTTACATACCTTCCTCTTTACCTACCTGTTATGCTTACCTATCGATACCTTTGCATATCTATAAGTGTGCAATAAATATATGTACTATCTATACTTACTTACTACCCATATACTTACTATCTATCTATCCATCTTATTTACCATACCTATCTTATTTTCTTGAATAAATTACATTGTATATGGATATGTAAATAAGAAATATAATGAAGTGGGCTATGATCTGTAAAAGACTATCATGATGTATATTTATTTTTAATCTGTACAAATTAATAAATAAACTTTTAAAAAATGATCTTTTCCTGTATCGGGTGCCCAAATGGTTGATGTAGATTTCAAGATATTTATTTATTTTATTTTACTTTATTTATTTAATTATTGAACAAGCATGGGATAGTAGTTTGTATAAGCATAACATAAGTTGAAAGTAATGATAAAAGAAGTCAATGGGATGGTAGGACAGAGATTAGAATTGCCCCCACCCTCCTTGCCTTTCGTAAGCTGCTTAAAACCCACCTCTGCCGCCAGGCATGGGGGAGTTGAGATACTCTTTCCCCTAGGCCTTTATGTATGTTTGGTTTTCTCTTTCCCCTAGGTCTGTATGTATGTTTGGTTTTATAATAATGGGTTTTTAACTGTTTTTAGTATTGGATTATTATTATATGCTGTTTTATTACTGTTGTTAGCCACCCTGAGTCTGCGGAGGGGGGCTGCATACAAATCCAATAAATGAATGAATGGATGAATGAATGAATGAATGAATGAATGGTAGGCATAATGGTGCACTTATGCACGCCCCTTACAAACCTCTTAGAAAAGGAGAGAGGTCGACTGTAGACAATCTGAGGTTAAAGATTTTGGGGTTTGGGGAAGAAACTACAGAGTCAGGTAGTGAATTCCAGGCGTTGATCACTCTATTGCTGAAGTCGTATTTTCTGCAGTCGAGTTTGGAGCGGTTCACATTGAGTTTGAATCTATTACGTGCTTGTGTATTGCTGCAGTTGAAGGTGAAGTAGTCAGTAACAGGAAGGACATTTTGGTATATGATTTTATAAATTACAGTTAGATCAGATCGGAGGCGACATAGTTGTAAATTGTCTAATCCCAGTATTTCAAGTCTGTTGGAATGAGGTATTTTGTTGCGAGAGGAGGAATGAAGGATTCTTCTTGTGAAATTTGGGTTTTTCAACAAGAACCTAGTTTGAAGAGTTGCATCCTTCCTGGTTGTATTTCTGTTTGGTTAACGGAAGCTGCTATTTGATTGCTGAACTTTGAAAGAAGAGGAAGGAAATTCATCCCATAGAAAACTTCTGCTTTGTTCTAGAAAAAAAAACCAAACCAGTTTCATAATTTGGGAGAATGCAGGCGATCTTCAACTTACAACCCCAATTGATGTTCTTAAGTCCATCTTAAGTACAAACTTTTAAAAAAGAAAAAATCACATACCAATTCAATTACAGTGATACCTCATCTTACAAACGCCTCGTCATACAAACTTTTCGAGATACAAACCCGGGGTTTAAGATTTTCTTGCCTCTTCTTACAAACTATTTTCACCTTACAAACCCGCCGCCGCCGTTGGGATGCGCCGCCTCTGGACTTCCGTTGCCAGCGAAGCCCCCGTTTTTGTGCTGCTGGGATTCCTCTGAGGCTCCCCTCCATGGGAAACCCCACCTCCAGACTTCCATGCTTTTGTTATGCTGCAGGGGAATCCCAGTAGGGGAATCCAGCAGCGCAAAAATGGGCGCTTCGCTGGCAACGGAGGTCCAGAGGTGGGTTTTCCCAGTGAGGGGAGCCTCAGTGAAATCGCAGCATTGCAAAAACACAGAGGTCCGGAGGTGGGGAAAACCCCACCTCCAGACTTCCATTGCCAGCGAAGCGCTCGTTTTTGCGATGCTGGGATTCCGCTGCTGAGATTCCCCTGCAGCATCGCAAAAACACAGAAGTCCAGAGGTGGGGTTTCCCATGGAGGGGAGCCTCAGGGGAATCCCAGCGGTGCAAAAACGGGCGCTTCGGCTGGCAAAAGGGGTGAATTTTGGGCTTGCACGCATTAATCACTTTTCCATTAATTCCTATGGGAAACATTGTTTCGTCTTACAAACTTTTCACCTTAAGAACCTCATCCCGGAACCAATTAAGTTTGTAAGACAAGGTATCACTGTATCTCTTAAGCCTCAGTATCTATAGCTTAACTGCTGCTACTCGTTTTATTGTTTTGTCACCCAGATGAAGCAATTGTCTTCTAACTAAATTAACCATTAATATTCCTTCAAATGTTTAATAAAATATCTCTAACAACATCGTAAGTTGAGGACTGGATCTTTACCATGCCATTCAGAAAGGGCTTTCCATGTAGAGGAACTTCCAAAATCTCGTGTTGCCATTGCACGCCCATTCAAAAAAAGCATTTTTTTGGGTGCGACCCCACGTGAGGCCCTGAAAATTGTGTTGTTGTGAAGGACACGCAAAGCATTTGTCTCTGCTAAAACGATGCTTGTAAGATAAAGAAGAATCACAATTTTACAAAGCCTGGGAGAAATGGTTCACTTGGCTAGACCAGAAAAAGACTCCAAAAATTTGACTGAACTACAAAAGAATCTACCATCTAAACTTCCATTCTACAACTCCATCCAAAATAAAGATCTAACAGTAGGATAGAAATTTCTATTTACGATATTGAAATCATACCCAAGTGACTCATTAGATAACAACAACGGGATAAAACTTCAGTTTTAGAAATCGAACTTCTTCCTATATAAATCGGTGACCACAAAAATACCAGTAATTAACAGCTGTGAGACGTGATAGTCAACAAAGAAGTTGACTTGTCTCTGTTGTATATATGTAGTTTCCTTCTCTTTTCCTTTCTTCTTTCTCTTTTCTCTTTCTTTTCTTTCTTCCTCTCTTCTTTAAGTCTTCTTCTTTACCCTTTTTCTTTTTATGTTATTAATGTGTTGTACTGCTCTCTCCTTTTCTTTCAATTAAGACATTAACTACCTATTATGATAGAGGTTTAATGCAAAAACCATATACAGTGGTACCTCTCCCTAAGAACGCCTCTACTTATGAACTTTTCTAGATAAGAACCGGGTGTTCAAGATTTTTTTGCCTCTTTGTAAGTGTTCGGAAACTTCAGATCGTGCAGAATGCAGCTGCGAGAGCAATTATGGGCGTCTCTAAGTATGCCCATATCACTACAACACTCCGCAGTCTGCATTGGTTGCCGATCAGTTTCCGGTCACAATTCAAAGTGTTGGTTATGACCTATAAAGCCCTTCATGGCACCGGACCTGAATATCTCCGGGACCCGCCTTCTGCCGCACGAATCCCAGCGACCGGTTCGGTCCTACAGAGTTGGCCTTCTCCGGGTCCCGTTGACTAAACAATGTCGTCTGGCGGGACCCAGGGGAAGAGCCTTCTCTGTGGTTGCTCCGACCCTCTGGAACCAGCTCCCCCCTGAGATTAGGATTGCCCCCACCCTCCTTGCCTTTTGCAAACTTCTTAAAGCCCACCTCTGCTGTCAGGCATGGGGGAACTGAAACATCTCCCCCTTGCCCATGTTGTTTTGGTGTTAGATTGATTGTATGCGTGTTTTAATATTCTGGGGTTGTTTTTATGAATTTTTAGCTTAAAATTGTAATTGGATTGGTGGGTATTGGATTTGTTATTATGTATTGTTTTTATCTTGTTGTGAGCCGCCCCGAGTTTTCGGAGAGGGGCGGCATATAAATCCAATAAATCTAATCTAATCTAATCTAATCTAATCTAATCTAATCTAATCTAATCTAATCTAATCTAATCTAATCTAATCTAATCTAATCTAATCTAATCTAATCTAATCTAATCTTCTACTTACAAACATGAGCCTCCGAAACTGTAACAGAAAAGGCAGGGAAAAGCTTCCATGGGGCCTCTCTAGGAATCTCCTGGGATGAAACAAGGCTGGAAAAGGTGGGGAGAAGCCTCCATGGGGCCTTTCCAGAAATCTCCTGGGAGGAAACAGGGCCTCCACTCTCCCTGTGGTTTCCCCAATCGCACACATTATTTGCTTTTACATTGATTCCTATGGGAAAAATTGCTTCTTCCTACAAACCTTTCTACTTAAGAACCTGGTCACAGAACAAATTAAGTTCGTAAGTAGAGGTACCACTGTATGTGTATGTTTTTTATATTCCCCGTCCTCAAATTTCTCTTTTGTTTTTTGTACAGGTAGACACATGTATATTGTGGTGTTGCTCTTCAATAAAGAAAATTAAAAATAAAATAAAATAAAAAGATGCTTGCTTGAATAAAACGCCATCTGCTTGGGTTCTCCCACAGCTTCGGGTTGTGTTTTGGTTCGCGGGAGCCGTTTCGCAACAGGATGAGGCTGGTCATCCTTGAAAATTATGACTTGGCGAGTGAATGGGCTGCAAAATACATCTGCAACCGCATCATTCAGTTCAAGCCTAACCAAAGCCGATATTTCACCCTTGGGTTACCAACAGGTAAATTAATTGTCGTCTTTTAAAAAAAAATAATCTTTATTGAATATATACATTAAAAAAAGAAAGAAACAAATAATCAAACATACAAACACATTTTAAAAAATCTACATATACACGTATGCATTTATAATTGTGCATTCACTTTAAAGTCCAACTATAAGAATACTGTATTTTTCGGAGTATAAGACGCACCTTAGTTTTTGGGGAGGAAAATAGGGAAAAGAACCTGCTTACCAGGTATTTATCTGGCGAGCGTCCCTAGTCAGGTCAGCTTCAGCTCATTGTACCTCGACATATGAGTTTCATTCGTGCCAGAGCCGAGCTCGTATGTCGATCAATTCGCATCTCGAACGAATGCCTTTAGACTTTGCTTTTCGTGCCGAGATAACTGGAAATGTGGAATTCTTGCGCCACCTAGTGGATGCTCGGCTCGTTTCCCGAATTTGAGCTCGGGTGTCGAACAGAAATTTTGCTCGCGTCTCGGCTCGTAACTTGAAATACTCGCATGTGGAGCAGCTCGTATCTAGAGGTACTACTGTATTTTATTCCCTGGTTAGGGCTTTAAAAAGATTTTATTCGAAGAGAGTAACAATGAAAGAGCTTCTGCAAGGAGGTAAATTGCTGGGAGGCAGAGGCCAAAGGGTGGGGGGGACTGGGTGCGGCTATATTCGGTGTATAAGACGCACCCAAGTTTTCACTCTCTTTTTGGGGGTAAAAAGGTGCATCTCATACTCCGAGAAATACGGTAATTGCAGCTGAACTTGTGATCTTTTGCAATTTGAACGACAAGGTATTTTTATTAGTGCATAACGAAGCCATTTGCTTGACGCAGGGAGTACACCCTTGGGATGCTACCAAAAGTTGATAGACTATCACAAAAGAGGAGATATCTCTTTTAAATATGTGAAGACATTCAACATGGATGAATATGTGGGTAAGTTTTTCTTCTTCTTTAAGCCCGTCTGCGTTTGTTTAAATGCTGTTACTCAACATCGGACAGAGCTGTGCGTGCTTCAATCCATTCCACAACCCTTGAAATTTGCTTTTGAGAGCCAAAAATTAAAACAGCTCTGCTTTTGTTCCAGGCCTCCCAAGGAATCATCCAGAGAGCTACCACTCTTACATGTGGAATAATTTTTTTAAGTATATTGACATCGATCCGAACAACGCTCATATTCTCGATGGGAACGCGCCGGATCTGAAAGCCGAGTGCGACGCTTTTGAGAAGAAAATCGAAGAAGCCGGCGGGATAGAGTTGTTTGTTGGAGGTGAGTGTTTTTGGGGTTATGAAGCAAAAGTGGAAACTGTCGGTCATCGTTACCCTCTTTTAACAACCTCTCAAATTCCTTGCATCAAAAAAAAAATTGTTTTTGAATAAGTACACAAAACAAAACAGACATACAGCAAACATTTGTATACCCAGTTATACATCTCCACCCCATGTCCAGTCAACGAAGCAGTGGAAGTGATGTGCCGGTGCCTGGAGGCTGTTGGGGCCTGGATAAGTGTCAACAAACTGAAACTCAACCCAGACAAGACTGAGTGGCTGTGAGTCTTGCCTCCCAAGGACAATTCCATCTGTCCGTCCATTACCCTGGGGGGGGGGGAAACTACTGACCCCCTCAGAGAGGGTTCGCAACTTGGTTCCTCCTCGATCCACAGCTGACATTGGAACATCATCTTTCGGCTGTGGCGAGGAGGGCGTTTGCCCAGGTTCGCCTGGTGCACCAGTTGCGGCCCTATTTGGACAGGGAGTCATTGCTCACAGTCACTCATGCCCTCATCACCTCGAGGTTTGATTACTGCAATGCTCTCTACATGGGGCTACCTTTGAAAAGTGTTCGGAAACTTCAGATCGTGCAGAATGCAGCCGCGAGAGCCGTCGTGGGGTTTCCAAGATTCGCCCACGTTTCTTCAACACTCCGTGGCTTGCATTGGCTGCCGATCAGTTTCCGGTCACAATTCAAAGTGTTGGTCATGACCTTTAAAGCCCTACATGGCATTGGACCAGATTACCTCTGGAACCGCCTGCTACCGCACGAATCCCAGCAACCGATAAGGTCCCACAGAGTTGGCCTTCTCCGGGTCCTGTCGACTAAACAATGTCGTTTGTCGGGGCCCAGGGGAAGAGCCTTCTCTGTGGCGGCCCCAGCCCTCTGGAACCAACTCCCCCCGGACATTAGAACTGCCCCCACCCTCCCTGTCTTTCGTAAACTACTCAAGACTCACTTATACCGCCAGGCATGGGGGAGTTAAGATATTCCTTCCCCCTAGGCCATTACAAGTTATGCATGGTATGTCTGTGTGTATGTTTGGTTTCATAATAAGGGTTTTTAGTTGTTTTATTAATTGGATTGTTACATGCTGTTTTTTATCATTGTTGTTAGCTGCCTCGAGTCTATAGAGAGGGGCGGCATACAAATCCAATAAATAATAATAATAATAATAATAATAATAATAACAACAACAATAATAACAATAATAACAATAACAATAATATGTACATTATACATCGATTTGTTAATGTTATGATTGCATAGCCTTTATTTATACTATAAATACAATTACCTCAAGAACCTTTATTAAACTACCTGATGATATCCCTGTGTAATTCTACTTCCTTTATCATTTCTTTATTTTAGCCAATTATAAAATGCATTCCATATTTTGTAATAATCAGATTCCTCTTTTCCTTTCAATTCCCTTGTAAGCATATCCATTTCTGCACAAATCCATCATATTTTTTAATTACATTGGGGAAGAATTTGTAACCCAATTTCTGTTGAATTTGATTTTTTTGAGCTTTTTTTATAGTTAATTTGGCATGCTGCTTTCAAAATTGTAGTTAGTTTTCTTCTACCATGTCAAGTTTTTTTCTCTACACCTTATGAGAATTATGAGGTTATGGGGTTGCAACATGAGCATCAAATTGCATTTTATACATAGCCATCTTGATAACTTCTTGGAAAATCTTGGTGCAGTCAGTGATGAGCAGGGTGAGCGATTCCACCAAGATTTGAAGGTCATGGAGGGATGGGATCAAGGTAGACGGGATGTACATATGATCAATGTTCCCTCTAATTTTTTTTCGGTGTGGGCGGAAAAGTATAGTTTTTAAGCGGCAGTCCCCTTGGGACTGGGTGGCATAGGAAAATTGCTAAATAAATAAATAAATAAATAAGAAAAAAAATTGCTAAATAAATAAATAAATAAATAAATAAGAAAAAATAAATAAATAAGAAAAAAATGTTATAAATTGTTTTTTATTCTGTTGTGAGCCGCCCCGAGTCTGCGGAGAGGGGGCGGCATACCAATCTAAATAATAAATAAATAATAAATTAATTAATAATAATAATAAAAAAACAAAATCCATTACTATTAAAACTAAAACAACCAGCAAAACCAAAAACATAACTATTAATAAAAACAGGTGAGGGCTGGGTTTTCCCCCCCCTCTGTTATTATTTAAGTGCTTTTATCATATGCTTTAAATCAAGAGTCACTTCTCTCTCTGTTTCTCTCTCTTTCCTGTCATTCTCTGCCACCTCCGTCTGAGCCTCCAGATCGGCTGAAAACGCCGCCGCTGATCGCAAAAATGGCAGTCTGCCCGGCACCGCCGCCCAGCTGTAACCTTCTGAAACAGCCGGGCGCTTCTCGGTGGCCTCCGGAACCCGAACCCGAACGTTTGCCGAACTTCTGGGTTCGGGAGAACGCTCAGAAGCGCCTGGCTGTTTCAGAGGGTGACAGACGGGGGGGGCGGCGCTTCTCCCAAACGTCGAACCCGGAAGTTCGGCAAAAGTTTGGGTTTGGGTTTGGGTTCTGGAGGCTGCTGAGAAGCGCCCAGCTGTTTCAG
This sequence comes from Erythrolamprus reginae, assembly GCF_031021105.1. Taxonomy (NCBI): domain Eukaryota; kingdom Metazoa; phylum Chordata; class Lepidosauria; order Squamata; family Dipsadidae; genus Erythrolamprus; species Erythrolamprus reginae. Next base: position 13,391,255 of record NC_091956.1, read on the forward strand.
AAGGTTACAGCTGGGCAGCGCCGCCCAGCGGAGCGCTGTTTTTGCGATCGGTGGCGGGTTCATAATGCAAAAAAAGTTCGTAAGAAGAGGCAAAAAATTTCTGAACCCCGGGTTCGTATCTCGAAAGGTTCGTATCACGAGGGGTTCGTATCACGAGGTACCACTGTAATTCAAATTATTTTCTCAATTTCTTCTTTTATAATTTTTAAAAATTAGAAAATAAATTGACTTACAGCTATACATTATATTACATAAAAGAAAAAGAAAAGTTATATATAAATAGAACAAAGAAAGGAAAGAAAAGGGAGAAAAATACATTAAACACAAGAGAGATAACCTTGTTCTCTTGTTAATAAATTATTTTTGCTTATGTCTTTCTAGATCTTTGCAGTACTTCATATCGTTGGCTTAAATACTTTCAAATTCATTCTACTATACTAACCTATGTTGCTAGTACAATATATTAATGGTAAAAAGTAAAATATCAAAGCTACTTACAATTTATTCATACAATTTGTTCTTAATCAAATTAGTGTAGCTCATTTTTCATAACTAAACAAACATTGCAATCATTTTTTGTTATCTGTAATCTATTCTATCCAAACATGTTTCATCTTAGGGTTTTTTATTATTTCTTAATTTTTTGCAACCAATTTCTTTTAACCCAATAACTACCCTATTCCAGTTGCTTCTCTTAGCTGTTGTACATACTCTTGATCAGTTGGAGAATGATGAAGATATTGAGGACTCAGATTCAGATAGTGTTTATGAAGTAGTGGGGGCCCCGGGGTTACAGGTAGTAGAACAGGTGGGAGGCCAGCCACAGGATGGAGCTATGAGTTCAGGATCCAGTGAGGGAGAATTAGAGGCACGCTGGGTTAATCCTAAGTTCAGAAGAATTCAGAAACGTAGAGAGCAAAGGTCTGGAAGAAGATATTAAGGAGAGGAATGGGTTAAATAATTGAGTGAGATAATTGGCACGTCATGGGACTAGTGAAGAAGAAGGGTGGAGTTTCAAAGTTGCCAAACAAAAAGATGTTGATTTTTTATGCCGCTCTCCAAGTAAGCCAAGTATTCTGTGTGATTAACTGTCTGTCTGCTGTTTTTTAGTGATCATGCTTTTATGAAATAAATCTTGTCTAGCAGAGCAGGAGAAGGAATGTAAGGAATGCAATTAAGAAAGATAACGGAGCCAGGAGAGATACGCCAGTATAAAATGTGTGTATAGCCGGAAGAGAAGAGAATAAAATGGAGTTTCTTTGTTTATGAAATAATGTGTTTGATAAAAGTTATTTGTACTTGCTGAATTTCTACCAGAAACCAGAACACGAGCAAGTCCACCATAAATGATAAAATGTTTGTGGTTCTCCTAAGGTATTGGCCCAGATGGTCACATCGCTTTCAATGAGCCAGGATCTAGTTTGGTGTCAAGAACAAGATTGAAAACACTTGCCATGGACACCATTCTTGCGAATGCGAAATACTTCGATGGCGATTTATCCAAGGTTCCAACGATGGCTTTAACTGTTGGCGTGGGAACAGTTATGGGTGCCCGGGAGGTAAGAACATACGTCTTTATAACTTGCATGTTTTTAAACATACCTCTACTTAAGAACTTAATTTGTTCCGTGACCAGGTTCTTAAGTAGAAAAGTTTGTAAGTAGAAGCAATTTTTCCCATAGGGATCAATGTACAGTGTTCCCTTGACTTTCGCAGCTCCGACATTCACGAAAAGTCTATACCACGGTTTTTCAAAAAATATTATTAAAAAAAATAGTCCGTGGGGTTTTTTTGCACACCAAGGGTTTCCCAGGGCTGCCCAATGTACAATACTAAGATGCGTGCATAAGTGCACCAGTGTGCCTTCCGTCCCCTGTCCAATTGTCTCTCCTTATCTCATTTATCTTTTCTTCCTTTCAAATATGTTCATCTATACTTTTATATCTTTTCTTCTATTCTTTTCTTTATTTATATTACTACACATCTCATCAATGTGTATTATGTATTGCAGTGATTTTCAACCTTTTTTGAGCCGCGGCACATTTTTTACATTTACGAAACCCTGGGGCACATTGAGCCGGGGGGGGGGGGGCTAAAAAAAGTTTGGACAAAAAAAAATTATCTCTCTCTCTTCTTCCCTTTCGCTCTATTTCTCTGTCCCTCCCTCTTTCTCTCCCTTCCTCTTTCTTTCTCTCTCTCTCCATCCCTCTTTCTTTCTCTTCCTTCCTCTTTTTTGCTCTCTTCCTCTCACTCTCCCTACCTCCCTCTATGACTTTCTCTCTCCTTCCCTCCCTCTCTTTCTCTCTCTCTCTTGCTTTCTTTTTCTTGTTCTTTCTCTCTCTCTTGTTCCCTTTCTCTCTCGCTCACTCTTTCTCTCTTGCTTGCTTTCTCTCTCTGTCTCTTGCTTTCTTGCTCTCTCTCTTGCTTTCTTTCTCTCTCTGAGCTTCGCGGCACACCTGGCCATGTCTCGCGGCACACTAGTGTGCCACGGCACACTGGTTGAAAAACACTGATGTATTGGACTAGCTAGCTAGCTAGCTAGCTAGCTAGCTAGCTAGCTAGCTAACTAACTAACTAACTAACTAACTAACTAACTAACTAACTAACTAACTAACTAACTAACAAACAAACAAATTGTGCGTTTTAACTCTCCTCCTCCCTCCCAGCCATCCTGCTTCTTTAAATAAAAGCTCCTCTTCTGCCCCAGCCTTCCAATCTCTCCTCTTTAATTCTTGGAGCATTGGTACATTCCAATTGAAGCTGAGCCTTACTGCCGCCCACCACCGCCGCAGCGAGCGCAGCAAAGCCCCCTGCTTGCTGCCCGGTAGTCCCTGCGGGTTCTGGAGGTAAGTAAAGCCAGGAATGGAGGATGGCGGGGGAGGAAGGAAGGAAAGAAAGGGAGCATCTCTACTTCGTGGAAATTTGACTTGCGCGGGTGGTCTTGGAACGTATCCCCCGCGAAAGTCAAGGGAACACTGTAAAAGCAAATAATGCGTGCAACCCCATTAGGAAAGAAATAAAAGGTCGGAATTTGGGTGGGAGGAGGAGGAGGAAGAAGAGAAGGAGGAGAGTCGCTGCCAAAGGAAATCCAAAACTTTAAGGCTTAAAAGGAAAAAAAGAGGGACTCTGAGGTGGCGAGGAGGAGCACGCGCCTCCCTCCGTTCGCTCTGGGCTGCCAAAGCCTCCTGAAGTGCCACTGAAAGGCTCCTCTGGCAGCCCAGAAAAGCCCGAAATGGCCGGGATTACAGGGGGAATGGCAGGAAACTCAAATTTCCTGGGAAATTTTTCCGGGCTCGGGTTCTCAAGTAGAAAATGGTTCTTAAGAAAAGGCAAAAAAATCTTGAACACCCACTTCTTATCTAGAAAGGTTCGTAAGTAGAGGCGTTCTTAGGTAGAGGTACCACTGTATCTGAAAACTGGAGTGCTATATAAGCAGGGGTGGGCTGCTGCCCAGATGGTGGGGGGGGATGGGTGAGACGCAGGGGGGTAGCGAAAATGGAGCTCCACCCCAGAGCACCCAATTTGCACCGAAAGATGTTGAAAGAAAATGCAGGGCGTCCTCTTTGGGCAGCCTCTGGTTCTTCCAGAAAGTGTTTAAAAACCCCAAAGTCGGTGATTCTCGTGTTTTGCTCTCCCTAGGCTCCAAAGGCTTCCCTGGAGACAGAGGAGGGTAAAAAACCCCTCCCCCACCCCCCTGGAGGCTCTCTGGAAGCCAAAAATGCCCTCCCAGAGCCTAGTGTGAGCTAAAAATCAGCTGGCTGGCACACACATGAACGTTGGAGTTGAGCTAGGGCAACGGCTCATTTGCCAGCAGATACGGCTCCATGTACTACCTTTGGCACCCATGCCATAGGTGCGCCATCATAGCTCTACGCCACTTTAACGTATTACAAATGTCCGTTACTGAATTTCTAGGTCAGAGGTGCGGAACCATATGACTTGTGGGCTTCAATTCCTAGAATTCTTTGGCTAGGGTTGGCCTATCTTCTGTAGCAACGGAGGGCGCTGCTTTCATAAGTAGTTGCTTGACTGGGCTTCATTCGTACTTGGTCTTGCAGGTGATGATCCTGATCACAGGGGCACACAAAGCCTTCGCCTTATACAAGGCCATCGAAGAAGGGGTCAACCACATGTGGACCGTTTCGGCCTTCCAGCAGCATCCCCACACTATCTTTGTGTGCGATGAAGATGCCACGTTAGAACTCCGAGTTAAAACGGTGAAATATTTTAAAGGTGAGTGTCATCTTATTTTGGAGGAACTGGGTACGTATGACTATCTAGAGCAGGGGTCGGCAACATTAAACACCCAATGAGCCACAAAAGTCCTAACTGGAAGCTCCCAGTTCAATTCTGGAGTCGTCCGGAAGTCCATTCCCCCCCACCATAGTCTCCTCCTCCTTTTTCCTCTGCTGACCGGAAGTCCAGTTCCCCCCACCATAGAGTTTCCCCTACCTTAGAGTCTCCTCCTAGCACAACATTCTTTTTCCTCTTCCGACTGGAAGTCTGGTTCCCCCACCATAGAGTCTCCTCCTAGTGCAACATCCTTTTTACTCTGCCGACTGGAAATCCGGTTCCCCCACCATAGAGTCTCTTCCTAGCGCTGTATCCTTTTTTCCTCTGCCTAGGGAGGGTGAAAAACAGGCCTACTGGGCCCACTGGAAGTTGGGAAATGGGAGCATATGGTGTCAGCACAGGGGCGGGGCAGTGTGCGGGGTTATATGTGCATGTGTGGGGGTGGGGAGTGGGGGCATTGAATTATGGGTTTGGGCATGCATGTGTGTGTGATAGCGCACGGGGGTGCGCCTTCGTCACCTGAGGGAAAAAAAGGTTTGCCATGACTGGGTATAGAATCTCCTGCTTGAGCAGGGATTGAGCTAGAAGACCTTGAAGGCCCCTTGCAGCTCTATGCTGATCGATTGATTAATGATGTGACTCGCTTAAAAATTGCTGGGATTCACTTGGCAAAGAAGGCTGTAAAATGACACAAGGCTCGCTTAACAAATGCCTTGCTTAGGGAAGTACCGTTATGGGCTCAGTCGTGGTCGTTAAGTCCAAAGACTCACCTGTATTTTGAATGTGGAAGAACTAGCAATATGACTAATGCAGGTTTGTGTGGGCTTTTTTTTTAAATGTTCAAGGTTTAATGCACGTTCACAACAAGCTGGTGGAACCTCTACGTAGCATGAAGGAGGAAAATTGATGGGACGGCAACCACACTGGCGTCATTGTCTGGAGGACCCTGCAGTGTTTTTGCTAGGCACGCTGGTGAACATTGGCTAAAACCAAGCGTCCTTGGAAACCCACGGCTTGTGGTTCGGTTTTCCTCGCGGTCCAAAATGTGCGTGTAACATTCCTTTCGACACTATCAAAAGCCTTTTTTTTTTCTTTTGGTCTTTTTCTCCAGACTTTTGCAAATTTACAAGCTCTGGAACAATGCAACAGTTCAGGGGAAAGAGGAAAAATTCAAACCAGCTGCCCAGGGGGTAGAATTTAAGTTCTGGCAGGGGATGTTTAAAGAAAAAAAAGATCCCGAGGTGCATCAGTATGATTTCATGTCTACCTTTTATTATTATTATTATTATTATTGTTACACACGGGAAAGGGGCTTCGATAACCTTGTTTATGGCCATCTGGACTTTATTTCCTGGCTCTGTGACTGGAATAGAAACATTTATTTGCTGCATTAGATCTCAGCCTCTGGACCGAGACAAGCAGGAAGTTTACAATTAGATATGTTTACACCCACGTCTCAGCAATTCATTGCCTTCAAATCTACCCATTCTTCCCTAAGAATAGGGTTCTGGAGTGTAGAAGTGGAGTATCTGTCTTGTAGACAATCATACTTTTTTGGGAAAGTCTGTGTTCTGCTCCTTCCTTTTGGTTTTCTTTTCTCATCTTTTTTCTCTCTTCTTTTCCTTCCTTCCTTTCTCTTCCTTTCCTTTCTCACTTTATTTTCCTTCCCTTTCTCTCCCCTTTTCCCGGCTTCTCTCTCCTCCTCTCCTTTCCCTCTATTCTCCTTTCTTCTCTCCATCCCTCTCTTCTTTCTTTGCTCCTTTCCTCTTTCCTTCTTTCTTCCTTCTTTTCATCTTAAATATACTGCTCAAAAAAAATGAAGGGAACACTCAAATAACACATCCTAGATCTGAATGAATGAAATATTCTCATTGAATACTTTGTTCTGTACAAAGCTGAATGTGCAAAACAGCATGTGAAATTGATTGTCAATCAGTGTTGCTTCCTAGGTGGACAGTTTTTCACAGAATTTTGATTTACTTGGAGTTATATTGTTTTGTTTTCCCTTTATGTTTTTGAGCAGTGTATATCTATATCTTAAATGAAGAATTGTGTGTGTGTGTGTGTGTGGATTAAATCATTTGGGCTGTTTTGCAATGTTATTATCCCTGCCAGAAACATGCAAGGGTGTGTATATATTTTGAATGCTAGTGCAACTGTTAAAAACCTCCTAAGTCACGCTCCTTATGATTTTAGCTAAAGTAAAAGAGGCAATTTGCTCTTTCCTTTGGTTGCCCAGAATTTTTCAAGTGTTTTGCAGAAGTCTTCAAACTTTTAATACATGTGGACCTCAACTCCCAGAATTCCATAGCTGGCTGGAGAATTCTGGGAGTTGAAGGCCGCAAATCTTAAAGTTGCCAGGTTTGTAGGCCTCTGGTCTTGCGGATTTAAAAAAAGGTGGAAATTTTCCTGGGGGGATTCCATTCTTCACTGTGATGGATTTGGTTTCTTGCATTTGGGACAAAGCTAAAATAAACTGCGGAGGATTCAGCCTCCAAATTTCTGGAGGGCTTTGGGTCAAAGTCTTATTCTTGATATTTTCCACACAGTCCTTCAAAATGTAGTGGAAATTATGAAGAGTGGAAAAAGCAGAAAGAAATCTACGTGAATAATATAATCATTTCCTCGCCCCTAAAGCAATGGCAATGTTTAAAAACTTGGCAACTTTTGAAGAGTTGTGGACTTCAATGCCCAGAAATCCCCAGCCAGCACGAGGAATTCTGGGAGGTGAAGTCCATGCATTTGGAGGTTTTCCAGAGTTGAGAAATATAGAAACCAACTTGGATCACTTTTAAAGATATGACCAAGTTTGAAAAATGCTGTCTTGTGTTTTCCTTCTGGTGGGAAAATAAACTCCAGCTCGTTCCAGTGGTACCTCTACTTACGAACTTAATTCGTTCCGTGACCAGTTTCTTAAGTAAAAAAGTTTGTAAGAAGAAGCAATTTTCCCCCTAGGAATCAATGTAAAAGCAAATAATGTGTGCGATTGGGGAAACCACAGGGAGGGTGGAGGCCCTGTTTTCTCCCAGGAGATTCCTAGAGAGGCCCCACGGAGGCTTCTCCCCTCCTTTTCCGGCCCTGTTTCCTCCCAGGAGATTCCTAGAGAGGCCCCATGGAGGCTTCTCCCCTCCTTTTCTGGCCCTGTTTCCTCCCAGGAGATTCCTAGAGGCCCCACGGAGGCCTCTCCCTGCCTTTTCCGGCCCTGTTTCTTCCCAGGAGTTTCCTAGAGATGCCCCACGGAGGCTTCTCTCTGCCTTTTCCAGTTACAGTTTTGGAGGCTCGGATTTGTAAGTGGAAAATGGTTCTTGAGAAGAGACAAAAAAATATTGAATGCCCGGTTCTTATCTAGAAAAGTTCGTAAGTAGAGGCATTCTTAGGTAGAGATACTACTGTGTTCTGCCTGGCCTCTAGCCACCCAAGAGCAAAGTAATAAATCAAACACACAACTTGTAATAATAAAACAAAAAGGTTTCCTTTATATACAGAAGGCTGTATACTGTATAATGTTATTGCGGATTTTAAAAATTTATACAAATGGCACCCCAATGGATCAGAAATCAATATTCTGTAAGGTGGGATAATTCAATATATACATTAAGATTGAAGTAGCTTCAAAAAAGGCTAAACAAGGTCACGCCAAAGATCCAAAACAGGTAGTTGTCGACTTAAGTGATTGTTAAATTACAAAAAACTTTGAAACTCTTAACAAGAGCTGAAAAAAGTGACTTATGATCATTCCTCACACTTATGACTGCTGCATGGTCGTTTGATCCCCTTTTGCAACCCGACAAGCAAAAGTCAACGGGAAAGCCAGATTCGCTTAACGACATGTTACTTACTTAACAGTTTTAGCGATTCGCTTAACAACTGTGCCAAGAAAGATCGGAAAATGGGACAAAACTCACTTAAACTAATGTCTCACTTTGTGAAATAAATTTTGGAGTCCGTTGCAGTCGTAAATTGAGGGATACGTTGGCCTAGAGATGTACATCTCGCCTCACAATCAGAAGGCTGTGAGTTCAATCCTAGGCAGAGGTGCATATTTCTCTCTCTGGGCACAATGAGAATATATCTGCTGAACAAAACTCCTCATTGGCAACAGGAAGAGCAATGGGCCAGTCAACACTCAGGTCCATTCAGTTTCCCAGACTCCACCCTGCAAGTGATTATGGGCTCAGAAGGCGGTCTCGGAGATATTCTGGTCCGATGCCATGAAGGGCTTTATAGGTCATAACCAACACTTTGAATTGTGACCGGAAATTGATCGGCAACCAAAAATTAGAATTGTTGCTGGTCTGCAACCATAGGGCAGCAACAGTTCCTCTCCAGTAAAAGCGGGAAAGAAAGGGCCTGCTTTCCTCCCCGCACCTTTAAACCCGGGTTTTCTCCTTCCCCCGGCAGCCAAACAGGTAAGGTAAAATAACCGTCCATGGAGGGGGGGGTTTCGCGGATCCTGGCGGAGCGGCCCGCCGCCGTCCCATTAACCATCTATCGGGGATGTGGGGGTCGTGGATCCTGGTGGTGTGGCCCGCCGCCGGCCCAATGTCAGGGGGATAGGGTTTGTGACTCCTGGCGACGCAGCCCACTCACCATCCGTAGGATCTTGATGGCGCGTGCTGCCGTCGGCCCGCGGGGAGGGGCAGCAGCCCCAGGAGAGAAAGAAAGGAAAGAAAGAGGGAGAGGTAGAAAGAAAAGAGAAAGAGGAAGTGAGAGATAGAAAGGAGGGAAAGAGGGAAGGAGAGAAGAGAAAGGAAAGAAAAGAGGGAGGGAAATAGAAAGAAAGCAAGAGAGAGAGAGAAGAAGAGAAGAAGGAAGAGAGAGAAATGAGAGTAAAAAGGTGGGAGGAAAGAAATAAAATGATTGAAGCAGAAAATGAAAAAACCCAGCCCTCACCTGGTTTTGGAAATGGTTCAAGAGTTCACACACACACACACACACATGTGGGGGAGAAGACAGGGATGGAAAAAGAGAAGTGAGAGGGGGAAGGAATGAGAGAAAAAGGGAGGAAGAGGGAGAAATGAGAGAGAAAGGGGGGAGAGACAGGAGAGGTACCCAGAAATGAGACAGTGGTAGAAATTTGAGGAGGGATGATTATTAAATATGGATTGACTATGGAATGATGGTAAAAGATATATTTAGGTGTTGTTTAATATTAGGATGTACTAATTTGTAAAATTGGATTAGAATTTTAGGACTACAGTATATAGAGAATTACATAGGAAGAATTGATAAATAAGGGGTTTATGATATGTACTGTATGATTTTATGACTTTGCATTATGAATTTAAAATATACTTGGAAATGTAGAAGATTGATGAAAGTTAATAGTAGTAAATGCTAAGTGCCTGAAAATTAATTGAGCTTGGAAATATTGAATGAAATTATAGAAAAGTAAATATGGAAATATATTAATTGATGCATTGGTGTTCAGATAGATTTTCATAGTATTATTAGATTACTATAATACTATGATAAATATTTAAGAAATGAAGATTTTAAAGCATGGATTTATTGATAGTTGTGTTTTTGGCTTTGCTGGTTGTTTTAGTTTTAATAGTAATTGATTTTGGTTTTGTTTTATTATTAATTTTTTTAAATAAAAAAAGGGAATTCCCCCCCTATTAATTAGGAAATAGTTGTATAAAAGTTTTTTGTTTCTTTTAAGAAGAATGTGTAAGGAGGAGTAGGCATGACGGCCTATCTGGATTTGTAAGAGGATAACGATATTAATTGAAGTATAAAATAACAGAATAACATAGTGGGAAGGGACCTTATTCTGCCCCAGCACCGAGCCCCAAATAATTATGCAATAAGTTGTCTTGGGTGACATCTGTGAAAAAAAATCAGGCGCTCAGGCATGAAAATTTATTTATTTATTTATTTTGACTTCTATGCCGCCCAGTCCCAAAGGGACTGCCACTCAGGCACTTTTCCGCCAACACCAAAAAAGAATTAGAAGGAACATTGGTGAGTGGTCCACACCCAGCTCAGTTAGTCACAGATTCTGAGTACCCGAAGTACATCTTGGTACTCGAGGCCAGTGTTCTTGACAACTGAGTCAGAGAGAGAGAGTGAAGGAGAATTGGAATCTGAGGAACCTCCAGAGACTGTAGAAACCCCAATGATGGTAATGTCTGACTCAGAGGAGGAGGGGGACATTGGAGATCAGGAGCCCCTATTAAATGCCAGCGTCAGAAGGTCACAAAGCAGACAGGAATATCTTTATGGGAAAAGGTCTAGAAAATGAATATCTCTATGAAAGAAGGTCTAGATATTGAATATCTCTAGGAAACAGTTCACCACATTCAGACAGTATATAAGTGAGGATTTATGGGTAAAGAGGTGTGGAGTTTCAACATTTGTAATGGAGAAGGTCCTAGATCCGAGGTTCCAGAAATGCCTTGCTGGCAAAATGTGGTTATCCCTTTAAATTCATCATGCAGAGATGCAGTTGTCTAAATTGGCTTTGGCTCTCGGATGCAGCCACTCATTATCTATAAGGCAATTTGCCCAGGAACGCTGTCAACATGGAATAAGAGACTGACCTTGTTTGTACAAATCATTTTTTAAAAAATACATGTTTGATTTGAAATATTTGCGAGTGGGTTCTCCTTTGTCCCGATCTGGTTAGGCCCGAGACAGAACATAATCAAAGATGGAAAATGAGCAATAGGCATCTTAAAGGCACAGTTCTGAGAAACGGCATCAGGAATTGGCCGTAATGCTCCCAGACGCTCAGCTATATCTGAAGACTTTTAGGTCATCAACTTTGCCTCTTTATTGAACGGGTCCATTCGAATGGTGTCAACTCTGTACACGAACAGATGAGGCCCAATTCGGGGGAGTCGTCCCCCGATTTGTAAAACAGCTGGCTCAGCCGTTCTCACCCGCTTGACTTTGCAAACGGCTGGAAGCAACCTCTGTCGGCTATCTGTCAAGCTGTTTCTTGAGGACTTTGATAAAAGCGTCCTTCGGCACTTCTACGTTCCCGATTCGCCTCATTTTCTTCTTCCCTTCGGCTTGCTTCTTCAAAAGCTTCATTTTCCTTGTAATGTCGCCTCCGTACTGTTTAACAACAAAAGTTTCCGGGTTAATACCGATCAAGGAGAATATTTGTAGCTCAGGGTTGAAATGAGAGGCTCCTTTTTACTCTCTCTGCTTGGTTTTGTGGCAAACGTTTCGTGACTCAACTAATGTTGTGCCGGCGTGTGCCAACCGCCCTTAATTACAGGTTAATTAGTCCAAGCAGACACACACAAACGATAGAAGGCAAATAAATGTTCTTTATCAACAGAAGAGAAGGAAAAAACTCCCTTTTAAACTTCAAAAGGATTTCTTGTAGCAACAAGGCACAGTTGAAATACAATACAAGAACAAAGTCCAATTATTAACTCAGTAACTGTGAAATTGGGTCACAGCTACTGTTGTCCAAACAGTGATAAACACTCACAATGAAGTGTAATCCAAAGTCCAGGAATCCAGGAATCCAAACACAGTCTTGAATACAATCAGGAAACAACAATTCACCTTGACGAAGTACGATCAGATAATCTTCCACAACGGCCAAGCCTGCACGCTGCTATTTTATCAGCAGCTCTAGTTACTGGAACTCCACCCAAACACAGGTGGCCTCTCTTATCTCCTGTTATATGTCCTAAGTTGTTCTCTCCTATGCATAACTCTACGCATGCGTGGGTGAGTCATACATTCCTGATCTGAATCCAGCGAAGATAAAGATGATTGATCTCCTCCTGAGTTGTCTGCCAACCCCCCCCCCCCCTCTTCCATGTCACCCACACTTCCTTTGTCAGAGGATAATTCGCTGGCAGACTCTCTTGGGAGCAAAACAGGCCTGTGGCATGTGGATGTTTCCCCCACATCCACCTCCACATTCCTTGGGGCGGGAGCTGGGCCACAGCTAACCACAACAACTAGGTAACATCATCAGTGTTAGAAAAGAACAGCAGAAGGAAACCACACTTCCTTCTAGCACTGATGATGTTACCTAGTTCGGTCATGAAACGTCTGCAAGAACACCACCAAGTTCAGATAGCGCCAAGGACCCCATAGTGTTTTCTTCCAATCCGCACACTCCACTCCCTTCTAACACTGATGATGTTACCTAGTTCGGTCATGAAACGTCTGCAACAAAACCACCAAGCTCAAGAGAGCATCAAAGACCTCTCATTCCAAGATTAATAAATGACAATAGCAACCAGAAGAATGCCAGTCAATGTTGATACTTTCCCCCCTGCATTGCTATTGTCCTAAATAATAAAAAGCAAGTTAAAACACGAGCAAATGATATCAAACGCTCCAGGTGAATTTAACCCAGCTCCCAACTTTATTAATTGAATTTTAAAAAACAAACACAACACAAAACAACAAAAATATTAAACTTTAAATAACTTTGCACAAACATAACAGAAACTTAACAAAATGAAAAACAAAAAAGTGGAAAAAACGACCATAGATTTGGGATATTTACATCCCCTTCTCATTCAGAATTTCGATCAGAGATATGTATATTTTTACCTTGTTTTTATTAACGTTATTGCTTTGCATATTTAAATACTTGCATAATTTTTTATAAACTTGGATTATAATCTCTTGGGCTGTCTTTCTGTCTAGTTTCTTTTCTTTTATCATTTCTTTCTTTCTTTTAACCAATTATAAAAGTTCTCCCATATTTTGCAATAACCTGAATCCAGCTCCCAACTTTAAATGAAGCGGGTAAAACCTTAGAAAAAAAAAGTGGCTAATTTACATTAAAGAATTTTTTAACAAAATGAAATTCTAAGATGAATGAAAACAAAACAAAAAAAGAGAGATACTTACACATTTTGCCAGAACATCCTTTCTAAAAGCTTTCACCCTGAAAAATAAAATGAACCGTTGCATTTTTACAAGTACAGTGGTACCTCGACATACGAGTTTAATTCGTGCCAGAGCCGACCTCGTATGTCGATCAATTCGTATCTCGAACCAATGCATTTAGATTTGGCTTTTCGCGCCGAGATAACTGGAAAAAATGGAATTCTTGCGCCACCTAGTGGACGCTCGGCTCATATCCCGAATTTGAGCTCGAGTGTTGAACAGAAATTTTGCTCGCGTGTCAGCTCGTAACTTGGAATACTCGCATGTGGAGCAGCTCGTATCTAGAGGTACTACTGTATTCTGTAATTTTTTAAGTTCCAAAGCCACAAATAATTGCTAATTAGATGCTTTTAAATCTTTTTTGCAATAGGGAAGTCTTAAGAAATAAAATCAAGTTGAAAATGCTCTTTGCATTTTCAACTTGATGTGGGTTCTGGTTTACCTCGTCCCCAGTTTGCTTCCTGGCTGCCCCGCATTGCTGAAAACCCAGCTTTTGGGCAGGCGCAGAAGCAAAAAAACACTTCTGAGCATGTGCAGAAGCTAAAACCAAGATGGCGCCGCTTCCGACATCACCAAGACAGCTGGTTCGGTGTGTGTCCAGCCTGCCATTGCTGCCAGTTTGGCGAGCAAGGTGGAAATTCCCGCTACGGTTTCTTTTTTAAATTTTTTAAATAATTTTTTTAATTGAAAACACAAAACGGAAACAAAAGAACCGGCACATGTATTGGATTATACTGTTTTGTTACTGTTGTTAGCCACCCCAAGTCTGCGGAGAGGGGTGGCATACAAATCAAATCAAATCAAATCAAATCAAAAAAATAAAATAATAATAAACAAATAAATAAAATAAATAAATAAATAAATAACAACAAGGTCAACAAACTTAATATAAATTCACATGTATTTGCTTCTACAATTTCCCCTCTTTCTTTAAAGTTAATTTAATTCCTTTTTCTTTTCAATCCAACTATAAAGTTTCCCCCATACGGTATAATGTTCTTTTTCTTGTTTATTCTGTAGTTCCAAAGTAAGTTTGCTTAGTTTTGAACATTCTAACATTTTTCTAATCACCATCTCTTCGTTTTGTGTTTTCTTTTTTCCAGTTTCTCGTGCTATTAAATAATAATCTGCCCTTTTATGTTGTCCTCTAATAATTCCCATGAGGTACATTACTGTTGTGGTTAGCTCTGGCCCTGCTCCTGCCCCAAGGACTGTGGATGTGGGGGAGACATCCACATGCTGCAGGCCTGTTTGCCCCCCCCCCCGGTGGAATCTGCTGATGAAGGCTCCTCTGACCAAGAAGACATGAGTGACAGGGAGGAGGAGAGTGTGGCAGACAGCTCAGAAGGAGATCAATTATCTAGCTCCTCCTTGGATTCAGAACAAGAGTTAATGATACAGCCACGCATGCGGAGAGCGATGCATAGGCAGCAACAACTGAGAGATTATTATCAAAGAAAATCAGGCCACCTGTGGTTGGGTGGGGCTGTGGTAATTAGCGAGGCTGCTATAAATAGCAGACTGTGGGTTTGGCCATTGTGGAGGATTATCTGATCGTTGTGTTTCGTGACTGCTTTATTGACTTTGATCTTTGTGTGCTGATTTTCCCCCGCTTTGAAATTAAACCAGAGCAAAGTGTGTTTCACTTTGTGAAAGAAGAAGGACTGTGAATTGCCTCACAGCTGCAAGCTAAGTATCACAGAACTGATAAAGCAGACTTCCAGCAGACGTGGTAGATAAATCCACAGTAACTGAATTTAAACATGCCTGGGATAAACGTATATCCATCCTAAGATAAAATACAGAAAATAGTATAAGGGCAGACTAGATGGACCATGAGGTCTTTTTCTGCCGTCAGACTTCTATGTTTCTATGTTTCTATAAGGGACTTGTACCAATTACCAGTTTGTTTGGAGACAAGTGCTCTTTGCTTACAACAGCTTGGAGAGGGCTTAGTTTAAGTGACTTTTCATTATAAAGAACATTGTTTTGAATTTTCAAACGTGTGTGTGTCTGAAATTGTATCTTTGCATTTTTGGGAGGATTCTACCAGAGAGCCCGACAGAACAATTACACTTAGATGCTAAGTGAGAAACTGGTTACATTTTGCTACATTTGATGACTTTTGTTGTCGGCTTTGTTAAGTGAATCACCAGTTATTAAATGATTAACATGGTTATTAAGTGAATCTTTGCTTGTCAGAAGGTCACAAAAGGTCGCTTATGACCCTGCAAGCTGTCAAAAGTGTGAATCAGTTGTCAAGCATTAGAAACATAGAAACATAGAAGACTGACGGCAGAAAAAGACCTCATGGTCCATCTAGTCTGCCCTTATACTATTTCCTGTATTTTATCTTACGATGGATATATGTTTATCCCAGGCATATTTAAATTCAGTTACTGTGGATTTACCAACCACGTCTGCTGGAAGTTTGTTCCAAGGATCTACTACTCTTTCAGTCAAATAATATTTTCTCACGTTGCTTTTGATCTTCCCCCCAACTAACTTCAGATTGTGTCCCCTTGTTCTTGTGTTCACTTTCCTATTAAATTTGAGTATAAAATCACGGGAGGGTCGATATGGGTAAAAAACGATCGCAAATCTTTTTCTATGGTGCGATTGCAACTTTGAAGGGTCACTCTCCAAGCTGTTGTAAGTCGAGGACAAGTAGCCAAAAATGTTAAAAGAACTGAAAAAGGTTTTATCTTTTAAAACCAAGTTAAGCACAATGACTTACGTTTCTCTTGCAATTATTTTGTTGCCGACACCGGCCTGGATAGCGATTTCAAACATTTGCCTTGGGAGGAGGTCTCGTAATCGCTCGCACATGGATTTACCAACAGAGTAAGCTTTCTCTCTGAGAAAGAAGAGAGAAGTAAGAATGAGTCAGTCCTGGGTCTTTTCCCAGAGGGCATCAACAGTGGACATCAGGAATGGGGTGCATGAGATTAATAAACAGGACCCCCGAAGAAGAATAAAAGGAAAAAAAAACTTATTTTACAAACATGCGCATGTCAGACCAAGGAGTAATTTCCAGATACAAAATGCCATACGTCTTCCTCTGTCCTTTTTTGGGGCCTTTCCCCTTTTAATGAATCTGCATACAGACGGGAAGTTGAACAACTATCCTTGTGGTGTGACCAGAACAATCTAGAACTGAACACACTCAAAACCGTAGAAATGGTGGTAGACTTTAAGAGAAACCCTTCCACCCTTCCACCTCTCACAATACTAGACAACACAGTGTCAACAGTAGAGACCTTCAAATTTCTAGGTTCTATCATATCGCAAGACCTAAAATGGTCACCTAACATCAAAAACATCATCAAAAAAGCACAACAAAGAATGTTCTTTCTGCGCCAGCTCAGGAAGCTCAAACTGCCCAAGGAGCTGCTGATACAGTTCTACAGAGGAATCATTGAGTCTGTCATCTGCACCTCTATAACCGTCTGGTTTGGTGCTGCAACCCAACAAGACCGACACAGACTTCAGAGGATAATCAGAACTGCAGAAAAAACAATTGCTGCCAACCTGCCTTCCATTGAGGACCTGTACACTGCACAGGTCAAAAAGAGGGCGGGGAAACTATTTACTGACCCCTCACATCCTAGACACAAATTGTTTCAACTCCTACCCTCAAAACGTCGCTACAGAGCACTGCACACCAAGACAACTAGACACAAGAACAGTTTTTTTTCCAAACGCCATCACTCTACTAAACAAATAATTCCCTCAACACTGTCAGACTTTCTACTAAATCTGCACTTCTATTCTACTAGTTTTTCTCATCATTCCTTTCACCCATTTCCTCCCATGTTGACTGTATGACTGTAACTTGTTGCTTATATCCTAAGATTTTTATTAATATTGCTTCTCCATTGCTTATTTGACCCCTATGACAAGCATGAACAGACGAGATGACACGTCCCGCCTGCCAGAGATTTGGAAACCAGCCTTAAACAAAAAAACATATCATAATCATCACCATGTCAATCCTTCAACTAAATGTGATTCCACCAACCAATCAAATCATTAAAACATAGTCTCCCAATCTATTTGCTACATTCAAACCAAATCTCCACCCCCAACACTATATATAAGGAACAAATGGCAGTTGCAAACATTCTATATTTACAGCAGCACGAAGCTTATAATTTCAGCCTGATGATGGTGAATGTGATTTCACCGAAACGTCGCATAGACACTCAAAATATTACACGGGGCAAAACCCGAACTCAGAACAATATTAGGGAGACTAGGATAGATCTATTTCGGCCTTATTTTGGCCTCATCAGCTAGCCATACCCTCACTGGGACTTGAACCTGCAACCTTTGCCTTGTAAGGCAGAGAATTAACCTCTAGGCTACAGTATCCAATCCCTTCAGCTCTGTACCAGGGAAGGGTTACATATTTTTGTGTCGAATCACCTTGGTGTATTGAAGGAACATCACAGCTCCTTTTTTTTGCCTCTCGGCCCAACCCAGGGCCATTTCCAAGGCAGTTAATTTTATTGATAGCCAACAATTCTATCTATAAGTGTTGTTTTGTTTTTTGCTGAATTTGAAAATTAAGGAAGACTAGGATAGATTATTTTGGCCTCATCAGCTAGCCATACCCTCACTGGGACTTGAACCTGCAACCTTTGCCTTGTATATATATATATACATACAGAGAGAGAGAGAGATGTCAAAAGCTTTTTGTGGCTCTCAGTGATTTTTAACACTGGTTAAACCAGCTTCTCTGCCCTAATGTTCGGCTCTGTAGCAGTAGTGGGCTGTACCCGGTACGGGCCACACTATAGTGTGGTAGCGGAAATGGAGATGCTCATGCATCTCCATGACCTCAACGTGTGCACATGCACGCCCGCGTGAGATTTGGCTTCTGTGCATGTGCCGGAAATGAAATCTCACCTGAAGACACTCGCGCACGTGAGATTTTGCCGTTTTCCGGTGGTTTTTTGCTTCCACACATGCACGGAAGCAAAGAAATCACCAAAAAACCCAGCGAAATCTCATGCGCACGAGTGTCCTTGCGTGAGATTTCACTCCCGGCGCATGTGCAGAAGCTGAATTTCACGGCGATGCGCGTGCGCCCACGCCGGTCTCTGGGAGTGCACCAATAGTGCCAGAGACAAGGAACCCTTGTCTGCTCTGTAGGCGTGGCTAGGGGGTCATGTGACTGTGTTGGAGTGAATGACATCGAGTTGGCCATGCCCACCCAAGCTTTGTGGCTCCTGGTGTTTTCTTTTCTGTGGGGAAACGGGTCCAAATGGTTGTTTGATTTTTTTAAGGTCGCAGACCCCTGGGCTGGAATATTTCCAAGCTCTTATTCTGATGCATGGATTGAATTTATTAAAAACCAAAGAAGGATGCCACCAACTTACCTAGGTACGATAGTTATTAGCTCTTCAACAGATTTCCCATTTAAATAAATATCCATTTTGACAAGATCCGCGGGCTGGTATCCTGCGTCTTCATAGTCAAAGCTGAAAACAGAAAAAAGGTCTGTTCAAGTAACATCAACAAGTGTTCTGAACCGTACAATTCCTGATGCATATATAGATAGTCCTCAACTTACAACGGTTCACTTAGTGACCATTCCGTCCACTTAGTGACCGTTTTCCCCATGGATTCTGAGTGGCAGAAGGTCGCAAAAAAGGATCGGGTGACAGCCCCCTGCTGGACGTTCCGACCCCTACAAGCATGAATCGTTTGCCAAGTATCTGAATTTTGAAGAGGGGACCATGAAGAGGCTTCAACCTATGATTAAATTTGAAGAAATGGTCACACGTCATTTCTATCTGTCATGTTGTAACTTTGAACTGTCACTAAGTGAGCTGTTGTAAGTCGAGGTCCCACAGAGTTGGCCTTCTCCGGGTCCCGTCGACCAAACAATGTCGCTTGGCGGGCCCCAGGGGAAAAGCCTTCTCTGTGGTGGCCCCAGCCCTCTGAAATCAACTCCCCCCAGAGATTAGAATGGCCCCCACCCTCCTTGTCTTTCGTAAATTACTCAAGTTTAAGTTTAAGTTTAAATTTAATCAGATTTGTATGCCGCCCCTCTCCGCAGACCCACCTTTATCACCAGGCATGGGGGAACTAAGACATCTCCCCCAGGCTTTTATATTTTATGTTTGGTATGTATGTGCTGTATGGTTTTTTAATTGTTGGGGTTTTATATATCTTATTTATTATTCGATTTGTTCTATTGCCTTTTTATTATTGTTGTGTGCCACCCCGAGTCTTCGGAGAGGGGCGGCATACAAATCTAATAAATTATTATTATTATTATTATTATTATTATTATTATTATTATTATTATTACCACCTGCACATACCTGGGTACAGGCACGTATTCAAAACTCCTTGTGACCTTCAATGCCCCTGAAGGATGGTATCTTGCATCCTCCGAGCTAGCGTTCAAATCTACTTATCTTCCCTACCATTTCGGAACATGCGCGATTTGTGCTTTGCTTCACTTGTGCCACCACCGTGCATGCGCAGAAGGCTTTGTGCACGTGCAGGGCACTGAAGGGCTGCCTGCTGCTGGTGTTACTGGTGCAGTCCCGGTGATAAGCGCAGCTACGGCGTATCCAGCGTGCGGGCACGCCATTCCACGCAGGATTTGACTTCTGCGCAGAAGCCAAATCTTGTTTGAGGATGCATGAGCGAGCAAGATTTTGGCAATTTAGATTCAGGCGCATGCGCAGATGCCAAATCTTGTGTGGGGGCGCACAGCTGCGCACGCATCCCAGAATTGGGAACAGGCCATCACTGGTGTGGACGGTTAAAAAAAAAAAAAAAAAAGTCAGCGTCCCAGTGGGTGGACGGAGACTTGCGCTGTTGCCGTTACTGGTTCACCGAACCACCGGCAGCTGCCGCTACCAGTGCACCCGAACAGGGCCGAACCGGTAGCATTTCACGCCTGCTCCGAGCATCAAATTAAAAAAAAATCCCCTTTTCGAAAAGCGAATATTCTTGGATCACCCAGCTTTGAAATTATTCATTCATTCATTCATTCATTCATTCATTCATTCATTCATTCATTCATTCATTCATTCATTCATTCATTCATTCATTCGATTTTTATGCCGCCCTTCTCCTTAGCCTCAGGGCAGCTTACAACATGTTAGCAATAGCACTTTTTAACAAAGCCAGCCTATTGCCCCCACAATCCAGGTCCTCATTTTACCCACCTCGGAAGGATGGAAGGCTGAGTCAACCTTGAGCTGGGGATGAGATTTGAACCGCTGACGTACATATTTACAGTCAGCTTCAGTGGCCTGCAGTACAGCACTCTGCCTGCTGCGCCACACCGTCTCTTGCAAGTTTATTATACAAGTGTGGGAAGTCTCAAACCACGGCGTAACCGAGCTAACTTACCTGGCATAACCCGATGACAAGGATTTCAACATGTCGAAGAAATCCACCACGACTTCGTTCAGCGGGAAGAGATAAACCAGCATGACCCTGTGGTCGTCCATGTACACCAGGTCCTTCTGGACCGCTCTTCGAGCCTGACAAAAATCAACACAACAGTCCAAGGTGATCACCTCTGAAGAGGGATTTTGGCCCAATAATAATAATAATAATAATAATAATAATAATAATAATAATAATAATAATAATAATAATAATAATAATAATAAAAAATTTATTGTCATTGTCAAAACAACAAATTGTCATTGGCAACGAAAGTCGTGTGACACCCAGAGACCAGTCCCACCATACATAAAATTAGAATAGGTAAATTTAAAAACAGAATTAAAAAATAGAATAAAATGTCCCCCCACTACAAATTCCCCACCCTAAACCACTCAACCATCTACATGACAAACCGAGTGAATAGATCTCTAGAACCCTTGGCCACACCTTTTGGTTATTTAAGGGATGAGCCAGTGTGGAAGTCAACTTTTGAATGTGAGCGATGGAAGCTTGGATTTGGCTCCGGGACTATTTAGGTAAATTACAAATTAAGAACCTGACATCTTTGTCTCAGGGTTTCCTGCCAACTCAGAGTGAGTCATGTTAATTAGAGACTTGGGATCAAAGAGAACTATTTAGGGAGTTTGATTTACTACTTGAGGCTGTAATGAACAGGTGAGATGGAAGTGACTTAAGTTAGAACCTGTTGTGTTTGGGCCTGGGCCAGCCGTTGCCCCCACAGATGGGGGAGATGCGGCACACAGTGACTGTGAAAGCCTGGCTGACAGCCAGGAAGATGTAGCAGACAGTCAGGAAGATGTGGCAGAGAGCCAGGAAGAATTAGCAGACAGCTCAGGGGAGGGGGCTGGCAGTTCGTCGGACAGTTTATCCTCTCTCAGTTCGTCTGCAGGACAATACATTAATTTACGCAACTGAAGGGCCTTACAAAGAAGGAATCACTTTAAGAAGCATGATAAGGCATGATAAGCACACCTGGGCTGGGTGTGGTTCCCTTAATGAGGGCTAACAGCATAAAAAGGGAACGGGGCCAAGGCAAACTATGGCTGTTTATCTGGGTGGTTTGTGTGGCGTCGCTGTTCCTGCTTTGACGTTTCTGCTCTTGGATTTCAACTCAGTGTTGTGGGAGTTGAAAACTCTGGGACAAGCTGCTGCTTTTGTTCCGTGAAAATTCAGAGACCTTTTGGAACATTTATGCTATGTGACTTTTGTATTTGTTTGCTTTTCAGTGAACTTTGTAGCTGGCTGAATTTTCAACTCAACCTGTGTGTTACTCCTGAAAGTAAGGACCGTTTGCTTTGGACTTTTTCTTTACTGTTTAATACAGGTTTGCTGATTAACTATGCATGTGTGTGTCTGACCTTCTTTCCTGGACCATTAATCTTTGCTTGAGGCCAGTCAGGCAGAACAGAACCCACCTCTAAGTTTCCTAATAATTTTATTTTATGGTTGGGGGTCACCACATGAGGAACTGTATGAAAGGGTCATGGCATTAGGAAGGTTGAAAACCACTGTTTTAAAGGCTTAAATTTTTAAGCAGCCTGCACTGGGCCGGTGACAATGTGCAGTCGCTTGTTGAGAGCCGCTGATTTAAAATTCAGGGTTTTCTACAAGGCCAGACAAAATGGCTGCGGATAATTGCAACCCCCTCGTGCCCCTCGGCTCTATCAAGATTTATTAATCAACCGCGGAGCGTGTCAGGAATTACACCCTCTGTCCTGCAACGTGCTCCACCTTATGTACCAACCTGGCAAAGAGTGAATATTTGTCCAATATATTCTTTCGGGGTCACAATAGTACCTAAAACGATCGGCTCCAAGTATTCTTTTACCACTGAAGGATCGGGAAATTCGGCGGGATTTACAATCATGATTTCCTCTTTTCTATGTTCCTGCAAAATGGGGGGGGAGGGAGACGAGGAAAAGAGGGTATTGGTTAAAGCTTTCTAGTAAAAGAAAAAAACCAGCACTCTGTAAATGATCCAAAAAATATATATATATGCAGGAGTAGTTCATCATCTTACGACCGAAACGAGGCCCACACGAGATTTCGCTTGCTGCGCATGCGCAGGTGCCAAATCTCACACGGGGCGCGTCGGGGGCACGCAACTGTGCGCACATCCCGGAATTTCCTACTGGGATGGACCACCTGACTGCATCGACTGCTGCCCATCACTGCCACCACTACCATGAGTTCAATCCTAGGTAGAGGCAGATATTTCTCTCTCTCTGGGCACAATGAGAATATATCTGCTGAACAAAACTCCACATTGGCGACAGGGAAGGGCAGTGGGCCAGTAAATACTCAGATGACCAAGACTCCACCCCACAAGGGATTATTATGGGGTCTTTAAAAGAAGATGACGTAACTAGGGAAACCTAGTTCGCTATCTGAAGTAAATAATTTAATTTAATTTAATTTAGAGACTCGGAGCGGCATAATATATTATGGTTATGTCATAATTTTGCCTCCTTCTGTCGTGTTGCCGAATTCCTTTGTAAGTCCTTATGATTCTTCTTTTTCTCACCTAACGGAGAGCAGATAGGAATAACTATTACAAATTAAAGACAGATTTATACTTCCGTTAAACGTCTAATTGGAAGGATCAAGGACTCAGGAGGAATTCGTGCCAGCCTTGTCCAAAATCAATTTTTTTGCTAAATTGGACTATTACTTTAAGCTCGTTCTCCAGATGAATTCTGCCTCCCGCCGCCTCCTGCCAATACCAAAGGAAACAAACCAGGATCCTAAAACTACAGATTGTCCAAAATTTGGGTGGCTTAGCGAAATTAGAGCCTATAATGGAGACTTTGCTGATTAACTGGCTGTGACAAAATGAAATAAATAAAAATAATAATAATATCTATAATCCAGACATACATTTTAAAATACACAATACAAAAGCCAATAAGGAGATAGTGAAGAGGAAGGGAGAAGGGGAAATATAACTTCATAAAAATGCATAATCTAGACCAGTGTTTCCCAACCTTGGCAACTTGAAGATATCTGGACTTCAACTCCCAGAATTCCCCAGCCAGCGAATGCTGGCTGGGGAATTCTGGGAGTTGAAGTCCAGATATCTTCAAGTTGCCAAGGTTGGGAAACACTGATCTAGACATACATTTATAATGTTTTATATTTTATATTTTAACATTCTCTCTCTCTAATCAAAACATCATGTGAACGAGCCACGTGATAATGATAAATTCTACAAGAAAATGTCTCATTTGAGAGCTTCAGGATATAAGTCCTGGAGAATTAAATGAAATTATGAAAACTGTTAAAAATTACACTCAATTTATCCCCACGCGCTGATAATTTGAGACCAGAAATTGTCACCTTTATCAATTTCGGGGAAGAAAGGATGGCCTTGTACGGGACGGTGGGAGCTGTCAAAATAACCGAGGCGTTGTGTTCTTGCTCCAAGCGCTGATTAAAAACCTCCATATGTAAAAGGCCAAGGAACCCCAACCTGAAAATTCAACAATTCAATTGACATTTTTAAAGAGTACCGACCTGCAATTTGCTAAACTAAACACTCTAAACAAAACTAAATGTGTCCCAATTTTTTTGCATTTTGCTAATCAAGTCCTGATTTTCAGCTGTTACACCAGTTATAAAATACAAAGAAGGAAAATTACACTTTGTTTCAAGAATTGCACCAAAAACTTTAAGTTAGAAAACTATGATTGTTGTGGTTAGCTCTGGCCCAGCTCCTGCCCCAAGGACTGTGGATGCGGGGGAGACATCCACATGCTGCAGGCCTGTTTTGCCCCCGGTGGAATCTGCTGATGAAGGCTCCTCTGACCAAGAAGACATGAGTGACAGGGAGGAGGAGAGTGGGGCAGACAGCTCAGAAGGAGATCAATTATCTAGCTCCTCCTTGGATTCAGAACAAGAGTTAATGATACAGCCACGCATGCGGAGAGCGATGCATAGGCAACAACAACTGAGAGATTATTATCAAAGAAAATGAGGCCACCTGTGGTTGGGTGGGGCTGTGGTAATTAGTGAGGCTGCTATAAATAGCAGCATGTGGGTTTGGCCATTGTGGAGGATTATCTGATCGTTGTTTCATGACTGCTTTCCTGACTTTGGCTTTTTGTGTGCTAATTTCCCCCCGCTTTGAACCTAAACCAGAGCAAAGTGTGTTTCACTTTGTGAAAGAAGAAGGACTGTGAATTGCCTCACAGCTGCAAGCTAAGTATCACAGAACTGATAAGGGACTTGTACAAATTACCAGTTTGTTTGGAGACAAGTGCTCTTTGCTATACCAAAAGAGGGCTTGGTTTAAGTGAATTTTCATTATAAAGAACACTGTTTTGAATTTTCAAACGTGCGTGTGTGTCTGAAATTTGTACCTGTGAATTTTTGGGAGGATTCTACCAGAGAGCCCGACAGAACATATGATGGTGAACTTATGGCACACGTGCCACAGGCGGTTCGCAGAGCCATATCTGCTGGCACGTGAGCTGTCGCACTAGCTCAGCTCCAGTGTGAATGTGCGTGCTGGCCAGCTGATTTTTGGCTCACACAGAGGTTCTGGGAGGGTGTTTTTGGCCTCGGGAGGCCAAAAAAAGCCTCTGGAGCAGTGGGAGGCTGAAAAACAGACCTATCGGGCCCACCGGAAGTTGGAAAACGGGGGCTGTACATGCATGCACGGGGCAGCACCAGTGGGTCACGCATAGAGCGTGGGGAGCATTGAATTATAGGTGTTGGCATGCACGCTTTTGGCGCCCGAAGGAATAAAGGTTCACCATCAGTAGCAGGTTCCTTCCGATACGGTTGACGGCATCGTACTGGTAGCGATAATTAAGCTGCATGCGCATCTGTGTCTCTGGCGTGCGTGCATGCATCTGTCCAAGTGAGACTTTGCTTCTGCGCATGTGCAAGGAGCAAAATTTCACGAGGGGATGCGCACATGCAAGAGATTTTGGTGGTTTTTTGCTTCTGCACATGCGCGGAAGCTAATAAATGACAGAAATCTCAATCATGCGCGTCCCCTCGTGAGATTTTGCTTCCTGCACATGCGCAGAAGCAATAATCTCACTCAGAGATGCACGTGCACCCTAAAGACATGGAGCTGCATGCGCAGCGCATTGGTAGCGACAACACCCACCTGTTCGCCATCACTGTTACAAAAAATCAGTAATAATAAGGATTGGTAGTACAATGCTAAAACATGAAAACACTTCTTACCTCTACAAACATTCTTAATACAGTGGTACCTCTACCTAAAAACGCCTCTACTTACGTACTTTTCTAGATAAGAACTGGGTGTTCAAGATTTTTTTGCCTCTTCTCAAGAACCATTTTCCACTTACAAACCCGAGCCTCTGAAACTGTAACCAAAAAGGCAGGGAGAAGCCTACCCTGTTTCCCCGATAGTAAGATACCCCCGATTGTAAGACATATCGGGGGTTTCAGGGGGGTCGGCTAATATAAGCCGTATCCCGAAAGTAAGACATATGTCTTACTTTCGGGGAAACACGGGGGTATTGCCGGGGGGGGAGCCCGATGACGTCGCTTCCAAGCTCCCCACGCGCCCTTCGCCTCGCCGCGGCGCCACTGCCTCTTCCCCGGCTTGGCAAAGCGAAGGACGGCGCTGGTCCGAAGCAAGCTGAGCGGGCGGAGGCTTGCAGCGAAGGCGCTCGTCCCAGCAACCGAGTCCTGCTGAGGCTCAGCTGCAAGCGGCCAGCGAGGCTGACCGGCTCCGAGGCGAGCGGCCGGAGCTGCGCCCTCCTTCGCCCGCCTCCTTTCCGGCAGGCAGGTGGGGCTGCCCAACTGCGCAGAGCGGCTCCTCCCCTCCAGAAACACGCTTCCCCAACACGCGTCTGCGGCTCCGCGTGCACGCCACTTGGAGCCCTGAGGTTGAACTTGGAAAAGGGCTCACGAGGCTCCTGTCCTGCGGCTGCCCTTCTGGACTCTGGGGAGATGCCTTCGGGAACGCGACCCTTTCAATTTTTTTCCAATGTAAGACATACCCCGAAAGTAAGACGTAGTGGGGCTTTTGGGGGTAAAAAGAAAGTAAGACACTGTCTTACTTTCGGGGAAACATGGTATGTGGGGCCTCTCTAGGAATCTCCTGAGAGGAAACAGGGCCAGAAAAGGCAGGGAGAAGCCTCCGTGGGGCCATCTAGGAATCTCCTGGGAGGAAACACGTCCGGAAAAGGCAGGGAGAAGCCTTCGTGGGGCCTCTCTAGGAATCTCCTGGGAGGAAACACGTCCGGAAAAGGCAGGGAGAAACCTCCGTGGGGCCTCTCTAGGAATCTCCTGGGAGGAAACAGGGCCTCCACCCTCCCTGTGGTTTCTCCAATCGCACGCATTATTTGCTTTTACATTGATTCCTATGGGAAAAATTGCTTCTTCTACTTAAGAACCTGGTCACGGAACGAATTAAGTTCGCAAGTAGAGATACCACTGTATTAATATTAACAGGCTTTAAACAGTCATTGAATGTGAACAGCAGGTCCTAAACACCGTTTTCAGTGCTACTGTAACTTTCAACAGTCGCTAAATGAATGGATCACTTAGCGACGGACGCAGGGGTGTAACTCACCTCCACCCAGCCCCCAGAGCGAGGCTGTTGTCACGTTGAATAGCCACGCTGGAGTCATTGAGGGTGAGTTTTTCCAGGGCACTTTTCAAGTTAGAATATTCCGACTGGTCCGTGGGAAAGACTCCTGTTCAGACAAAAAATGGAGGGGCGGGGGAGGGGGAGCAGGGGTTAGCCAGAAAAGTAAACCAAATAATGTCCCGAAGACTTGGAGCATCCAACCAACTTTGGAAGACTTCTGGACATCAAGCCATGGCTGGCTGGCTAGGGAATTGTGGGTTGGAGATCTCTGGTTTAGGGAGATCCTGCAATTGTCTTTCCATCTATTTTGTTGTGGTTGGATCGCAGCCAGGTCCTCTGGCAACAGAGTTTGAGCCAGATGAACTGGTTCCATTTGGGCATGGTCGGCCTGTGTGGCTGTCAGAGGAGTTGGACAGTGAGGAGGAGGAGGAGGGAGAGATAGCCTGCAGAGAGCAATAGTGGGGCTTCCTAGATTCGCCCACGTCTTGTCAACACTCTGCGGCCTGCACTGGCTGCCGATCAGTTTCCGGTCACAATTCAAGGTGTTGGTAATGACGTATAAAGCCCTACATGGCATCGGACCAGAATACCTACGAGACTGCCCTCTGATGCATGAATCTCAGCGGCCGATTAGGTCCCACAGAGTTGGCCTTCTCTGGGTCCTGTCGACTAAACAATGTCGTCTGGCGGGACCCAGGGGAGGAGCCTTCTCTGTGGCGGCCCCTCTGGAATCAATTGCCCCCAGAGAAAAGAACTGCCCCTACCCTCCTCGCCTTCCGCAAAATGCTGAAGACTCACTTCTATCACAAGGCGTTGGGGGATTGATGCCCCCCCTTTTCTGACTTCTGTATTATGACTAGTTGGACTGAATGTGTATGATTGTGTAGTTGATGGTTTTTTATGACAATGTATTTTAAATTAGTTTTTAAAAAATGTTTAACATTAGATTTGTATTGTATTGCCGTTAATGTTGTGAGCCGCCCTAAGTCTTCGGAGAAGGGCGGCATACAAATCTAATAAATTATTATTAATTATTATTACTGTTGTGTATACTCCTCTTCAGTTTGAAGATTTTGAAGATTCTGATTCAGATAGTGTTTATAAATTAGTGACAGGTCCTGATTTACAGGCAGCAGAACCAGGGGGAGACCAACCACAGGATGTTTCTATGAGTCCAGACTCCAGTGAAGGCGAGACAGATAATAGATGGTTAAATCCTCAAAGCAGATGGTTACAAAGACGAAGAGAACAAGTGTCACGGAAGAAATATTAAGGTAAAGAACGGGTTAATGAATTAAGTAATTAATTTGTCACATCCGGGTGTCAGCGGAGAAGAAGGGCAGAGTTTTCAATGTTGCTATAAATCAATATGGAGATGCCGATCTGCGGCTGTGAAGTAAGCTATGCTTTTTGTGTCTTTTAACTGTTGTTTTATTACTCTGGGCTAATGCTGCCTAGTCATAAATCTTAAGATAAGGAAGGAGCGCTCGGAGAATGTTTTTAATGTTTTTTTTTACCACTAAAGAATGAGATAAAAGTGTTTGCCTGCAAATGACGTAGTTTTGTAACAGAAGGGAGAAGGAATAAAGATGATGTGTTTTTCTTTATAAATCTCTGCATTCAGTAAGCCTTATTTCCAATTAACCAAGACTCTATCCGGGAACCAGAACAATTACTCTCTCTCTCTCTCTCTCTCTTATCTTTCTATCTATCTATCTATCTATCTATCTATCTATCTATCTATCTATCTATCTATCATTTCTCTTATTTAAGATAACGTTGGGCTCTCTTTCTCTCTCTCTCGTCAGCCTTTCAAATAAATTAATAGCAAACCACTTCTAAAAAATTGTGCCAGGAAAACTGCAGGGGCTGGCCCTGGCAACTACTAGGAGTCAACATTGACTTAAATGCTCCCTCCACCCCCCCAACCCCCCGCCCAAGTCTTTTGACCGGTGCCCGCCTTACCTGCAAAGACCATGGGTTTTGCGGATTTAAACCCTGGAAACGGTTCCACCGGTTGGTTATGCAAATACACTGTATCTCCTATTTGGGCATCCATAATCTCTCTCATTCCAGCAATCATATAGCCAACCTGACCAGCATATCTAAACAAAAGTTTTATCGTATTACATTGAAGACATTGCAAGTTGTAGTAGATAAAGACAATTAGGAATGTGGTCAAATCAACTCTATCTATCTATCTATCTATCTATCTATCTATCTATCTATCTATCTATCTATCTATCTAATCTCTTTCTCATCTATCTATCTATCTATCTATCTATCTATCTATCTATCTATCTATCTATCCTCTCATCTATCTATCTATCTATCTATCTATCTATCTATCTATCTATCTATCTATCCTCTCATCTATCTATCTATCTGTCTATCTGTCTATCTATTTTTAATTGGATTTGTATGCTGTCCCTCTCCGAGGACTCGGGGCGGCTCACAAGAATGCTGCAAAAGGTTGTTGTGCATGCGCACCCCCCTGCATTGCCCCTACACATAATCCCATCCTCATGCATACGCGCAGGCCTCACTAAAGCCTGGGACGGTGAAAAAACAGTCTGACTGAACGTCCAGAAAAACAGACTTCCGTTTTGCCCCTTGGTGCAGTTTTTCGCACTTCGGAGCCTTCAGGGAAGCTTCCTGAAAGCCCCAGAATGTGAAAAACAGCACAACGGGCAAACCGGAAGTCTGTTTTTCTGAACTTCCAGTTGGGCTGTTTTTTCACCGTCCCAGAAAAAAACAAGACTTCTGGTTTGCCCGCAGGGCTGTTTTTTGCACTCCGGAACTTTCAAGGAAGCTTCCTGAAAGCCCCAGAATGTGAAAAACAGCACAACGGGCAAACTGGAAGTTCAGAAAAACAGACTTCTGGTTTGCCCGTTGTGCTGTTTTTCCCACTCTGGGGCTCCAAGAAGCTTCCCTGAAGCCTCCAGAGGGTGAAACGGCCTTCCCCAAGACCGAAAACCAACTGGCTAGTGTGCACAAATGCACTGGAGCTGACATAGGGCAATGCCTCGTGTGCCCTTCAATATGACTCGGCGTGCCACCTGTGGCACACGTGCCATAGGTTTACCATCACGGCCCTACAGTATCAAATTGAGAGTCCAAAGAAAATAATTCAGGAATTCTATAGAAAACTATATGACCAAGAAAAAGTGTTAAAACAATTAAGCAATAGCTGGGAAAGGCAGAACTACCAAAAATGTCTGAAATGGTGAAAATTATGCTAAATGAAATAATAATGACGATGGAACTAACAGAGACGATTAAAAGACAAAAGAATAACAAGTCCAGATGGACTATCAACAGAAGTTTATAAACATTTATAAGGCACTTTTTCTGTAATATTCTCTCTCTCTCTCTCTTTCATTGACTTCCCAAAACTTAGAAGTGTATTTTATCTTAGGATGGATACCCGTTTATCCCAGGCATGTTTAAACTCAGTTACTGTGGATTTACCAACTACGTCTACTGGAACTTTGTTCCAAGCATCTACTACTCTTTCAGGAAAATAATATTTTCTCACAGTTGCATCTGATCTTTCCCCCAACTAACCTCAGATTGTGCCCCCTTGTTCTTGGGTTCCCTTTCCTATTAAAACACTTCCCTCCTGAACCTTATTTAACCTTTTAATCTATTTAAATGTTTCGATCCCCCCTTTCCCTTCTGTTCTCCAGACCAGGGGTCTCCAACCTTGGCAACTTTAAGACTTGTGGACTTCAACTCCCAGAGTTCCTCAGCCAGCGCTGGCTGAGGAACTCTGGGAGTTGAAGTTCACAAGTCTTAAAGTTGCCAAGGTTGGAGACCCCTGCTCCAGACTATACAGATTGAGTTCATGAAGTCTTTCCTGATAGGTTTGATGCTTAAGATCTTCCACCATTTTTGTAGCCCATTTTTGGACCCGTTCAATTTGATCAATATCTTTTTGTAGGTGAGGTCTCCAGAACTTAACACAGTTTTCCAAATGTGGTCTCACCAGTGCACTATAAACTTACAGTTTATCAGTTGGTCGCTCGTTGGGGGTCAGAATTCCTACTTCATTCACTTCGTAAGTCTTCTTTGTGTGAGCCGTTGTGATCCTGTGGCCTTTGTGGATTTCGCCACTGAACAGCGCGATGTTGGCGATCACCCCTCGGTAAGTGTCGAAGGTGGAATCAAACACCAAAGCCTTCAAAGGCTCATGGATATTAACCACTGGCCTGTTTCACAAGGATCGACAGAGGAGGTCACAAAAAACAAGAAAATGATAGTTTGGAATCCAGATTTTTTTCACCCTCCCCCCAAAGGAAAGATCCGATCACAACAGCATTTTTTTTTTTAAAAAAAATACAATATACACATGTAGTCCTAATTTAACACACTTTGTTTAGCAACCGTTCAAAGTTAGAATGTCACTGAAAATTTTGATTGATCACCATTTATCCTAGTAACAGCCTTTGTGCTATCCCTATGGTTAACAGCGTTAGTACTATGTACAAAACTGTTGGGTTTGCAATATATAAACAAGCTAACAATGTTTGTATGTATTGAAGTACTATAGCTTTAAGAGGTAGTACTGCAAATTGCCACAAGAGGGAGCCAGAAAGCATGATTCTTTCTCTCTCTGCTCACTTTGTTCTTTCCGCTGATTCACTATGACTAATGCAGTAAACTTTTTGTATGGTGTATTGTATGATGTGTCTACTTTTTGTATGTGTTTGTTTATGCTTTATGTTTCAAAATATCCATTTTTTTAAAAAAAAGAAAACCTTCTTTAACCAATGTTTCATTTAACAAAGAGGAATTTTCGGGATACGTCCCTTTTTTTCAGCGCCCTTATAAGCTCAGAACGGTCACTAAATGAACCGTTGTAAGTTGAGGACAACCTGTTTATATTCAAAGGCCCAAAAGGACAAACTATTGTTTTTATATGATGTTTTTTTTTACTGATAGTACGCTGCCCAGAATGAGTTGGGAGACTCACAAATCTATTAAATTAAATTAACTCTGAGGAAGAAAAAATGTGACAGAAAAACCAACTCACGGGGGAATCCTTTCAATCACTGCCTGAAGTATCCTTTCAACATTGGTTCCAAGTTTAGCCGAAATCTGAAACAAAATGTATTTATTTATTTAAAAAGACAATTTGGCCTCACTTCAAGGATGGCTGTGATGCACCCAAACCAGCCCAAGGCATCGCTTCTATCGTAATATTCCTTATACAGGCAGTCCTCAACTTATGACCAACATTCCTGTCAGTAAGTGAGATATTTGTTAAGTGTGTTATGACGATTCTTGCCTCAGTTGTTAAGGGATTCACTGCCGTTGATAAGTTAGTAACTCGGTTGTTAAGTGAATCTAGCTTCCCCCATTGGCTCTGCCATTTTTGGGGAAGGTCGCAAAAACGTGATAGAAACCTAGAAACATAGAAGATTGACAGCAGAAAAAGGCCTCCTGGTCCATCTGCCCTTATACTATTCCCTGTATTTTATCTTAGGATGGATCTATGTTTATCCCAGGGATGTTTAAATCCGGTTCATGTGGATTTACCAACCACGTCTGTTGGAAGTTTGTTCCAAGCATCTACTCCTCTTTCAGTCAAATAACATTTTCTTACAGTTGCTTCTGATCTTTCCCCCAACTGACCTCAGATTGTGCCCCCTTGTTCTTGTGTTCCCTTTCCTATTAAAAACACTTCTCTGTATGGAAGTGAGGGAAGGAAGGAAGGAAGGAAAAGGAAGGAAGGAAGGAAGGAAGGAAGGAAGGGAAGGGAAGGGAAGGAAGGAAGGAAGGAAGGAAGGAAGGAAGGAAGGAAGGAAGGGGGGGGGGCACAATTAACCAGATTATTATCTATACAGCCAAAAGTGATCGACCATCACTGCAGCAAATTATCAGCCTTCCATGTGATCTTACGGAAATCTCTGCATACAACACAACTGTCCATATCATCCTTCAGTATTAGGGCCGATAACTATGGCTGTGCTCATATACACATTTACAGTGAACTGCATTTAATGGAATTTCAAGCAATTTTGCTTCTGAATAGATTGCCCTGGCAGTGCACCGTTCGGAAAATGATTTTGCTTCTCCAACTAAACCATTTCCACGTATTTTTAAAAAAAATTGTACAGGCATTTGTAAACGGAAGAAAAGTGTCTTACTTTAATGCAGTCTTCTTTCAGAATATCAAAGGTGTTCTCAATCTGATTTTCAACCATCTCTGGATTTGCATTCTTGAGGTCAATCTGCAAAAGAACGATACTATTCTATCAATTCAAATTAGGCCAGTCCCTACCATGGAGCAAAGCTGGAATTCCATTGCCACAAAAGGAGAAAAGATATAACATATTCTTTGATATTGGGGGTGCATATGTGCATTTACTGTCGTTAATTTTTTTTAAACTAATAATCTGAATAAACAATTTAGATCTTTTAAAGCCAAGAGGATTATTGGGAGCAAATGCGTGAAGTAGCTTGACAAATAAAAGCGTAATCTTTAAAATTACTGTGATGTTTAAAAAAAAACAAAAAACAACCCGAATAAATAAACCATTTTAAAAAAAGCGTAATCTTTAAAAGCGCATAAAATAAGTCCCCATTTTAAAAAGGATATCCAGTTTGATTAAGGCATCAGGAGAAGACGCATTAATTCTGCATTATGTATGAAAGCTGGGTGAGTGTCTTTGCACCAATCACCAGGAGATGATGATGATGATAATAATAATAATAATAATAATAATTTATTGAACTTGTATGCCGCCCCTCTCCGAAGACTCGGGGCGGCTCACAACAATAATAAAACCATATAGCAGTAAAACAAATCCAATATTAAAAAACATATATAAAACCCCAGCAATTAAAACCATACAGCACATACATACCAAACATAAAATATAAAAGCCTGGGGGAAGATGTCTTAGTTCCCCCATGCCTGGCGATATAGGTGGGTCTTAAGTAATTTGCGAAAGACAAGGAGGGTGGGGGCCGTTCTAATCTCTGGGGGGAGTTGATTCCAGAGGGCCGGGGCCGCCACAGAGAAGGCTCTTCCCCTAGGGCCTGCAAACGACATTGTTTGGTCGATGGGACCCGGAGAAGGCCAACTCTGTGGGTCCTTATCGGCCGCTGGGATTCGTGCGGTAGAAGGCGGTTCTGGAGGTATTCTGGTCCACTGCCATGTAGGGCTTTAAAGGTCATTACCAACACTTTGAATTGTGACTGGAAACTGATCGGCAGCCAATGTAGGCCACAGAGTGGTGAGTTCTAATCTTGCTTTGGGCATCAAGTGACCCCAGTCCCTATATCTCTCCGAGTCCTTGGAGAGGGGCAGCATATAAATCCAATAGATAGATTGATTGATTGATAGATGAGAGAGAGAGATGGATGGATGGAGAGAAGATAGAGATAGATGGATAGAGAGATAGATGGATAGAGATAGATAGATAAGATAGGTAGGTAGGTAGATAGATAGATACCCCATTTCCCCAAAAATAAGACGTACCCCGAAAGTAAGGCATGTCAGAGGTTTTGCAGAATTTGCTGATATAAGGCACCCCCCGAAAATAAGGCGTAGTCAAGTTTACATACGGTACGGTGGAAAAACATACGGTACCATTCAAAGCTGTTCACAGCGATACCGTAATAATGTGGCGTCCCCTGCTGGCCCCTTCCATCGCTTTGTACCATCCAGTACAGCAGACACAGTCTGCTGCTGTCTCACCGCCATTAAAGTCTCCACTACAGTGCGTAGACTGTAGTTCCTCTGGTGGCCGGAAGCTGCAATAGCGGGAGTATACTGTTGTACCATATAAGTGCCGTCGTTTGTGTGTGTGTGTGCCATATTGCCAGGTACCGTACTGTAATCTGTGTACCGTACAGTACACTTTCTTTGGGGGTGTCAGCTTTTCTGCCTGTGAATTTGTCTTATTTGAGAAATATAAGGCACCCCCCGAAAATAAGACGTAGCACAACTTTTGTAGCAAAAATTAATATAAGACAGTGTCTTATTTTCGGGGAAACACGGTAGATAGATAGATAGATAGATAGATAGATAGATAGATAGATAGATAGATAGATAGATAGATAAGATAGATTAGATAGCTAGATTAGATAGCTAGATTAGATATAGCTAGATTAGATAGATAGCTAGATTAGATAGCTAGATAGATAGATTAGACAGATAGATAGATAGATAGATTAGATAGAAAGGTTAGATAGATAGATAGATAGATAGATAGATTAGATAGATAGATTAGATAGATAGATAGATAGATTAGATAGATAGATTAGATAGATAGATAGCTAGATAGATGGATTGTTGCTACCAGGAAAACAGGAGTTGAAAGAATTATATGCTGCATCTTGAATTGTACAAAATAAAATCAGGATATCAATCTTAAAGATATTTTACAACTTTGTGGCCTTTTGAAAGAACGCTTGGTGCGAGTTTCCTTTCAAATAAATTCCACTGCTTTTCAGAGTATTGCTCCAGCAAACACTTTAATTCTTAATTTTCAATCAGGTTGTCTTATATGTTTTACCGTGCTCTAAACTGCCCAAAGTTGTTGCAACTGGGAGATGGGTGGCATTATCAATTTAATAAATGAATGAATAAATAAATAAAATAAACAGCCTCAAAGACCAAATCATCCAGGCACAACTCAACGTTTTAAGAGATGGAAAGTTAAACTGAGAAATCTGAAAAACAAAAGGAAATACGAAGGGAGAACAAGGACTCACACCGGAAAAATTACGCACGGCTTTAAAACAAAAAAAAACCCAACAGGAAAAATCAGCAAAGATTATTCAACTGTTACTGGTCTATCACAAATCAATTTACAACAGTCCGTTTAGTGATCGTTCAAACTTACAATGATGTACAGTGTTCCCTCACTTTTCGTGGGGGTTGCGTTCCGAGACCACCCGCGAAAGTCGAATTTCCGCGAACTAGAGATGCGGAAGTAAATACACTATTTTTGGCTATGGACAGTATCACAAGCCATCCCTTAACACTTTAAACCCCTAAATTGCAATTTCCCATTCCCTTAGCAACCATTTAGATTATTACTCACCATGTTTCTTTATTAAAGTTTATTAAAAAAAATATTTATTAAAGGTGGACGAATGTTTGGCGATGACATATGACATCATCGGGCAGGAAAAACCGTGGTATAGGGGGGAAAACCGCAAAGTATTTTTTAATTAATATTTTTGAAAAACCGTGGTATAGACTTTTTGCGAAGTTCGAACCCACGAAAATCGAGGGAACACTGTATATTTCAGAATATAATACGCATCTTTTTACACACACACACACCCAAAAAAATCTGGAGCTCAGTTGGCGGTCCTAAAACGATATGATTTTTGCAGGAATATCTAAAATTAACTCGTTGCCGTGGAAAATGCATAAATTTTACCTTATTTATAACGGGAATGATTGAGAGTTGTGCTTCATAAGCAAGGTAAAAGTTGGCTACAGTTTGAGCCTGGATACCCTAAATAAAATAAAAATAAAAACGCCATGAATTCCAAATGTTTTGCAGTAACGTTTTATGTGGTTTGCAAAAACAGCTGCTTGAGCGGAACAGAAATCCCAAAGAACTTTGTGGATGTAACAACAGAGTACATTTTTTCTGCTCGTGAATACAGCTGTGAAGAATATAAAAACAGCAAGTAATGTTTTTATTGCCAATTTGGTTTAGAATTTGATCAATCTTTGCCACTCCAGTGACAAATGCTTGTAATTGTTAAATTTCTAGCTCATGAGGCTCTTTGGAAAACTGTACCTTATCCCAACTTAAGAATACCTGTTTAAAGTTAAGTGGTCCATCTTTTAAATGCCAATGTGCAAACCCAATCCAATTTTTCATTTAGGCTCCACCATTGCAGTTCCGAGAAGGGTAATGTCTTTTTTAAAAGTTTTGTTTACAGTTAAATTAAAAATCAATACTAAAACCAATTGGCAATTAGAAAGAAGGAAAACAATTCTCTACAGATTTCTTAAACCCTAATAGGACAGGATTTACTTGGTTGTGGTTTAACCCTATTTTAAAAATCTTTTTTTCCTTTAAACTTTATTATTTTTCTTAAAATTCACACACAAACTTACAAACATTTAACACATAGTAGGGGTTAGTTACCCCTCTCATTTTAGAAGATTCATTTTTAATACAGAAAAAGAATATGTTCTTAATTCATTAAGTCAACATATTAATCTAAATGAAAAGAAGAATATTGTTCAAACATTCTAATAATATAGAAGTTAAGTTAATAAAAAAAGAGAAAATATAAAATCATTTTGGTATATTCATACAGTTCTCATATTGTTCAATTTTTATTTTTATCTATCCACTTATAAACTTTATTCCAAATAGTATAAAATTCAGATTCTTCTTGGTCATTCAACCTTCTTGTCATCATATCCATCTCTGCACAGTCTAAAATTTTCTTTATTACCTCTTCTTTTTGGGGGATATTTTCCCCCTTCCACTTTTGTGCATAAACTATCCTGGCCGCTGTTAAAATATGAACTACTAAATACAAAATATATTTTTATAATTTCGCTTACCGTATTTTTCGCTCCATAAGACGCAGTTTTTCCCCTCCCAAAGTAGGATGAAAAATCAATCGCGTCTTATGGAGCGAAGATGCAGGCAGGGAGGGGGGGAGGCGCTGGAGCAGAGGGGGGGCGGCGAAGATACGAACCCCTCCATCGCCGCTTCTTCCCAGCGGAGAAATTCCAGCCCCCACCTGTTCCCGCTCGATCCTCCTCCCTGAGGCAGCTCGCCCTCCCATGGCCGCTTCCTCCACCCTCCATCGCAAGCCCTCGCCACCGCAGCCAACGCGCGCTGCGATCTTCAAGCCCGGCTCCTTTCGGCCCAGCATCCCGGGCCAAGCGGCTGCCTTCCGTCACTGAGCCTGGCTCGGCCGGAAGATCGTAGCGCGTGTTGCCTGCGCCGGCGAAGGAAGCCAGCTACGATCTTCCGGGCGAGCCAGGCTCAGTGACGGAAGGCAGCCGCTTGGCCCGGGATGCTGGGCCGAAAGGAGCTAGTCGGACGCACCCTCGCGCTCCTGGCTACTCCCGCTGCCTTTTCTCCCGGGCTCTCAGCAAGGGGGCTGCAGGAGAGGCGGCGAAGGCGATCTCTTTCGTTCTCCGGAGGCTGGCAAAAGTGATTTTCAATGTCGGAGGCGCGGTCCGGCGTGCTCTCTCTCCCCATCCCCCTGCCGGCTTACTTTGAATGTGACAGGGGGAGGGGGAGAGCGCACGCCGGACCGCGCCTCCGACATTGAAAATCACTTTTGCCAGCCTCCGGAGAACGAGAGAGATCGCCTTTGCCGCCTCTCCTGCAGCCCCCTCGCTGAGAGCCCGGGAGAAAAGCGCTTTCGGCGAAGGCAGCAGCGAGAGGCCAGGGGCGCGAGGGGGCTAGAGGCGCGGGGCAGGGGGACGGCCGCGGCTTCGGGTGCACCCTTGGAAAAATCACTTTCGCTAGCCTCCTGAGAACGAGAGAGTGAGAGCGACAGAGCAAGATAGAAAGTGAGAAAGAGAGAGAGAGAGAAAGAGGGGGTAGAGAAAGAGATAGCAAGAGAGAGAGAAAGTGTGAGAGAGAAAACAAGAGAAAATGAGAGAGAGAAAGGGGGGAGAGAAAGAGATAGCAAGAGAGAGAACGAGAGAAAGAAAACAAGAGAGAAAGAGAGAGAAAGCAAGAGAGCGAGAAAGAAAACAAGAGAGGGAAAGTGAGAAAAATAGAGAAGAGCAAGAGGGGGAAAGATAGAGAAAGAGGGGGAGAGATAAAGAGAGAGAGAGAAAGAAAGAGAGATGAGAGAGGAAGGAAGAGAGTGTGAGAGAGGAAGAAAGAAAGAGAAAGAAAGAGAAAGATGAGTGAGGAAGGAAGAGAGTGAGAGAGAGAGAGAAAAAAGCAAGAAAGAGATAGCAAGAGAGACAGAGAGAGAGAGAGAGAGCAAGGGAGAGAGAAAGACATAGAAGGAGGGAAGGAGGGAGAGAGCAAAAAAGAGAGGAAGAAAGAAAGAAAGAGGGATGGAGAAAGAAGGGAAGAAAGAGAATGAGGGAGGGAGAAACAGAGCGAAAGGGAGGAAGAGAGAGATTTTTTTTGTCCAAACTTTTCTTTAGCCCACTTTTTGGCTCAAAATATTTTTTTTCTATTTTCCTCCTCTAAAATCTAGGTGCGTCTTATCAGCAGGTGCGTCTTATAGAGCGAAAAATACGGTAGTTATGCCTAACAAATAAAATTCTGGGGTTTTTCCTATTTCTTGTAGTACAATCTCTTTTAACATTTTTTCTATCATTTTCCAATATGTCTTAACTTTATTACAGGTCCACCATTGATGATAATAAGAACCTTTTTCCTTTTTTACATTTCCAGCATTTTGGGGATAGATTTGGGAACATTTTGGCGATTCTATTCGGTGGGAGATGCCACCTGTAAAAAATCTTAATTTGGTTTTCTTTTAAAGAAACTGATTTCGTCATTTTCCAATTTGTGATCCAAACTTTCTCCCATGTTTCCACGTCAATTTCTCTCCCTATATTTTTGCACCAATTTATCATATTATCTTTAAGAGTCAAATCTATATTTTTATATTCAGTCATATATTTGTATGCTTTCCCTATTGATTTCTTTTGATTTGTAGTTAATAAACTACCTAATTTTTTTTTACTCTTATTAAACATATATGTTTTACTATCTCTTTGAAATTTTGACTGTATCTGTGTGTATTGCCACCAATCTATTTTAAACCCTTCTTCTTGTAAGTTAAGCCTTGTTTTTAATTTCATTTGTTCATCTAATAATTCTTTATATTTTGGTGTCCAAAACACCAAAATAAAAATCGTTTTAAAAAGGCCACGAGTGATGATATCTCATGGGGAAAATTTTGCTCCCTCCTTTTAAACCAAATATTTGGGAGTTAGGGATAGGCACCGTATGTTATGTTTTGCCCTTCAAAAGATCAAAAAGTTTTTCAAACGATGTAAACATTTTTTTAAAAAAATTCTTGGCTGAAAAATATTTTTAATTGGTTTGGGCAAACATGTCCATATAAGAAAGCAAAATCTGACCATTTTGTATCTCCCTCTATATAAAAGCCAAAAATCACTCATTCATCACGAAATCTCCAGAACTTATAAATCTTACAAACTTAAAACTTGGCATGTTCCTCTAGATGCTCACTAAGGATTTTTTGAAATGTCTACCAGATCATTAGTATTTCTTATACAATATTCTATTAACATACTCTGATGCTAAGGAGTTAGACATTCTACTCCCCCTCCCCACCTGAAAAGAACTCTGTTCCAACTGCCAGTTTCCTTATATTAACACGCTCTGATGTTACTTACCCCTTTGCTAAACTGGGTGTGGGCGTGGCCAGCGTGTGACTCATCTGGCCTGCGGGCTGCGAGTTTAGACATTCTACTGTCTCTCCCCACCTGAACAGAACTCTGTTCCAACTGCCAGTTTTAAGACTCTTGACTAAGGTCACCAAACCTGTTTCTTTTACAAGACTTATGAGAGAACCCTTCTGGTCCATGTTTTTAAAAGTTATTTAATGAAGTCATTTGTTTGGTGACTGGTGTGGTGGCCTAGTGGTGGAGCTCTCACCTCACAATCAGGAGGCTGTGAGTTTGATCCTACAAAGAGGCAGATATTTCACCGAACAAAACTCCTCACTGGCGACGGGGAAAGGCATCCGGCAATTAAAACATTCTGCTAGCTCAGTGATGGGCAACCTTTTGAGCTTGGTGTGTCAAAATTCGCCAAAAAACCCAGCATAACTCGGGTGGTGTGTCACCTTGAGAAAAAAAACATAATTTTG
Organism: Erythrolamprus reginae; assembly: GCF_031021105.1. NCBI lineage: Eukaryota > Metazoa > Chordata > Lepidosauria > Squamata > Dipsadidae > Erythrolamprus > Erythrolamprus reginae. The sequence goes on from NC_091956.1 coordinate 13,432,260, forward strand.
TGCTAAAAGTGTCTGGTAACCGATTCCAGGCACTCCAAATTTCCTGTTCATAGTGGCAATCCCTCTTGATTCTCCAAGCGGCACCTTTCTAGATTCTCAAGCTTTGACCTCAAGTCAACAAACAAGCTTCGCCGAGTCTTACTTTCACTTTGCAGAATAGTCCCCGGACTCTTTTAAAAAAAAACTCCTGCAGGAGAGGGCGGGGCGCCCTTGCCCCAAAGACTCACTGAAACGGCGAATTCTCACGTGAATTGCAGGTTATGTCCAGAAGCCTGGGACAGATATCCTTGCAAAGGTTTGACAGAAAAAGCAAGCAAAGAGCAAACTTCAAAAGAAGGGAAAAGACGGGAGGGAAGGAGGAGGCAAAAGGAGGAAGGGAGGGAAGAAGGAAGGAAGGAGAGAGAGAGAGAAAGGGGCTCTTTGGAAGGAACAGGTTTCGTTCTAATGGAAAGAATCGGCTCACCCAATGAAAGGGAACGCGAAGCGACGATATTTCTTCATCTGGAAAAATGGACACCTGACTTCCTTAACGGCCGCGTGTCACTGAAAATGGCTATGCGTGTCAGTGCTGACACGCGTGTCATAGGTTCGCCATCACTGTGCTAGCTACTTTCTATGGCTCAGATTCTACTCCGCAGGGGATTATGGGGTTGTTAAAAGAAACTATTTGTTTGGTGAGCCAGTTCTTCATAGCCTATATTTGGAAGAGGAAACCTTTTCACGCCTTTAGAAACAACACTCAGCTTAATTTTGAAAACCTACCTGGTTTGCATCCACGACCAACAGGACTCCTTGGCAAGCTGATAATGATCGTGAAACTTCATAGTTAAAATCCACGTGGCCCTGAGCAGAAAGGAAGAAACATCTGAGGAAGGGCATCAAGAGATTGCTGGGAAGTTCTCATGTGGCCTGGTTATTTATCAGAAGAGTTCCAAACCAATTTTAATTCATTACTGAATGTCCGCACTCGTCTTCTCACAGGTACTGTTCTGAGGCAGCTCCCCAAACACAATAAACTCTCTGTAGTTGAAGCAATTATTCCTTTATCAGGCGTGCCAGCAGCCATGGCAAAAAGTTTCTCATTTCAGGCTAACAAGTCTGTCCAGGAGATGAGTACGAGGGTCGCCCAGAAGGCAATACACCACTTTTCCCCCCTCAGCCTACAGTAATGGTATGAATGCGAAACTTTAAATACACATTATTTGAGTGTGTGTGTAAATTTTGTGCGTGTGTAAATTTTGCGTTTCTTCAGACAGAAGAAGAAGCGTAGCTGCAGCAGCAGTGTTTCGAAATTGCATCTGTAAGCGATATACAGTAATACCTCGTCTTACGAACCTAATTGGTTCCGGAAGGAGGTTCGTAAGGCGGAAAGTTCGTAACACGAAACAATGTTTCCCATAGGAAACAATGTAAAAGCGATTAATGCGTGCAAGGGGGAAAAAAAAAAATCGCAAAATGGCGCTCCGCTGGCCGTCATTCCTGGTCGGCCGAAACATGGCCTCCAGGAAGGACGTCTTCGTGACGTCAAAGCTCCGCCCATGGAATTCCCTATTGGAATTCCCAACCTCCGTTTCAGCCTCCAGATCGGCCGAAAACGCCGCCGCTGATTGTAAAAATGGCGGTTCGCCGGGCGCCGCCGGCGGCTGTAACCTTCTGAAACAGCTGGGCGCTTCTCGGCGGCCTCCGGAACCCGAACCAGAACTTTTGCCGAACGTCTGCGTTCGATGTTCGGGAGAATGCCGAGAAGCCCCCCGGCTGTTTCAGAAGGTGACAGGCGGGCGGCGGCGCTTCTCGGCAGCCTCCCGAACCCGAAAAGTTTGGCAAAAGTTCGGGTTCGGGAGAATGCCAAGAAGCCCCCCGGCTGTTTTAAAAGGTGACAGCCGGGCAGCGGCGCCCAGCAGAGTGCCATTTTGCGATCTGTGGTGGGTTCATAAGTCAAATAAAGTTCGTATGAAGAGGCAAAAAATTTCCGAACCCCGGGTTTGTATCTTGAAATGTTCGTATCACAGGGGGTTCGTATCACGGGGGTTTCGTATCATGAGGTACCACTGTACGTTACAAGCAGCGTGTAGTCACTGAATTTCTCACAGCGGAGAAAGAGACTGTTGGGAACACTCACAAACGTTTGTGTACAGTTGATGGAGAGCCTGCAGTCGACAGAAGTACGGTTAGTCGCTGAAGACATTTTGAGGATGACGAAGGTGCAGAAATGGCTTCGCGGCCAGAACAAAGAGTGGTAGTGACAGGGCCTTTGTGTCTCGCTGGAGGAAGGCCATAGAACGGGACGGAGATGACGTGGAAAAATAGGGAGTGTAGAAGAAACATCATTCTTTCTTGTGTGTAAGTTTCATTGTGTCCAATAAATAATTGTTGAAGAAAAAAAAATGTGGTGCATTACTTTCTGAGCGACCCTCATAGTTCTCTGCCCTATCTATATTCATCTCTGCCCCCTTCCTTTTATCCCCAGAGCTAGGGTGGCTCTTCTGTCCCAAGGACTGGCCCATAGATTTCCACTGCTCTCCTCTCCTCTTGCCTTCTCCACATTCACGCACCAGGCACTGGACCCAGCTGTTCCAGCAACCCAAGAGTTGGATGCCGGCCCCCGATTTTGGCTTTTAGCTTCGCGGCAAGTCTTCCCAGTTATAACCAACAGTGCACTTACAGGCGTATCGATGAGATTTAAGAGGTAATTTGTCCCTTGGTGGTTATAAACGAGGGAAGCCGTCTGAGCTTTCACGGTAATGCCTCTCTCGCGTTCTACTTGCAATTTATCCAGCACCTGCTTATTATGGTCTGTTTTGGCAATTGCTCCTGGAAGATCAGAGAGAGACCTTGATTAATATTCATTGGGAGAAGAGACAGAGCTGTGTTGTTTTCCCAGATATTCTGACCCAGCTCCCAAAACACGACAAAAACTCTGAAGTGAACTCCAAGATTCGTTTAATTAGGAATTCAGGCAGCCCAGCAAAAAAAGTTTATCTCTCACTGCAGGTTAACAAATCTGTCCAACAAGGAAATGAATAATTGTCTGCCACATCTATCTATCTATCTATCTATCTATCTATCTATCTATCTATCTATCTATCTATCTATCTATCTATCTATCTATCTATCCAATCTTTCTATCTATCTTATCTATCTATCTATCTATCTATCTATCTATCTATCTATCTATCTATCTATCTATCTATCTATCTATCTATCTATCTATCTATCTATCTATCTAATCCTTCTATCTATCTATCTATCTATCTATCTATCTATCTATCTATCTATCTATCTATCTATCTATCTATCTATCTATCTATCTATCTAATCTTTCTATCTATCTTATCTATCTATCTATCTATCTAATCCTTCTCTATCTATCTATCTATCTATCTATCTATCTATCTATCTATCTATCTATCTATCTATCTATCTATCTATCTATCTATCTATCTACCTATCATCTCTATATCTATGTATCTCATCTATCTATCATCTCCGTCCATCCGTCCGTCCGTCCGCCTGCCTGCCTACCTTATCTGTCTGTCTCTCTATCTGTCTCTCTGTCCGTCCGTCCATCCATCCATCCATCCACCCACCCACCCACCCATCCATCTCTCTATCTATTAGATTTCTATGCCATCTTTCTCGAGGCGACTCAGGGCGGCGTACAACATTATAAATGCAAACAACATATGTGCAGAAATCTAATTTTTTTTTTAAATTATACAAAATTAATAAAAATTCTAGAAACCCCCCATGTTCAGTCATCCACATTCATCCAATTCAATCATTTATAACATCGTCCGGAGACAATCTCATCACTCATGGCCCCCATGCCAGAGGTAGGTCTTCAGAGCTTTACGAAAGACCAGGAGGGAAGGGGCGGTACATATCTCTGGAGGGGGTTCGTTCCAGAGAGCCAGGGCCGCCACAGAGAAGGTTCTTCCCCTTGGCCCCGCCAGCTGACACTGTCTGGCTGATGGGACCTGGAGGAGACCGACTCTGTGGGACCTAAACGGCTGCTCCCATGGTTAGTGGTGGAAGACATTTTGAGGATCATGATGTGGGCAATAACAAGGCATAACTGAATAGGCAAAGGGAGAGACACACGTTTTATAAAAAAGTACTGCACCTGTTATTTCCAGAAGCCGATCTGCTAACGTACTCTTTCCATGATCCACATGGGCGATTATGCTAAAATTTCTAATATTTTCTGCAGGGAACAATGACATATCCACTGTATCCTAAAAAAAAAGATTAAAAAGGAAAAACACGAAGGAATTAAAAGCTGCTTACAACTACGTCGCCTCCGTTCTGATCTAGATATAGTTCATAAAATCATATACCAAAATGTCCTTCCTGTTAATGACTACTTCACCGTCAACTGCAGCAATAAATGAGTACTTCATTCATTCATTCATTCATTCATTCATTCATTCATTCATTCATTCATTCGATTTTTATGCCGCCCTTCTCCTTAGACTCAGGACGGCTTACAACATGTTAGCAATAGCACTTTTTTAACAGAGCTAGGCTATTGCCCCCACAATCCGGGTAGATAGATTCAAACTCAATGTAAACCGCTCCAAATTCGATTGCAGAAAATACGACTTCAGCAACAGAGTGATCAATGCCTGGAATGCACTACCTGACTCTATGGTTTCTTCCCCAAACCCCCAAAAACTTTAACCTTAGTTTGCCTACTGTCGACCCTGTCCTGTTTCTAAGAGGTCTGTAAGGGGTGTGCCTACTGTCCCTGTCCTACTGTCCTGTTTTATCGTTACTTTTTACATGTTATGTTTATACAAACTACTAATATCCTGTACATGTTTGACAAATCCAATCCAATCAATCAATAAACAAACTCTCTCCCCCAACAGTTGGGTACAAGCAAATAACACATTGCAATTACCTTGTTTGCCCTTGCACAATATTTCCTTGACGGAGCAACATGATGTAGAGAAGGTTTTAATGTCCGAAGAGAAAGGTATGAAAGAAAAGTAGCATTTTGGGATATTGGACACCTCAGGGAAATATAGAAGGCTCTTTTGAGGAGTGAAGGCATCCTTCCAGATTAATTCCAAGGTCCAGGCTGAACCAAGAAAACGATTCAGAATAACGCTTCTGCAGATATATTCATTTCTATAAATGACCGCAGGAAGTTTTAGTCCAAATTCCCCCAAAAGACAGAGGTAGGCACTCTTAAAAAGAGAACATTCAAAAGGCAAAAACCCACCAGAGATTCACTGTGTCCATTTCCTCTTCGTACAGGTGGATAGAAGGGATAAATCCCGCAAAAAAACCACTTTCGTTTTTCTTGTACAAATATACATCGGTTGCTCCAATTTTTCTTTCTCTAAATTTGCTGTACAGTATATGTGTATATATTTATATCCTGGGGGACAGTCACTTCCCGGAGAGCGAGTTATAAGGCGACAGAAACCAGGGTGACTTGTAATGAGAGAAAGATATGGATGTGAATGAGGTTCCTATAAATTAAATTTAGTTGAAATTTAAATTTCCTCCTCTTTTTATGCTCTTGGGTTTCCGTTGATTCTGATTGGTTCTTTTTCTTCTTTTTATGTGATGGAGGTGACCTTAAAAAAATAATGGATAACAGTTTCAATTGCAGCAAACTGACACAGTGATAATTCCACCACTCCGTGCGAGATTTTGCTACCTGCACAGGTGCGGGAAGTAAAATTGCACTTGATTCCATACTCATGCACCAGAACTGTGCAGCTGCACACAATTAGCCGTATCAGCAGGAGCCCACCTCTTCTGAATACTATAAGCATCATGCAAGATACATTTTGGGCTCAATTGTGGTTGTAACTCGAGGACTATCTGTATTAATATCGGAGTTAGGTAATCTATATTACCTGTTGTGGTTAGCTCTGGCCCAGCTCCTGCCCCAAGGAATGTGCAGGTGGATGTAGGGGAAACATCCACATGCCGCAGGCCTGTTTTGCTCCTGATGGAACCAAACTTTTTACACAGGGGGCCAGTTCACTGTCCCTCGGACTGTTGGAGGGCTGGACTATAAAAAAAATCTATGAACAAATCCCTATGCACACTGCACATACCTTATTTTAAAGTAAAAAGCAAAATGGGTACTATTTAGAGGGGGGGGAAGAAGTCTGAAATTCATATATGTTTATGTTTTGTTTTTAATTTTCTTTTGTTAACATCTGATTGGCTATACAAGGTTTTCTGGTTTCCTGTCACACACCCGCGGGCTGGATATATGGCCTCAGCGGGCCGCATGTGGCCCGCGGGCCGTAGTTTGGGGACCACTGATCTGTATCATCCCTGGATTCTGAACAAGAATTAATGACACATCCACGCATGCGTAGAGTGATGCATAGGAGACAACAACTGAAGGATTATTACAAGAGAAAATGAGGCCACTTGTGGTTGGGTGGGGCTGCTGTAATTAGTGCTACAGATAAAAGTGCAGCTTGGTGTTTTAGCCTCCTGGCAGTTTATCTGATTCATTGTTTCATCAAGATCGTGGTTTTTGTGCTGTTCAAGATTGTGTGTGGACTCTCTGGACTTTAGAATTGGACTCAATTTGTTTGTATTGGGTGAGCAATTGGATTGCATTTAACCTGTGCCTTGTGTGTACCAGAAAATCCCTTTGACATTTAAAAAGGGAGCTGTTTCTGTTTTTCTGTTTATAAAAACTTTTAGGTTTTCCTTTTATCGTGTGGTGTGTGTCTTCCTGGACTAATTACCCTGTAATTACAGGCGGTTGAAACACGCCGGCAGAACAATTACCTAACTTAGATATTAGGCCCAGTACTCTTCAACATCTTCATCAATGAGATGGACAAGGGGATACATGGGGAACGTATCTAATCTGCAGATAACACCAAACTGGCAGGAACAGCCAAAACTCCAGAAGATAGGCGCAAAATATAGAAGGATTATTGACTAACATGAACAATGGGCGGTATCTAACAAAATGAAATTCAACGGTGAAAAAAGTCAGGTTCTACCTTTAGGAAAGAAAAACAAAATGTGCAGGTACAGTATATGTAGTACATTGCTCAACAGTAGTAACTGAGAGAGGGATCTTGGAGTTCTAGTGGACAACCATTGAAATAGGAGCCAGCCGTGTGCTGCAGCTGCCAAAAAGTCCAACACAGTTCTAGGCTGCATCAAAGAGGGAGAGAATTAAGATCACATGGAGGGTTAATACCACTTTATAAGGCCTTGGTAAGGCCACACTTGGAATCCTGCATTCAGTTTTGGTCGCCACGATGCAAAAAGGATGTTGAGATTCTAGAAAGAGTGCAGAGAAGAGCAACAAAGACAAAGCTGGTAGTTTCAAATTTCTGGGCACTTATATCTCAGAGGACCTCTCATGGACTATGAATGTTAACATGCTTGTGAAGAAGGCACAAAAGAGGCTGTACTTCCTGAGAATGCTCAGGAAGATAAATTTATCTCAGCATCTACTGTTGTCCTACTATCGCAGCACCATTGAGAGTGTCTTGACATACGGCATACTAGCTTGGTATGGGAGCAGCTCTGTAGCGAACAAAAAAGCTCTACAGAGAATTATTAAAACTGCCCAGAACATCATTGGGCTCCAGCTACCCGCCCTGGATGACATCTTCACATCTCGCTGTTCTAGGAAGGTGCAGACCATTCTCAAAGACTCTTCTCATCCTGCTTACAATCTTTTTGAACTGTTGCCTTCTGGCAGAAGATACAGAACAACTAGAACTCGGACCACATGTTTCATGAATAGTTTTTATCCCAGAGCTATACTCGCAATTAACAACGAACTAAAGGGTCACCATCAGTGAACTGTTGGACAATATTATTCGGTTTGTCATGTAGATGGTTGAGTGGTTTAGGGTGGGGAATTTGTAGTGGGGGGACATTTTACTCTATTTTTTTATTCTATTTTTAAATGTACCTATTCTAATTTTATGTATGGTGGGACTGGTCTCTGGGAGTCACACGACTTTCGCTGCCAATGACAATTCGCTGTTTTGACAATGACAATAAATTATTATTTGTTATTATTAGGGGACTGGAGGCTAAAACATATGAAGAACAGTTGCAAGAACTGGGCATGGCTAATTTAATGAAAAGAAGGACCAAGGGAGACATGATAGCAGTGTTCCAGTATCTCGGGGGTTGCCACAAAAAAGAGGGAGTCAACCTATTCTCCAAAGCACCTGAGGGTAGAACACGAAGCAATGGATGGAAACTAATCAAGCAGAGAGGCAACTTAGAACTAAGGAGAAATTGCCTGATAGTTAGAACTGATCCGTTGAACAGCTTGCCTCCAGTAATTGTGAATTCTCAAACACTCTTAAGTTTTTAAGCAGATGTTGGATAACCATTTGTCTGAAGTAGTGCAGGGTTTCCCGCCTAAGCAGGAGGTTGGACTAGAAGACCTCCAAGGTCCCTACCAACGGTTGTTGTTGTTATACACTGCTCAAAAAAATAAAGGGAACACACGAAGAACACATTCTAGATCTGAATAAATGAAATATTGTCACGGAATACTTTGTTCTGTACAAAGTTGAATGTGCACAACAGCAGGTGAAATTGATTGTTAATCAGTGTTGCTTCCTAAGTGGAGTTTGATTTCACAGAAGTTTGATTTACTTGAAGTTATATTGTGTTGTTTAAGGCAGTGATTTTCAACATTTTTTGAGCCACGGCACATTTTTTACATTTACAAAACCATGGGGCACATTGAGAGGGGGGGGGGGGGGGGGCGCTAAAAAAAATTGGACAAAAAAATTCTCTCTTCCTCCCTTTCGCTCTATTTCTCTCCCTTCCTCTTTTTTCTCTCTCTCCATCCCTCTTTCTTTCTCTCTTCCTTCTTTCCTCTTTTTTGCTCTTTCTCTCTCCCTCCCTCCCTTTATGACTTTCTCTCTCCCACCTTCCCTCCCTCTCTTTCTCTCTCTTGCTCTCTCTCTTGCTTTCTTTCTCTCTTTCTCTCTCTCTCTTGGTTTCTTTCTCTCTTGTTCTCTTTCTCTCTCTCTCTTGGTTTCTTTCTCTCTTGTTCTCTTTCTCTCTCTCTCTTGCTTGCTTTATCGCTTGTTTGCTTTCTCTTTCTCTTTCTTTCTCTCTCTCTCTCTTGTTTGCTTTCTCTGAGCTTCGCGGCACACCTGACCATGTCTCACGGCACACTAGTGTGCCACGGCACACTGGTTGAAAAACACTGGTTTAAGGGGTCTCTTTATTTTTTTGAGCAGTGTGTATCAAGAACAATCTCTAGTATTTAGCTTTTTGGAGTTTGGCAGCACTTAAAGCTGGTTGGTACTGCCTAGCTAGATAATAACAAAGACTTTGCTCCCTCAACAGAGTTGCATATAAGCCAAACAAACAAATAAAAATGTGTCTGTTAGGAATTGTGTTTTTCCTGATTTTTAAAAAACAACATCCAGCTGCAATTTCATACTACAGTATTGAGTAATAATAATAATAATAATAATAATAATAATAATAATAATAATAATAAAGTATTGTCCTGCCTGTTGGCGACTACTTCAGCTTCCACTCGAAATAGAGAGACTAGACTTTCAATCCTGGGCCTAGAAAGCTTAGAACTAAGACGCCTTAAACAAGATCTAAGTATTGCCCACAAGATCATATGCTGCAACGTCCTGCCTGTCGGCTACTACTTCAGCTTCAACCACAACAACACAAGAGCACACAACAGATTTAAACTTAATATTAACCGCTCCAAACTTGACTGTAAGAAATATGACTTCAGTAACCGAGTTGTCGAAGCGTGGAACTCATTACCGGACCCCATAGTGCCATCCCCAAACCCCCAACACTTTACCCTTAGATTATCTACGGTTGACCTATCCAGATTCCTAAGAGGTCAGTAAGGGGCGAGTACAAGTGCACTAGAGTGCCTTCCGTCCCCTGTCCTATTGCTCTCCTACATCTCCTATACCTTTCTTCTATTCCTATATCTCTTCCTCTATTCTTTCATTGATATGTTCTATTACTATAACTTCTTTTCTATTATTTCTTAGATATATTTTACTATGAGTATCTCCTCTATAACCTTCATCATGTATTTTACTATGTGTATATAGATATATACCTACTAAAACCCTCATTGTGTATTGGACAAAATAAATAAATAAAAATAACAACAGACGGATCCAACAATACAGGAAGTCCTCCTCTTATGACCACAATTGAGCCCAACTCAATGGTGAAACAATGGCTGAGTGAGTTTTGCCCCATTTTACGATTTGCCACCGTCGTTAAGTGAATCGCTGCAGTTGTTAAGTTAATAACCCAGTTGTTAAAAACAAATCTGGGTTCCCGTGGACTTTGGCATGTCCGAAGATCGCAAAAGGGGGAATATCTCGCGACCCTGGGACACTGCCACCGGTCGTAAGTGCGAGTCAGTTTCCAAACGTCTTGAATTTGAATCCCACAGGATCTCTGGGGAGAGTTCAATGGTCCTACGTTCGTTTTTATGGACTTAACACCGGGAAAACGGGTTAGGGTTAAGGGTCCCGAGTCCCTTTTCCCCTCCATTTGGGACGGTCACTAAACGAAGCGTCGCAAGCCCGAGGACTACCTGTACAGAGTGAGTGTGGGAGTTTCGCAGGATCCGGATTCGTGCAAAGGGGAAAGGGACCCTGCGATCGTTCCCTCAACCCCGGCGGAGACTACCGGCAGCAAAGCTTCGGCGCCTCCCCCGGCTTGGTCCGGTCCGGACGAAAAGCAAGCACTGCAGCCCCGTGGAACCACGCGGGTCAGCCAAGAAATAACGCCGGTCCTCTCCAGCTGGGAGGAAATATAGACAAAAGGTGCAGAGAGGGACGATGCCCTTCAGACGCCCGGATTTTGCAAAATTGCAATTGCACCGTTATTGCAAACCGGGGGTTTGTAACATTGCAATTGCACCGATGTTGCAAAGTTGCAGCGGCTTTGCAACGCGCAATCGCACGCCCCGATTTTGAAAAATTGCAATTGCACTGATATTGCAAACAGGGGTATGCAACACTGCAATTGCACCGGTGCAAACTTGCAACGGCTTTGCAACGAGGTGCAAATGCACGCGCTCTCTCTCCGCTTCCTTCCTCCAGTGCACCCCCCCTCGCAGCTGCTTGCCCTTTGGGACGGGTTATGTAGTCGCAGCTGGGCCTCGCCAATAATTTTTCTTCTGCTGAAAACCCCCCCTCTTCTTAAGAAACTCTTCGCAGAAATTAGGCTCAGAAGTGCCAACCTGAGAGAGAGAGAGAAAAAGATAGAATCACTCTAATTTTTGTAAGTCTATAAAGCAACGGGAAGTGAAGACAGCGCCTGATGCGCTTCCGCCTTGAGCACAGAGACGGAGAAAGCGTTCCATTGGCTTAACCGCAAGGGTGGGAGCTATTACGGCTCTCCCGGCAGCCTCAGCGAAGGGGAACGGGGCGGGCAGCTGCAAAGGTTTATGGGAATCGTAGTCTAACACGCAAGGGCGCCCTAAAAATCCAAATACTGTACAATACAATAAAAAAAAAATAAAATGGTCTTACTGCCGCTCTCCTAGGGCAGGTGGTCGGCAAAGTTGCCTTTTCTATGACACGTGGACTTCAACTCCCAGAATTCCTGTGCTAGCACGATTGGCTCAGGAATTCTGGGAGTTAAAGACCATAAGTCATAAAAGAGCCAACTTTGCCTACCCTAGAGGACTTCAGCTAGTAGGCAACCGATTCGCATTTATGGCGGTCCCGGGGGTGTCACGTGATCCCCGTTTGCGACCTTTTGATGAGCGAAATCAAGGCAGATTCACTTAGTGACCGGGTTACTGTTAATATCTGCTACTAACATATCATCCGGTTAGCGACCGTAGCAAAGAAGGTTGCAAAATGGGGGACAAAACATGCTTGACGAATGTTGGGTTCAATTGTGGTCGTAATAGGAGGGCCGCCTATATTGGATGGAATTGGGCGAGTGGAATTGGGATTGCTGTGCCCATTCTTCTTGAATTCCTGGCAGGAAAAGCTGAAGGATATTAAGCCTAACGAACAAATAAAGTGAATAATTTAAGTACACTGCTCAAAAAAAATAAAATAAAGGGAACGCTTGAACAACACAATATAACTCCAAGTACATCAAACTTCTGTGAAATCAAACTGTCCACTTAGGAAGCAACACTGATTGACAATCAATTTCACCTGCTGTTGTGCACATTCAACTTTGTACAGAACAAAGTATTCAATGAGAATATTTCATTCATTCAGATCTAGGGTGTGTTCTTTGAGTGTTCCCTTTATTTTTTTGAGCAGTATATTTTCATTGTTACAAATTGAACATAATTAAAGCAATAGTGATTAATCACAAAAAACAATATGTAATTATATATTGTGAAATATTTATTTCTACTTACAAATAAATGAAATCTTGTTTTGAAGCAGGGTGTAGCATGGCGTCTGCTGGGCATTGTTCCGGTTTATAATGTATTTCAGTTACTAAACTTAAAACTCAATGTTTGATTTATTATATAAGGTAATTGTTTTCAACCTTGTGTGATTGCAAGTGATTAGCAAACATATTTCTGTATTCTAGATGTCTAGGACTGAGAATCTCTATAGATTTTTTAGCTATTCAACTTGGGATGAAGACCCTTTGAATGGTGTGGGAGTAGGAAGGGATTTCCAGGAAAAAAAATTGCAGATTACAGCAATTATTAGCACTACGCAGGCGACCCTGGAGACATAGGTGAACCTCCAAGTGCCTCAGTGACCCTCTAAAAGGATGTAAATGACTAGCTGTCTGCAAGGAGTATCAATCCTTCCATTCCCCACCATCCAGTCAGAATTGAAGAAGCTTCTTGGATGAGAAGCAAAACATCTTCAAAAGAAAAAAAACAAAGAAAGTCCAGCTGCATCTTGAATAAAAAGGACTTTTGGGACATTCATGATCTGGATGAGTTGAGAATCCCTACAGACAATATTCCAAATACAATTTTATTTATCTTCCTGGAAACTTGTGACCAATGAAGATGGATGCGAAAGATGAAATACAGTGGTACCTCTACTTACGAACTTAATTCGTTCTGTGACCAGGTTCTTAAGAGAAAAGTTTGTAAGAAGAAGCAGTTTTTCCCATAGGAATCAATGTAAAAGCAAATAATGTGTGTGATTGGGGAAACCACAGGGAGGGTGGAGGCCCTGTTTCCTTCCAGGAGATTCTTAGAGAGGCCCCTGGAGGTTTCTCCCTGCCTTTTCCGGTTACAGTGTCAGAGGCTCAGATTTGTAAGTGAAAAATGGCTCCTGAAAAGAGGCAAAAAAATCTTGAACACCTGGTTCTTATCTAGAAAAGTTTGTAAGTAGAGGTGTTCTTAGGTAAAGGTACCACTGTATTTCTTTTCTCTCTTCCTTGGAACTTTTGAGGGAGGGTGTGTGAAGACGATGATTAAATTCCACAGTTTCTTCGAGACATTCAAGGTGGTCATTTGTCTTGCCCATCAATCGCGTGGCTGTCGTTATGTCAAGGCTGCACCCCTGGCTTTGTAGCAAAGGAGATGAATCTTCCCGGCAGATGTGGAAAAACTTGCCACATTCACACACAGTAGCTCAATTTGAATCCTGCAGTTAGCAATAGTTCCTAGGGAGGTAATAATTGAAATTGTGATTCATTCATGAGTGTAACCCGTGTTGGCATGATGGCGTTTGCTCAAGAAAAGGGACGTGGTTACGATACGCAGGCTGAAGAATAAACAATATTATGAAACTTGGAATAAATGGTATAATTGGATAACAAATTAAAAACTATGTGATATGAAGTGAAAGAATATATGAAAAGTGGAATCATATGAATAAGAATAATATAGTGGTACCCCTACCTAAGAACGCCTCTACCTACGAACATTTCTAGATAAGAACCGGGTATTCAATATTTTTTTGCCTCTTCTCAAGAACTATTTTCCACTTACAAACTCGAGCCTCTGAAACTGTAACCGGAAAAGGCAGGGAGAAGCCTCCGTGGGGCCTCTCTAGGAATCTCCTGGGAGGAAATAGGGCAGGAAAAGGCGGGGAGAAGCCTCTGTGGGGCCTCTCTAGGAATCTCCTGGGAGGAAAAAGGGGAGGAAAAGGCAGGGAGAAGCCTCCGTGGGGCCTCTCTAGGAATCTCCTGGGAGGAAACAGGGCCGGAAAAGGCAGGGAGAAGCCTCCGTGGGGCCTCTCTAGGAATCTCCTGGGAGGAAACAGGGCCGTAAAAGGCAGGGAGAAGCCTCCGTGGGGCCTCTCTTGGAATCTCCTGGGAGGAAACAGGGTCAGAAAAGGCAGGGAGAAGCCTTCGTGGGGCCTCTCTAGGAATCTCCTGGGAGGAAACAGAGCCAGAAAAGGCAGGGAGAAGCCTCCGTGGGGCCTCTAGGAATCTCCTGGGAGGAAAAAGGGCAGGAAAAGGCGGGGGGAAGCCTCCGTGGGACCTCTCTAGGAATCTCCTGGGAGGAAACTCTCTTTTACTAGCATCATGTATATAAATATTATTATATTATATTACATTACATTATATTATATTATATTATATTATATTATATTATATTATATTATATTATATTATATTATATTATATTATATTATATTATATTATATTATATTATATTATATTATATTATATTATATTATATTATATTATATTATATTATATTATATTATATTATATTATATTATATTATATTATATTATATTATATTATATCTTTGTATACCACCAATACATACGTGACAAACAAACAAACAAACAAACAAACAATATTTATTTATTTATTATTTGGATTTGTATGCCGCCCCTCTGCCAGAGAGTCGAAGCCACTCTCACAGTGCGCTGGTTATTTATTTATTTATTTATTTATTGGACTTGTATGCCGCCCCCTCCGTGGACTCAAGGTGGCTGATAACATATAGCAAAAACACAACAGTACATTTTATCCAATTAATATACTAAAAGGTTCTTAAAATTCTAACTTAAAATGGCGGTCATGGCGGTAAATGCAATCCACCCCTGGTGTCATTACCATGTTGATCTTTTTTTTTTTTTCCACATGTTGCTTCTGGCACCACATGGTTTTCTTTTCGTCATACGTCTGTTGCGAGGCCAAATTTAGGATCTTATAAATAGCTCAGGATCACCCGGGTTAATCTGGGAAAACAGTTGCTTGGATTTTGCTGTTTGCAAACTGAGTTCTAAGGTATCTTCTTTAAATACCCTTAATTTTTAATTTTTTAAAAGTGCTGGTTTCACAAATCGCAGCTGCTTCTCCACATCTTAAATGGAGGGAAGAACAGCATGTGAATGGCTCATTTTTTGTTTTGATTTGGTACTTCCAAGAAATATTAATGGCATTTCAAAGCCTGATTAAATTTTAAAATATTTTCCGGAGGTGCTTTACGAATGGTGACACTTCGTCTCCTAATTATATTTGTGAATAATTCATAGGAAATGTCATATTTCCCCTTATTAAAAAACCCACCCTAATTTACTATACTTATTAAAAATAAATCAGGGTTTTGTTTGTTGATTGGGTTTTGTTTGATATGTGGGAACACATTTTTGTTCATTAGGAAAGGAATAAAATTGCTGCACGGAATGATTGTTGCATGAAATATTTTTTAATAAATGAAGGTGTAAGATTGAAGCAGATGAGTCTGCTTGGATTTGAAACACAATTTGCTAATTAGTAAGAAACAAAATCGCCCCATGGCCAAATGGTTATAGTTTTTTTAATAAATGAGAGCATACGGTTGAAACATATTAGTCTGATTGTAAGCAATCAAGTAAACAAATAGGAAAATAAATATGAATAGGTAGCACAAGGGAGCCCAAAAGTTATACAGTGGTACCTCATCTTACGAACGCCTCTTCTAACGAACTTTTCAAGATATGAACCCGGTGTTTAAGATATTTTTGCCTCTTCTTCCGAACTATTTTCACCTTACGAACCCAAGCCTCTGCTGCTGGGATGAAGGGGTTTCTTTCCCCACCTTTTTTGAAGAAAGAAAAGGGAGGGGCGGCTTGGAGGGGGGAAAGACTTTGCATTTAAAAAAAATAGGAGAACAGCGTGCTTGCAGGCATTGAAAGAGTGTCTTTTGAAGAAAGTAAAGGGAGGGGCGGCTTGGAGGGGGAAAGACTTGCATTTAAAAAAATAGGAGAACAGCGTGCTTGCAGGCATTGAAAGAGTGTCTTTTGAAGAAAGAAAAGGGAGGGGCGGCTTGGAGGGGGAAAGACTTTGCATTTAAAAAAATAGGAGAACAGCGTGCTTGCAGGCATTGAAAGAGTGTCTTTTGAAGAAAGAAAAGGGAGGGGCGGCTTGGAGGGGGAAAGACTTTGCATTTAAAAAAATAGGAGAACAGCGTGCTTGCAGGCATTGAAAGAGTGTCTTTTGAAGAAAGAAAAGGGAGGGGCGGCTTGGAGGGGGAAAGACTTTGCATTTAAAAAAATAGGAGAACAGCGTGCTTGCAGGCACTGAAAGAGTGTCTTTTGAAGAAAGAAAAGGGAGGGGTGCCCCCCTTGCCTTTCTTCCTTCCCACTCACCCTTTAGCCTAGCCTTGCTTCTTCCACCCACCCCCTTTAGCTGCTCCTCCCTGTCCTCTGTTCGCCTCCCTTCTAAAGTTTGGGATTTTCCTGAAGGATTTGCACGCATTATTTGCTTTTACATTGATTCCTATGGGAAACATTGTTTCATCTTACGAACTTTTCACCTTACGAACCTCCTCCTGGAACCAATTAAGTTCGTATGATGAGGTACCACTGTATTGCTAAGCAAGACATTTGCTAAGTGAGTTTTGTGCCCGCTTTATGACTTTCCTTGGTGCAGTTGCTAAATGAACCATTTGCAGTTGATAAGTTAGTAACCCAGTTGTTAAATGTATCTGCTTATGCGTTGACTTTGCTTGTCTGAAAACTGCAAAAAGTGATCCTGTGTGTTAAGGAGTGTGCAGAGTGTTGTGTCCAGAGGACATTTTGGTAATGTTACCCGCCCCTTATCCTTGGGCGGGAAAATACAGAGACCCGATTGGTTAGCTCAGCCTGGCAGCAGGGGTTATAAATAGCTGCCAGGCACAGCCATGTTGTTGTAGTAGTAATTAGTCTGAGGTTAGTAACCGTTACCTATTTGCTGTGTTCCAATAAACGTTTCAACAATTTCCAGGACTACTGCTGTCTTATTCAACAGATCTTACAACTGGCGACGAAGAAGTGACTTACTCTCGCGTACATAACAAGGTACAAATATCCCCTTCTTTTTTTCTCCTACCGCCTGCCTCTGCCACCACTGATAACTCCAACCAAGGAGAAACGGTCGCCCGTATTCGCACCACCAACACCCGGCGCCTCACACTTGCCCATGGGACCAACCAGCGGAACACGCCGACACAACACAGAGTTATCTCTGAGTGGTCAAAGATACACATACACAGAGGAAATGTGGAGGTCTAGCCGATATCCAGCTGGTAGCTCAGAGATACAATTCAGTAATACACTCAAGATACACTCAGTATATAAAATATTATTTACTTTGGCAAACATCTTAGTCAAGAACAATCCTAGTCATACACAGTTAAATCAATCAATAACTTTCAATACATATATAATACTATAAGTTACTTGTCCAGCTTACAAATACATAAAACATCACTTGAACACACAGTTCTTACTATAGCATAGTCACAAAGACAAAACAGAAATAGCAGAGAATAACTGAGAGAGAGAATCACTCCTCTGGCTCCCCCTTATGGCAATCCGTAGCACTAGCTTTTAAAGCAATAGTGTTCTAATATATATAAGCATAGGTTGTTGGTTTATTTTATATGTTGCCAAGCCCAACTAAATATATGCATAGTACAGTGGTACCTCTACCTAAGAATGCCTCTACTTACGAACTTTTCTAGATAAGAACCGGGTGTTCAGGATTTTTTTTGCCTCTTCTGAAGAACCATTTTCCACTTACAAACCCGAGTCTCCGAAACTGTAACTGGAAAAGGCAGGGAGAAGCCTCCGTGGGGCCTCTCTAGGAATCTCCTGGGAGGAAATGGCCAGAAAAGGCAGGAAGAAGTCTCCATGTGGCCTCTCTAAGAATCTCCTGAAAGGAAACAGGGCCTCCACCCTCCCTGTGGTTTCCCCAATGGCATGCATTATTTGCTTTTACATTGATTCCTATGGGAAAAATGGCTTCTTCTTACAAATTTTTCTACTTAAGAACCTAGTCATGGAACGAATTAAATTCATAAGTAGAGGTACCACTGTACTAACAACGTGACCATGCAACATTGCAACCCTTCATAAATGCGAGTCACTTGCCAAAGCCCTAATTTTCATCGCATGAGCACGGGAATTCTGCAAACATCCAAAATGCAAATAACGATTATAAGTCCCTTTTTAGTGTCATTGTAACTTTAAAAGGTCTCTAAATAAACTGTTGTAAGTTGAGGATGGCCTGTAGGAGATTGTTAAGTAGCTGTCAGTCTGACCGCAACTTAAACCTCTAAATGAAAATGATACTTGGCTCCATTTGTTGAGAAAGGTATACCATATAAAACACACCTCCCCACCCAAAAGAGGGTGGAAATGTCAGTGCATCTTATACATTGAATACAGCCATTTTTAGCCCCCCAAAGCCCTGCCCCTACATCCCATTTTTATGAAAAATTGGCCCATTTTTCCGCAAAAAATTGGTTGCATAGAGGGTTTGGAAGGGCTGCAGAATGCTGCTGGGGGCTGGGGGAAGGCAAAATCACCCCCTTTCTTGTGAAAAAATGGGTGAAAAAATGGGCTGGGTTTTTTTTTGCAAAAATGGGGGCGTTTTTGGCTTTCCCCAGCCCCCAGGAGGACTTTGCAGGCCTCCAAAACTGTCTGTGCGGTGTTGGAAGGGAACATGGAGGTCTTTTAGTCCAATCCCCTGCTCGTGCAGGAAACCCTATATCTGTGATGGAGAACCTACAGCACGCGTGCCAGAAGTGGCACGCGGAGCCATATCGGAGGGCACGCGAGACTTTGCCATGTTTCAGCTCGCTGATTTCCGGCTTTGGGAAACACCGTTTCGCCCTCCGGATGTTTATTTATTTATTTATTTTTATTTATTTATTTTGTCCAATACACAATGAGGGTTTTAGTAGGTATATATCTATATACACATAGTAAAATACATGATGAAGGTTATAGAGGAGATATAGTAAAATATATCTAAGAAATAATAGAAAAGAAGATATTGTAATAGAACATATCAATGAAAGAATAGAAGAAGAGATATAGGAATAGAAGAAAGGTATAGGAGATATAGGAGAGCAATAGGACAGGGGACGGAAGGCACTCTAGTGCACTTGTACTCGCCCCTTACTGACCTCTTAGGAATCTGGATAGGTCAACCATAGATAATCTAAGGGTAAAGTGTTGGGGGTTTGGGGATGACACTACGGAGTCCGGTAATGAGTTCCACACTTCGACAACTCGGTTACTGAAGTCATATTTTTTACAGTCAAGTTTGGAGCAGTTAATATTAAGTTTAAATCTGTTGTGTGCTCTTGTGTTGTGTTTCAAAGAAGCTTCCCTGAAGCCCCGGAAACAAAAAAATCCCTCCAACGGACAACCCAGAAATTTGAGAAAACGCACTTCCGGTTTGACAATCTGTTGTTTTTTGCACTCTGGAGGGTTCAGGGAAGCTGTATAAATTCATTATTTTATTTCGAGAACAGCACCAGAAGTAAACTAAATAGGTCATTGTCGCTGCTCTGAAAATATTTCCTTGGGTAAAATACTTTCAGACATTAGTGCTTACAAACATTTTTTTTAAAAAAAACCTTTGTAGGATGACCGACTTTCTGCAGTTCGATATCGATTTTTACCAATCAAACTATGTTGCTGACAGTCAAGAGGAAAGCTCTGGAAGGACAGAAGGCGCTGGGAAAAAGTGAGACTATAAATTATTTTATTTTGGCATTAAAGCTGCATATTGTGTGTGTGTGTTTGTGTGTGTGTATGTACTCGTATATGTACTTGGGAGTCCCAAGATTGAGAACCACTGGTCTAAAGCATGGGTGTCCAATCTTGGCTATCACCAATCTTGGTGTGGACATAATAATAATAATAATAATAATAATAATAATAATAATAATAACAACAACAACAACAACAACAACAACAACAACAACAGAGTTGGAAGGGACCTTGGAGGTCTTCTAGTCCAGTGTTTCCCAACCTTGGCAACTTGAAGATATTTGGACTTCAACTCCCAGAATTCCCCAGCCAGCGAATGCTGGCTGGGGAATTCTGGGAGTTGAAGTCCAGATATCTCCAAGTTGCCAAGGTTGGGAAACACTGCTCTAGTCCAACCCCTGCTTAGGCAGGAAACCATACACTACTTCAGACAAATGGTTATCCAACATCATCTTAAAAACTTCCAGTGTTGGAGCATTCATAACTTCTGGAGGCAGACTGTTCAGCGGATTAATTGTTCTAACTGTCAGGAAATTTCTCCTTAGTTCTAAGTTGCTTCTCTCCTTGTTTAGTTTCCACTCATTGCTTCTTGTTCTACCCTCATAGGCTTTGAAGAATAGCTCGACTCCTTCTTCTTTGTGGCAGCCCCGAAATATTGGAACACTGCTATCATGTCTCCCCTGATCCTTTTTTTCCCATTAAACTAGACATACCCAGTTCCTGCAACAGTTCGTCATATGTTTCAGCCTCCATCCTCTTGGTTGCTCTTCTCTGCACATTTTCTAGAGTCTCAATATCCTTTTTGCATCGTGGGAACCAAAACTGAATGCAGTATTCCAAGTGTGGCCTTACCAAGGCCTTGTAAAGTGGTATTAACACTTCACGTGATCTTGATTCTCTCCCTCTGTTAATGTAGCCTAGAACTATGTTGGCTTTTTTGGCAGCTGCTGCACCCGGCTGGCTCATATTTAAATGGTTGTCCACTAGGACTCCAAGGCCCCTCTCACATATTTTTCAGAATATAAGACACACCTCCCCCACCCCAAAAAAAGAGGGTGGAAATGTTGGTGCATATTATGGGGCTACATGGGGCTACCTTTGAAAAGTGTTTGGAAACTTCAGATCGTGCAGAATGTGGCTGCGAGAGCTATCGTGGGGCTTCCCAGATTCGCCCACGTTTCTACAACACTCCATGGTCTGCACTGGCTGCCGATCAGTTTCCGGTCACAATTCAAAGTGTTGGTAATGATCTTTAAAGCCCTACATGGCATTGGACCAGAATACCTCTGGAACCGCCTTCTACCGCATAAATCCCAGCGGCCGATAAGGTCCCACAGAGTTGGCCTTCTCTGGGTCCCGTCGACCAAACAATGTCGTTTGGCGGGCGCCAGGGGAAGAGCCTTCTCTGTGGTGGCCCCAGCCCTCTGGAACCAACTCCCCCGGAGATTAGAACAGCCCCCACCCTCCTTGTCTTTCGCAAGTTACTCAAGACCCACCCTTATCGCCAGGCATGGGGGAACTAAGACATCCCCCCCAGGCTTTTTATATTTCATGTTTGGTATGTATGTGCTGTATGGTTTTTAATTGTTGGGGTTTTTATATATTTTTTATTATTAGATTTGTCCCATTGTTACACTGTTTCTTATTACTGTTGTGAGTCGCCCCGAGTCTTTGGAGAGGGGCGGCATACAAATCTAATTAATAATAATAATAATAATAATAATAATAATAATAATATACTGTACCTGTGCAACTCCCATAAGCAGGCTGGGGAATTCTGGGAGTCGAAGTCCACAAGTCTTAAACCGGCCAGGTTTGGTGGAAGAAACCTTCACTTTTCCATGGGGGTCTTCTCATTCCACCTGTTTTGAATGCTTTTCTTTGTTCCTAGATTCCAGCCAGGCCCTTGGCCGCAATCTGATACTTATTCTTCTCAACCACTCGAAGGTCAAATCTTTCAACCCGCAGATGCTCCTCCGTTTCCATCCAACCGGGCTTATTCCGATAGTTTTGAGGAAGAGCTACCGTTGCTCGAAGGTACAAAACCAAAACAGTTATACCATTTGTGAAAAAAATTCATGAAATACAGTGATACCTCATCTTACAAACGCCTCGTCATACAAACTTTTCGAGATACAAACCCGGGGTTTAAGATTTTTTTGCCTCTTTTTACAAACTATTTTCACCTTACAAACCCACCGCCGCCACTGGGATGCTCTGTCTCCAGACTTCTGTTGCCAGCGAAGTGCCCATTTTTGCACTGCTGGGATTCCCCTGAGGCTCCCCTCCATGGGAAACCCCACCTCCGGACTTCCGTGTTTTTGTGATGCTGCAGGGGAATCCCAGCAGGGGAATCCCAGTAGCGCAAAAACGGGCACTTCGCTGGCAACGGAAGTCCAGAAGTGGGGTTTCCCAGCGAGGGGAGCCTCAGTGAAATCGCAGCATCGCAAAAACACAGAGGTCCAGAGGTGGAGTTTCGAGAACTTCGGTGTTTTTGCGATGCTGCGATTTTACTGATGCTCCCTTCCCTGGGAAACCCCACCTCCGGACTTCTGTTGCCAGCAAAGTGCCCGTTTTTGCGCTACTGGGATTTCCCTGCTGGGATTCCCCTGCAGCATCGCAAAAACACAGAAGTCCGGAGGTGGGGTTTCCCATGGAGGGGAGCCTCAGGGGAATCCCAGCAGCGCAAAAACGGGTGCTTCGGCTGGCAAAAGGGGTGAATTTTTACCCCTTAACCCCTTAACTGCTTTTCCATTGATTCCTATGGGAAACATTGTTTCATCTTACAAACTTTTCACCTTAAGAACCTCGTCCCAGAACCAATTAAGTTTGTAAGACAAGGTATCACTGTAATTCCACAGGAGCCAAGTGAACAGAAACAGACATTTAGTTTATTCTTTGATCAAAGCGCCTTCCTAGAGGAGAAGCCCAAGAAGGCAAGACTACATATCCAAACACCCAGTTTTATATGGCAAAACATCTTCTCTATCCTGTTTTGTACAAAACATATTTCAGCTGACAGCTAAAAGCTCATTTCTGCAAACATACGAAGTTACATAAGTATACAAAAGTTCATTGGATTATAAGATGTTATTTTGGTTATATAACAAAATATGGCTGCACTTATGTTCCTTTCTTTACAAGAATAAATCACCTATTTTCTTCATTATCTCAGATCATTTGTAGCTTCTGGCTGTTGAATATTTCTCACAGATTTGAGACCAACCAATAATTTTCTTATCTTCCTCTTGTTCTCAATTCTATATTCCCTCTGCCATGCTGTCTATATGGGGCTACCTTTGAAAAGTGTTCGGAAACTTCAGATCGTGCAGAACGCAGCTGCGAGAGCCATCGTGGGGCTTCCAAGATTCACCCACGTTTCTTCAACACTCCATGGCTTGCATTGGCTACCGATCAGTTTCCGGTCACAATTCAAAGTGTTGGTCATGACCTTTAAAGTCCTACATGGCATTGGACCAGATTACCTCCGGAACTGCCTGCTACCGCACAAATCCCAGGGACCGATAAGGTCCCACAGAGTTGACCTTCTCCGGGTCCCGTCGACTAAACAATGTCGTTTGGCAGGCCCCAGGGGAAGAGCCTTCTCTGTGGCGGCCCCGGCCCTCTGGAATCAACTCCCCCCCGGAGATTAGAACTGCCCCCACCCTCCCTGTCTTTCGTAAACTACTCAAGACTCATTTATACCGCCAGGCATGGGGGAGATGAGATATTCAGTCCCCCTAGGCCATTACAAGTTATGCATGGTACGTTTGTGTGTATGTTTTATAATAAGGGTTTTTAGTTGTTTTATTATTGGATTGTTACATGCTGTTTTTATCATTGTTGTTAGCCGCTCCGAGTCTACGGAGAGGGGGGGGCATACAAATCCAATAAATAAGTAAGTAAGTAAGTAAGTAAGTAAGTAAGTAAGTAAGTAAAGAAAGAAAGAAAGAAAGAAACAAAGAAACAAAGAAACAAAGAAAGAAAGTTCCCTAATACTATGAATTTATAAAGTACATAAAATCTTTACTTTGCTGAACTTTTACTGAAAATCAACGTATTTCTTTCTTTGATCTCATGCGTGGACGTCCTTCTGGCAGCAAAAGGGTCAGCTTTCAAGGTGAAATGCATTTAAAATTATGTTCAGTCCGAAGGTGCCAAATCAAATGAAATAAATAAATAAAAATAAAAAAACAGGGGAAGGGTATGTGTGGAAATTCATTTTAATTTAATTTAATTTAATTTAATGGACTTCTATGCTGCCCAATCCCACTGGGACTCAAGGTGGTTTGCAACGAAAATAGTACATACAATAAACAAGTCAAATAATTAGTAATAAGAACAAAAACCCATAGTACTGTAAACCCAAAAAGAATTAACCAATCGAATCCACAATTATACCAAACAGTTGCAGTGGGACGTGATAAGATGTTTAATTTTAATTTATTGTCTTGCATTTGTAACCCTGGACACATGTTTATGTTTGAAATGACAGCGCCCCTATTTGCATAGGGAATAAAGACATGAAATCATATTTATGGCAACTACATCATGCAGTTTATTGCCTCTAGATGACAGCATTTCAGTAAATTTTGCCTATCGGGTTCTATCACGTTGCCTTTCCCTCTGTATTTATATGGCATAATCAGGCATCGTGCTATGATGCCCATAATTAACAAAAACGCTTCTATCATTTTGTTTCATGTTTCATAATAAATTTTCAGAAGTTCTTTTCTAAGGGTCAATTATTCCAAAACTTGAGAAAGTTTTTATTTATTTTATTTATTTATTTTGTCCAATACACAATGAGGGTTTTAGTGGGTATATATATTTATACACATAGTAAAATACATGGTGAAGGTTATAGAGGAGATACTCATAGTAAAATATATTAAAGAAATAATAGAAAAGAAGATATAGTAAAAGAACATATCAATGAAAGAATACAAGAAGAGATATAGGAATAGAAGAAAGGAATAGGAGATATAGGAGAGCAATAGGACAGGGGACGGAAGGCACTCTAGTGCACTTGTACTCGCCCCTTACTGACCTCTTAGGAATCTGGATAGGTCAACCGTAGATAATCTAAGGGTAAAGTGTTGGGGGTTTGGGGATGACACTATGGAATCCGGTAATGAGTTCCACGCTTCGACAACTCGGTTACTGAAGTCGTATTTTTTACAGTCAAGTTTGGAGCGGTTGATATTAAGTTTAAATCTGTTGTGTGCTCTTGTGTTGTTGTGGTTGAAGCTGAAGTAGTCGCCGACAGGCAGGACGTTGCAGCATATGATCTTGTGGGCAATACTTAGATCTTGTTTAAGGCGTCTTAGTTCTAGACGTTCTAGGCCCAGGATTGAAAGTCTAGTCTCGTAGGGTATTCTATTTTGAGTGGAGGAGTGAAGGGCTCTCCTGGTGAAGTATCTTTGGACATTTTCAAGGGTGTTAATGTCTGAGATGCGATATGGATGAGCTCAGCAGATCTACTCTGGTACACAGCTGCTAAGTTTTGATATTCCAAAGAATATAAAATACGGGCGAGAATCATCGAAATCTCGCTCTCATGCACATCTGCGCATGATATTTCATGGGCTGTGCATGTGCAGAAGCTGAATCTCATGCCAACAGGCACGTGCATGCCCACTGGACATGCGCATGCCCGCATTGACCTCAGAGGGCACATCGGTAGCGTCGAAGACGAGGAGCACCTCGCTGGGCGGGAGACCAAATTAAAATGTTCAATTATCTTATGCGTCATTAGAACATCACAGCCAGCTGATTATTTTTCTCTTTTGTTCCTCAACATTCCTGGTGAACCATTACACAAGGACTTCTTTCCCCTTACACAATGATGTTTTTTCCCCCCTGTTTTCTTTTGCAGAGCTGGGCATCAACTTCCACCACATTTGGCAAAAAACATTAACCGTGCTGAACCCTATGAAGCCGGCTGAAGTCAGCATTATGAATGAGACAGACCTGGCTGGGCCTTTGGTTTTCTGCTTGGCCCTGGGGTCAACATGGCTCTTGGTATGCTAAAGGTCTCTGCTCTAAGCAAATGTATCTGTCCAATCATGGACTCCAATATTATAGTTTTGCTGATAATGAAAAGCAAGGGAGACTACTATAGATGTATTTCAGGCTTATTTGCCTTCATCAGGTAGCCATACACTTACTGGGATTACGCACACACACACACACACACACACATACAGTGGTACCTCTACTTAAGAAAATAATTCATTCCGTGACCAGGTTCTTAAGTAGAAATGTTTGTTAGAAGCAATTTTTCCCAGAGAAATCAATGTAAAAGCAAATAATGCATGCAAAACCAGAATGCAGCTGCGAGAGCAGTCATGGGCTTCCCTAGGTATGCCCATGTTTCACCATCACTCCGCAGTCTGCATTGGCTGCCAATCAGTTTCCGGTCACAATTCAAAGTGTTGGTTATGACCTTTAAAGCCCTTCATGGCATTGGACCAGAATATCCCTGAGACCGCCTCCTGCCGCACGAATCCCAGCGACCGATTAGGTCCCACAGAGTGGGCCTCCTCCGGGTCCCGTCAACTAAACAATGTCGGTTGGCGGGCCCCAGGGGGAGAGCCTTCTCTGTGGCGGCACCGACTCTCTGGAACCAACTCCCCCCGGAGATCAGAACTGCCCCTACTCTTCCTGCCTTCCGTAAACTTCTCAAAACCCACCTTTGCCGTCAGGCATGGGGAAACTGAACATCTCCCCCTGGGCCCGCTGAATTTATGCATGGTATGCTTGTGTATGTGTATGTTAGTATAGGGGTTTTTTAAAACTTTTAATATTTTAATTAATTGGATTATGTATTGGATTGTTTTTTCACTTGTTGTGAGCCGCCCCGAGTCTTCGGAGAGGGGCGGCATACAAATCCAAATAATAAATAATAAAATAATAATAAAACCATTAGGAAAGAAATAAAAGCTTGGAATTTGGGTGGGAGGAGGAGGAGGAAGAAGAAGAGGAGGAGGACAGTTGCTGCTGAAGGAAGAAGGTGAGGTGAGGGGAATAAAAAAAACCTCCATAATTTTAAGGCTTAACAAAAAAGAGACTCTGAGACGGCGAGGAGGAGCACGTGCCTCCCATAGCCCCGGTGCGAGGCTGCCTCCCATATACTGCACCAGAGAGAGAAACCCAGGTGGGCGAGAGGGGGGAACCTCCCGCTCCTTTGACTGAAAGGCGGCTGCTGCTGCTACCTGCTTCCCCTTCCTTCCCATGCTGAAGGGCTCCCCTCTCCTCCCACTCGTTTGCTTTGTAGCTGGCGCCTTTCCTTCACTGTGGTGACTCCTCGGTTTGGCTGAAGCCGGCTGGAGCAAAGTGCCCCCTTTTGCCTTTCCACACGCAGACGCTCCGGGAGGCAACCTTGCACCGGGTGTGTGGGAGGCAGCGCGAGGGAATCATGAACCTGGGGTCTCGGCCTTGTAAGTGCCATTTCTGCCTTTTGGCAGCTCTGTGTGATCATGCTTTAAGAAGAGGATCCACCTCTTCTTCCTCATCACTGCTTTGAGGTGCTGGAAGTTCTGAAGGCCACGGCTGAACCTCTTTCCTCTGGCACCAAGTCCTCGCCGTCTTCTCCACCACCATCCTTGGGTGTTGTCTCAGATGGGATCCCCTACCAGCTGCATGAGCCCCTGGCGGGTCACAACAGAAAGAGAGCCAAGAGAGGAGAGAAAGAGGGATGGGGAGAGACAGGCAGGGAGAGAAAGAGAGAGAAAGAGGGAGAGGGAAAAGGGGAGAGAAAGAAGGGGAGAAAGAGAGAGAGGGAGAGAGAGGAAGAGGGAAAGGAAAAGAGTGCGAGAGAGAGAGAGTGCCAAGAGGGGAGAGAGGAAAAGAGAGAAGAAGAGGAAGAGACAGACAGGGAGAGAAAGAGAGAAAGAAAGAAAGAAAGAAAGAAAGAGTGAGAAAGAAAGTAAGAGAGAGCGAGAGAGAAAGAGAGCGAGAGCGAGAGAGAAAGAGAGAGAGAAAGAAAGAAAGAAAGAGTGAGAGAAAGTAAGAGAGAGAGAGAGGGAAAGAAAGAAAGAGTGAGAGAGAAAGTAAGAGATAGAGCGAGAAAGAGAGCGAGAGAAAGAAAGAAAGAAAGAGAGAGAGAAAGTAAGAGAGAGAGAGAGAAAGAAAGAGTGAGAGAGAAAGTAAGAGAGAGAGAAAGAAAGAAGGAAAGAAAGAAAGAGAGAGAGAGAGAGACGGGGGGACAGAAAGAGAGAGAACAAGAGAGGGATAGAAAGAGAGAAAAAGTGAGTGAGAGAGAGAGAAGGATCATCTCATTGGCCTCATCTTGGATGGGATCCACCACCAGCTGCACGGTTACTGGCAGGTCACAACACTTAACAACAGAAATTTGGGGTTCAGATGCAGTTGTATGTCGAGGATCTCCTGTATTGAAAAACAGGACAGCCTTTCTTCTCTAACTCAACCACCTTGCTCTTTTCTTTGTTGATTTCTGCAGGCAGGGAAAGTCCATTTTGGCTATGTCTACGGCACCAGTGTGATCGGCTGCCTAGCAATCCACGCTTTGTTGAATTTGATGAGCGTTGTAGAGGTTTCCCACGGCTGCGTCGCAAGTGTGCTAGGCTACAGTCTGTTGCCCATGGTCATCTTGTCTACCTGGGCTGTGTTTTTCTCCTTACAGTAAGTAGCCTCTGTTAGTACAAGGTACATGGTTGTTAGGGATTGCCATTGTAAACGGCATATTGTACACTTGTACTAAACTTGTAGTTAAAGAGTTAATGTGCACTCAAAGAGTTAACTTGTACTTGAAGAGTTAATATTCAAGGCTGTTTCATCACTTCCTCATTGAAGCTATAGAAGCTCTTTATTCAGCTCAGTCACTTCCTTTACTCTTTACTTTTCACTTTGCCTGAGAGAGGGGGAGGTGTGTTTACGCTTCGTGCGTATCTTCTTGTATTAGCTTCGTGCTTATTATCTACATTGTATTTTGCTTTGTGCTTCAATCTTGTAATTGCTCAGTGCTTATTATTCTGTATTTGCTTCGTGCTTATTCTGGATTGTTTATATTTTGTTTATATGTAAATAATACTTATTTAACTAAGTCTGTGTCTTGGCTTTATCACACATCCACACTCTGTTAAAATCCTCTGCTCAGTTATGTCGAAGGTTTCATAGCCTAGCTATACCGAGACAAACCAACAGCCTCTGAAAATGTTGTGAATGGAAAGAACTGGTGTTTGTTCAGACGTTTCGTGACCCAGCTAGTGAACATCAGCAGAGCTAGAAGGGAGTGTGGCTGGCAGAGAAAAGTAGTAAGACTATAGGATCCTCAATGTCCTCTGAGCTGGATTGTTTTCCTGCAGACATTTCATGACCCAATTCTATAATATCATCAGTATTAGAAGGGAGTGTGATTTGCAGAGAGAGAAGGAGAAAGACTATGGGGTCCTTGACGCACTCTGAGCTTAGTGGTTTTCTTGCAGACGTTTCGTGACCCAATGAGGCAAGAGCATCAGTGCTAGAAGGGGGTGGGATTTGCAGAAAGGAGGGGGTAGGAGGACTGTGGAGTCCTTGGTGCTCTTTGAGCTTGGTAGTTTCCTTGTAACTTTGAACGGCCACTAAATGAACCGTTGTGAGTTGAGAACTACCTATACTTTTATGAGCATTTTCCTTGGGGTCACACGCCCCTCTGGCATTGTTCCACCCCTCCAGGGGGGCCGTGCCCCACTATTTGAGAAGCACTACATTAATTTCTTTATAAACATAGTAACATATGAATTTACAGTATCATTAGCAGAGTTCTTCAAGCAGTTACCAATAGCAGAGAACAGTTAGTTTCATTTCAACAGAGCAGTACAGAGAGGACAGAGAACAGAGGAGGTGTGGTCATATGCTGTGGCAACACGGAGTTCCCTACAATCTGCAGGGAATCCCGATATCCATGTCACTGGGTGGGTGGGGGGTCTGGTTCCGTTGGAACTGGACCAGAACCACATTGTAGGGATGGGGAAGAAGTGGGACACTGTTGGTGACCTGGGAGGGGTTGGCAGAGGAAGCCGGCATAGAGCCCTCTACTGGAAAATGGCTTCAAACAAGCCATCCAAGCCACGGCATCCACAAGTGGTCTGTTTGACATGATTGAAGATCGGAGGAGGTCACCTGGGAAGGAAAATACAAGAGTGTGCTGGAGAGTAAGAAGACGTTAGTAAATAGAAGCTGGTGAATGCTTTTTCATCGATAGAAGCTAAATGGATTGTTTAAAAAGAAACTTAAGAGGAACAAAAGAACAGGAAAATTTAAAAAGCGTCTCTCTAGCCTACAGAGGATCATAGAGTGGGTATAATGCAGTACTGCAGGCCACTAAAGCTGACTGCTAGATCTGCAGGTCAGCGGTTCAAATCTCATCACCGGCTCAAGGTTGACTCAGCCTTCCATCCTTCCAAGGTGGGTAAAATGAGGACCTGGATTGTAGGGGCAATATGCTGGCTCTGTTAAAAAGTGCTATTGCTAACATGCTGTAAGCCGCCCTGAGTCTAAGGAGAAGGGCGGCATTAAAAAAAATGAATCAACCAACCAACCAACCAACCAACCAACCAACCAACCAACCAACCAAATAAATAAATAGAGTAATTGGAGAAGTGGTTAGCTTTCATTGGCTGACTTAGTTACTATGCCTATTCATTGGCTGATCTTGTTACCATTGGCTCTCCAAGTTCATGAATATCTTAACACATTGATTGAGTAGATTTATCTATAGAGTTAACTGGAAATTAACATGGGGTCTTCATTCTTTGCTCCTGATATCACCTGAACTGTTCTTCTTCTTTCAGAGGGGTCCTTGGGACTCTGGTGGCTCTGATCTTTATTGGATGGTGCAGCCTCTCAGCCTCCAAAATCTTCGCTTCCACGTTGGCTATGGAAGGGCAACAAGTTTTGGTGGCTTATCCTTGTGGTTTACTCTATGGACTTCTGGCCCTCATCACCATTTTCTGAGCTTTGCTGGCATCAAGTCTGCGGAGAGGGACGGCATACAAATCTAATAAACAAATAAACCAACCAACCAACCAACCAACCAACCAACCAACCAACCAACCAACCAACCAACCAACCAACCAACCAACCAATCGCCGGAGGTTACTACATCCTTTCTCTACTGCAGTGGTGGGGAATTACATCACTTTAAACATGCCTGGGATAAACATATATCCATCCTAAGATAAAATACAGAAAATAGTATAAGGGCAGACTAGATGGACCATGAGGTCTTTTTCTGCCGTCAGACTTCTATGTTTCTATCACTTTTGTTGACTTAAGGATTTCAACTCCCAGAATTCCTGGGGCAGCATGGGTGCCATCACCACCGTGCCATCGCTCTGCTGTACATTTCATTCCCAGAGCACTGTCTCATCTTTTCTCATCTTCCCATCTTTTTTCCTATCTTCTTGTGTTGGTTTTTTTTAATGATTTATCCATTGTGGTTTATAATTTATTGTTAGGACTCTGTTCATAATTGTTGGGTTGCCAATATATTGGCTGCAGATATTGCAGACTGCCAAAAGAGGGAGCTAGAGCTTATTTCTCCAAGTCACCCTCTCTGTTTCTCTTTGGCTATTCACTTTTTGTTCTGCATTTTCTCTGTATTGTAGTTATGTATTACAGCTAAAATGTGTTGAAGCTTGATATCTTTGTTTGTTGATTATGACAAAGACAGCTGGTAAGAACGACTGTGTACTGTAATATTTGGATTGTTATTCTGACTTATTATGTGTATGATTTTAGACTGTTTATCTGAATATGTTATTTCTCAAAATAAACTTTAATTCAAGTTAGTATATCTGTGTGTGGCTGAGTAGTTATTCACAACTAATCTCAATCTAAACGTTCCTGTGTGTGTGCAACCTTGGTAAACAAGGATTACTCTGCTGATACATTAACACTTATGATTAATGATTTTATCTAGTGTTTAGGAGTTATGAGCTATCACTTGCTGTTTGTATGTCTATGGAGATTCTTAGTCATCCAGGTTGTGGTTGCGCCAAAGTTGCTTTTTCAAGAGGCAACTGGACATTTTGTGTTTTTTTTCCTTTTGAAGTTGTTTCACTTCTTATCCAAGAAGCTGAAGAAGACCTGAAGAAGCTTCTTGGATGAGAAGTGAAATGTATTCAAAGAAAAACCAGAAAGTCCAGTTGCTGTTTATGCATACAGTATATTGAGAGCTTAAGTACTGGAGATAAATTCTTGGGTGTCCAATCACTTGGCCAATACAGAATTCTGTTCAGTTCTGTTCAATTCAGTTTGGTTCAGTTCTACCCCACCTTACTCTAACCTACCCTATCTACCCTATCTTACTCCACCCTACTCTACCCTATCTTTCTCTACCATATCTTACTCTAACCTATCCTGTCTTACTCTACCCTACCCAACCTTACTCTATCATACTCTACCCTATCTTACTCTACTCTACCCTACCTTACTCTACTCTGCCCTATCTTGGTCTACCCTACTCTAACCCATCTTTACCTACCCTACATTATTCTACCCTACTTTATCCTACCTTACTCTACCCTATCCTACCTTACTTTACCCTATCCTACCCAACCCAACCTTACTCGACCATACTCTACCCTATCCTACCTTACACTACCCTACCTTACTCTACCTACTCTACCCTACCTTACTCTACCTACCCTATCTTATTCTATCCTTCTCTACCCTATCTTACTCTACTCTACCCTACCTTACCCTACTCTACCTTACCCTACCCTATCCTACCTTACTCTACCCTTCCTTACTCTACCCTACTCTACTCTACCCAATCCTATTCCTTTGTTGCTTTGCATGTACATGGAGAGTTCTGCACCAGAGGCAAATTCCTTGTGGGTCTAACAGCAGCTGGCCAAATAAATTATTCAAATAAAGTTGCCAACTCTGGTCTAACTGCTTGTATAGATGACTAGCATGTGCATGGCAGTCATTTACTATATGTGAGTAGCATGCACAGCAACAAGTTCAAGCCTGGAAATTATCACGAAAGAGTCTTGGAAAAGGGGGAAAGAGAGAGAGAGAGAGAAAGAGAGATAGAGGAGGGAGGAGGGAAGGAGGGAGGGAGATCACGGTATCAATTTCTGTAGCCATCCATTTGTTCTCCTTAATGGTGTTCTCTTCTCTCTGCCTCCGATACGCATTAAACTTCATTAAGAATACAAGATTATACGATTTACATTTTATTTCCCTAATGGATGAAAATGAAATATAAGCAGGAAGAGAATGCTGGTAATTGCAGAGTGGAGGCTTTAAAGCTGTAGATGTTTGCTTTAAAAGCATGAAAAGATGAAGGGGTGGTTTGATTGTTGTTTGTTTTTATAAAAGTGCATATAAACATTTTACAAAGTGCAGGGAAAATAATACTGATCTTTAAAAGAAACCAGGACAGTATAGTGGTACCTCTACTTAAGAACTTAATTCGTTCCGTGACCAGGTTCTTAAGTAGAAAAGTTTGTAAGTACTGTAGAAGCAATTTTTCCCATAGGAATCAACGTAAAAGCAAATAATGCGTGCAAAACCATTAGGAAAGAAATAAAAGCTTGTAAATTGGGTGGGAGGAGGAAGAGGAAGAAGAGGAGGACAGAGGAAGAAGAGGAAGAAGGTGAGGTGAGGTGAGGGGAATAAAAAAAATCTAAAACTTTAAGGCTTAAAAAAAAAAAGAGGGACTCTAGGGCGGTGAGGAGGAGCATGCGCCTCCCATCTGGACTGCCAAAGCTTCCTTAAGCACCACCGAAAGACTCCTCTGGCAGCCCAGAAAAGCCCGAGATGGCTGGGATTAAAGGGGGAATGGCAAGAAACTGGCTGGGTCTTCATACCGCTCTCAAATTTCTAGGGAATTTTTTTCCGGGCTCGTGTTCTAAAGTAGAAAATGGTTCCTAAGAAGAGGCAGAAAAATCTTGAACACCCGGTTCTTATCTTGAAAAGTTCTTAAGTAGAGATGTTCTTAGGTAGAGGTATGACTGTTTTCGGAGGGAAGACTCTGTAGTATCACAGTACAGTAGTCCCTCGCTATATCGCGCTTCACCTGCCGCGGCTTCACTT
Organism: Erythrolamprus reginae; assembly: GCF_031021105.1. NCBI lineage: Eukaryota > Metazoa > Chordata > Lepidosauria > Squamata > Dipsadidae > Erythrolamprus > Erythrolamprus reginae. Next base: position 13,466,222 of record NC_091956.1, read on the forward strand.
CATCGCGGGTTTTGAAGTCAGCTTCATTTGAATGATTTTGCCATACAAACAAGCGCTAGAATCCCCCAGCGGGACTCCCAAATGATGAGTGGGGCAGGGACTGAGCTCCGGCGGAGGCCCGTCCCCTCGTTCAATCCCCCTCGCCAGCGCTAGAATCCCCCAGCGGGACTCCCAAATGATGAGCGGGGCAGGGACTGAGCTCCGGCGGAGGCCCGTCCCCTCGTTCAATCCCCCTCGCCAGCACTAGAATCCCCCAGCGGGACTCCCAAATGATGAGCGGGGCAGGGACTGAGCTCCGGCGGAGGCCCGTCCCCTCGTTCAATCCCCCTCGCCAGTGCCGAAAGGAAAAAAAAGAAAGGAACGCGACGCGGCGGGGATTTCCAGACTGGGCTCGAGGGCGGAAGAGGAAGTGCTCGAGGGCGGAAGAGAGAGAGAGAAAAAAGAAACAGCCGGGGCAGCTCACCAGGGACTTTACAGCCGGGGCAGGGCAAAAAACACAACATTTGGCCGAACTGCTGCAAAGAACAGAGTAAGTAGTAGTGGGGGGGAAAGGTTAGCCGGCAGTTGCTCGCCTCCAGGCATCCGGAGCTGGTGGGAAGGAGGATAAATTCCCCATCGCGGATTTCACCTATCGCGGCAAGGTCTGGAACGTAACTCCCGCGATAGGTGAGGGATTACTGTATTACAAATAGGGCATGGATAGCCTAGAGAAAAGGAGGGCCAGAGCGGACATGATAGCAGTCTACAGGTATACGAGGGGTTGCCACAGAGAGGAGGGGACCACTTTATTCTCCAGAGCACCGGAGGGCCGGACGAGGAACAACGGCTGGAAGCTGACCAAGGAGAGATTCAACCTGGAAATAAGGAAGAACTTCCTGACGGTCAGAACGATCAACCTACCAGCGGACGTTGTGAACTCCAATACTCTGGACATTTTAAAGAGGAAATTGAACTGCCATTTGGCTGGGATGCTATAGGGTTCCTGCTTAGGCAGGGGGTTGGACTTGATGACCCGCATGGTCCCTTCCAACTCTATCAATCAATCAATCAATCAATCAATCAATCAATAAATAATATATTGATTGATGACCAACAAGCAAATATCGGGATATCTAGTAACATCAGATGCATCACTAGAAGGCAAACATCACAAAACTGCATCTGACGTATTGTGGCCGTATCACGTGGGGGAATTCACCAGAAAAAGCAGGTTTGTTGGGAAGAGTTAGCATCAAAGAAATCCAGAGGTTAAGAGGTCTAGAGGTTAAAGCTACTGCATTACAGGCAGACTTCCCAGGTTCAAATCCCAGTAAGAGTATGGCTAGCTGATGACCGCAAAATAGCTTGAAATAAATCTATACTTGTCTCCCTTCCTTTTCATTATCAGCAAAAACACACACACACACACACACATATATATGTATATATACTGCTCAAAAAAATAAAGGGAACACTCAAAGAACACATCCTAGATCTGAATGAATGAAATATTCTCACTGAATACTTTGTTCTGTACAAAGTTGAATGTGCACAACAGCAGGTGAAATTGATTGTCCATCTATGTTGCTTCCTAACTGGACAGTTTGATTTCACAGATGTTTGATTTACTTGGAGTTATATTGTGTTGTTTAAGTGTTCCCTTTATTTTTTTTGAGCGGTATATATCAGCATTTTAAAAAAATAATATTAAAACCACACTTTTCTCTGAAATGCATTCCTTTGAGACTCTTCTTGTCATTTTTATAATAAATTGTTATTATAATGTGTCACAGTTATGTCAGTATAAAGGAGCCATTTTAGAACAGACCTAAATAAATAATGCTATGGTATGTCACATCTGAATAAATGAATATTTTTCACATGCCACCATGGTGATTCTGACACCCTATCAGAAGGCATGATTTATTCATATTGCTACAATAAACAAACAAAAATATTGGAAAGGTAATGCATCAGAATCCACGATCATGTTTACCTAACGTTTATCTATTAGATTTACTTAATCAATTCAACTTCAACTATTCTATTAGACTGACTTACTCAGTTAAACTTAAAATTCCCCAAATCAGAGATAAAGACTGAATTTCTATAAAGCCATGGAGGTACAGTGGTACCTCTACCTAGGAACGCCTTTACTGACAAACTTTTCTAGATAAGAAGATTTTTTTTGCCTCTTCTCAAGAACCATTTTTCACTTACAAACCTGAGACTCCGAAACTGTAACTGGAAAAGGCAGGGAGAAGCCTCCGTGGGGCCTCTCTAGGAATTTCCTGGGAGGAAACAGGGTGGGAAAAAGGTGGGGAGAAGCCTCCATGGGGCCTCTCTAGGAATCTCCTGGGAGGAAACTGGGCTTCCACCTTCCCTGTGGTTTCCTCAATCACACGCATTATTTGCTTTTACATTGATTCCTATGGGAAAAATGGCTCCTTCTTACAAACGTTTCTACTTAAGAACCTCGTCACGGAATGAATTAAGTTCATAAACGGAGGTACCACTGTAACTCATTGTGCCAGATCAATCAGTTCGATCTGTTCGGAGTCAACATTGGTAAGCAAAGTTTGCCCATGATTTCTGCATCACGTTGTGAAATCCATATTGTTTACACCAGTGATTCCCAACCTTGGCCACTTGAAGATATTTGGACTTCAACTCCCAGAATTCCCCAGCCAGCGAATGCTGGCTGGGGAATTCTGGGAGTTGAAGTCCAAATATATTCAAGTGGCCAAGGTTGGGAAACACTGGTTTACACCATCCTATTAAATTGGTTTTAAAGAAGTTAGAAGAGAATATTTGTAGCTCAGGATTGAACCTGGTGATCCTTGGTGTTCTCTGAGCTTGATGGTTTTATTCTAGGCTTTTCATTTCCAAACTACCACATTTTTCGGAGTATAAAGTGCACCAGAGTATAAGACGCACCTTAGTTTTTTGGGAGGAAAAGAGTGCGGAGGCGCATCGGGCGTGCACAGCTGTGCACGCATCACAGCTGTGCACGCATCCAAGGGCATGGGGTGAGGTATCATCAATACGCCTATGATACCCAGTTATACATCTCCACCCCATGTCCAGTCAACGAAGCAGTGGAAGTGATGTGCCAGTGCCTGGAGGCTGTTGGGACCTGGATGGGTGTCAACAAACTCAAACTCAACCCAGACAAGACGGAGTGGCTGTGGGTCTTGCCTCCCAAGGACAATTCCATCTGTCCGTCCATTACCCTGGGAGGGGAACTACTGACCCCCTCAGAGAGGGTTCGCAACTTGGGCGTCCTCCTTGATCCACAGCTGACATTGGAACATCATCTTTCGGCTGTGGCGAGGAGAGCGTTTGCCCAGGTTCGCCTGGTGCACCAGTTGCGGCCCTATTTGGACAGGAAGCCACTGCTCACAGTCACTCATGCCCTCATCACCTTGAGGTTCGATTACTGCAACGCTCTCTACATGGGGCTACCTTTGAAAAACGTTTGGAAACTTCAGATCGTGCAGAACACAGCCGCGAGAGCTGTCGTGCGGCTTCCAAGATTCACCCACGTTTCTTCAACACTCCATGGCTTGCATTGGCTGCTGATCAGTTTCCGGTCACAATTCAAAATGTTGGTTATGACCTTTAAAGCCCTACATGGCATGGGACCAGATTACCTCCGGAACCGCCTGCTACTGCACGAATCCCAGCGACCGATAAGGTCCCACAGAGTTGGCCTTCTCCGGGTCCCGTCGACTAAACAATGTCATTTGGCGGGCCCCAGGGGAAGAGTCTTCTCTGTGGCAGCCCCGGCCCTCTGGAACCAACTCCCCCCGGAGATTAGAACTGCCCCCAACCTCCCTGTCTTTCGTAAACTACTCTAGACTCATTTATGTCGCCAGGCATGGGGGAGTTAAGATATTCCTTCCCCCTAGGCCATTACAAGTTATGCATGGTATGTTTGTGTGTATGTTTGGTTTTATTATAAGGGTTTTTAGTTGTTTTATTAATTGGATTTCTACATACTGTTTTTTATCATTCTTGTTAGCTGCCCCGAGTCTGCGGAGAGGAGCGGCATACAAATCCAATAAATAAATAAATTTCCTACTGGAAAATTGCCAAAATCTCGCTCTCTCTCGCGTCCTCGTGTGAGATTTTGCTTTCTGCACATGCCCAGAAGCCAAATCTCACGCCAATGGGTGCGCAGGTGCCCAGAACAGCCTCAGAGGACGCACCAATAGGAGGTAAGATGAGCCACCCTTCACTGAGCATGCACATGTATTCACCTTGGCCCTTCATGCACTCCGCTTATTCCAGTGTGAAAAAAATGTATTTTAAATGAAATTACCACGATTGTGAAAAATCAGCACAACGGGACAAGGCTGTAAGAACGTTTCATTATAGCCTGACATGAGCAAACAATACATTTCAATGTGCTGGGAAGCCGGTTTCTCTTTTATTATGTTGTATATATTTTTTTTTTAAAAAGAGAGAAATAGCTTTGTAAAATTCCATTGTTCCGTACATCATTTACAGGGATGTTTGATTCTTAAAATTGGCACTAAACTACCGCCCGTTCTCATCGCGGAAACCATGCTTTGCAAGAACGAAGGTAATTCCTAAATATATCTTGTGGAAAGCAGCATTCAATTGGCCCCTTGCAGTATTCAAAACACCGCCATTCCACCAGGAACGAATTTGCAACAAACAATATATCCCCAGGAAACGCATCCTCCTTGCAGAATGCAAAATATTACGCCAGAGTTAATGAGCATCATAAAACACGAGATGCTGCGGGATGAATGAAATATCGGAAAATGAACCTTTCTCCCAGCATTCCATCCATTGATTCCAACTTGCTTGAATCATTTGAGTGGTGGGCTCTTTGCATAGAGCTGCTAGGTTTGGTGGGGGTGGGTGGGGGAGTGACGTTTAAAATTTGCAACCTCATGCTTTCATACCTCTCTCCGTGGAAAGTTTTCAGTCTCAAAAGAGCACCGGAAGCCACAGAGGGGGAAATACAGTGGTACCTCATCATACAAACTTAATTGGTTCCAGGAGGAGGTTCATAAGGTGAAAAGTTCGTAAGATGAAACAATGTTTCCTACAGGAATCAATGTAAAAGCAAATAATGCGTGCAAATCCTTCAGGAAAATCCCAAAATTTAGAAGGGAGGTGAACAGAGGGCAGGGAGGAGCAGCTAAAGGGGGCGGGTGGAAGAAGCAAGGCTAGGCTAAAGGGTGAGTGGGAAGGAAGAAAGGCAAGGGGGGCGCCCCTCCCTTTTCTTTCTTCAAAAGACACCATTTCAGTGCCTCTGCAAGCAAGCTGTTCTCTGCAAAATCTTTCCTCCTGCAAGCCGCCCCTCCCTTTTCTTTCTTCAAAAGACACCATTTCAGTGCCTTTGCAAGCACCTTGTTCTCTGCAAAATCTTTCCTCCTCCAAGCCACCACTCCCTTTTCTTTCTTAAAAAGACATCCTTTCAGTGCCTTTGCAAGCACGTTGTTCTCTGCAAAATCTTTCCTCCTCCAAGCCGCCCCTCCCTTTTCTTTCTTCAAAAAAGGGGAAAAAAAGAAACCCCTTCATCCCAGCAGCAGCTGCTTGGGTTTGTAAGGTGAAAATAGTTCGGAAGAAGAGGCAAAAAAATCTTAAACACCAGGTTCCTATGTTGAAAAGTTTGTTAGAAGAGGCGTTCGTAAGATGAGGTACCACTGTATAAATACCATATTTTTCAGAGTATAAGATGCACCGGAGTCCATGGAGAGGGGCGGCATATAAGTTAAATAAACAAACAAACAAACAAACAAACAAACAAACAAACAAACAAATCGCACCTTAGTTTTTGGGGAGGAAAATAGGGAAAAGAATCTGTCTACCAGATATTAATCTGGCTAGCATCCTTAGTCTGGTCAGCTTCCGTACATTATTTTATCCCCTGGTTAGGGCTTTTAAAAACCTTATTTGGAGAGAGTAACAATAAAAGAGCTTGCAAGCCAGCAAGAGCTGGGAACATCATTATCACCTGGAAAGAAACATTCGGAGATAGTAGAGCAGTGAAAAAAAAAACCTGCAAAGACTTAGGGTTTGGAAAACATACTTCACAAAGAGTAACAATGAAAAAGCTTGCAAGCTGGTAAGATCTGGAAACATTGTTAGCACCTAGTTCTGGCTGGAAAGAAATTTATTCAGAGCAAGTTAGATCAATGAAAAATACCCTGCAAAGACTTAGGACTTGGAAAACTTTCTTTGCAGAGAATAACAATGAAATTATTTTATCCTCTGCTTAGGGCCTTAAAAAACCCTTATTCAGAGAGAGTAACAATGAAAGAGCTTGCAAGCCAGTAAGAACTGGAAAAACCATTAACACCTGGTTAGGGCTGGAAAGAAACATTCGGAGCAAGTAGAGCAATGAAAAAAAATGCAAAGACTTGGGGCTTGGGAAACATTCTTTGCAAAGACTAACAATGAAAGAACCTGCAAGGTAAGAGCTGGGAAGATCGTTAGCACCTAGTTAGGGCTGGGGGAAAAAAACTTTGGGAAAAAAAGGCTATATGCAGATTATAAGACACACCTGAATTTTCTGCCTCTTTTAGGCTCCAAAAGTACAGTAACAATTTAACAAACAAAACAACGATTTCACTCAACACAAAGAAACGTCAATCAGAATAATGAATCAGTGGAATGACTTGCCTCCAGAACAGAGGTGGGATTCAGCCAGTTTGGACCAGTTTGGGAGAACTGGTAGTAGTGACCTGCAGGTGGGCTCGTTCGCCCAGGCACAATCCAGTCCTATATTGCTGTATTTTTTATGGTGCAGGTATCTGTGGATGGTGTGCGCGACTGAATTGCCTTGGGGCGCATGCACATTTCCAGTGCTGGGCAAACCAGTTGTTACACTATGTGAACCCCACTTCTGCTCCAGATGTTTGTGGGTGCTCCATCACTGGAGGTTTTCAAGAAGAGACTGGACAGCTATTAAATTTTGTTGCAAAAATCAATTTCCAGAAGCACACACAGATAACTGATTCAGCTTGCTTACCATTAGTAGATTATTTCTTCTAGTAAACACAAGCAGGAGTTGGTTTCATTTCAGCAGAGCAGACAAGCCCAGAAAGCACAGAGTGGGCACAGAGTGCAGAGTGGAGAGCGCAGACTGAGCCATGCCCAGCATTTAAGCTTAAGTATTCAGTTTTGATTCTCTGCACAGACTCAGAAGTAGTTATCTCCTATTGGTTGACTGAGTTGCTATGCCGATTCATTGGCTGACCTTGTTACCATTGGCTCTCCTAGTTCATGAATAGCTTAACAATAACCATTTGTCTGAAAATCGGATAGGATCTCCTGCCTGAGCAGAGGGTTGGACTAGAAGACCTCCAAGGTCCCTTTCAGCTCTATTCGGATTAATTTTCGTAAAAAAGCCTTTAGCAAAGATCTTGTTTTTTTGCATTGTTCCATTGCTGGTTTTAAAATGCTATTTTTATCGCCCCCCATTTTAATTCAACATGCATTTTCCAGGGCTGCTTTTTATGACTTTTTATTGTTCTGGGCTCTCTTCCTGGTTTTATCTTTCTAGGGTTTTTTTTCTTTTTAAAATAACCTCGCAGTCCAGTAAAATGTACATAAAAAAACAACAACAGCAGCAACCAGGTTGCATATAAACCTTCTGCATAAACAAATAAAAAAGGAGTAATTAAGCCGCACAACGAAGCCAAAAAAAATTTAAAAAGGAAGGAAGAGAGGATTGAAACATTTAAATATGTTAAAGGGTTAAATAAGGTTCGGGAGGGAAGTGTTTTTAATAGGATAGGGAACACAAGAACAAGGGGGCACAATCTGAGATCAGTTGGGGGAAAGATCAGAAGCAACGTGAGAAAATATTATTTGACTGAAAGAGTCATAGATGCTTGGAACAAACTTCCAGAAGACGTGGTTGGTAAATCCACAGTAACTGAATTTAAACATGCCTGGGATAAACATGTATGCATCCTGTTCTGTCGGCTCTCTGGTAGACTCCTCCCAAAAAATGCACAGATACAATTTCAGATGTTTGAAAATTCAAAACAATGTTCTTTATACTGAAAATGCAAATAAACAGAACACTCTTTTTGTATAGCAAAGAGCACTCGTCTCCAAACAAACTGGTAATTTGTACAAGTCCCTTATCAGTTCTGTGATACTTAGCTTGCAGCTGTGAGGCAATTCACAGTCCTTCTTCTTTCACAAAGTGAAACACACTTTGCTCTGGTTTAGTTTCAAAGCGGGGAAAAATCAGCACACAAAAAGTCAAAGTCAGTAAAAGCAGTCATGAAACACAACGATCAGATAATCCTCCACAATGGCCAAACCCACAGGCTGCTATTTATAGCAGCCTCACTAATTACCACAGCCCCACACAACCACATGTTGCCTCATTTTCTTTGATAATAATCTCTCAGTTGTTGTTGCCTATGCATCGCTCTCCGCATGCGTGGCTGTATCATTAACTCTTGTTCTGAATCCAAGGAGGAGCTAGATATTTGATCTCCTTCTGAGCTGTCTGCCAGACTCTCCTCCTCCATGTCACTCATGTCTTCTTGGTCAGAGGAGCCTTCATCAGCAGATTCCACCGGGGGCAAAACAGGCCTGCAGCATGTGGAGGTTTTCCCCACATCCACAGTCCTTGGGGCAGGAGCTGGGCCAGACCTAACCACAACACATCCTAAGATAAAATACGGGAAATAGTATAAAGGCAGACTAGATGGACCAGGAGGTCTTTTTCTGCCGTCAATCTTCCATGTTTCTGTGTTTTCATTATCCTGCCCATTTGGTTTCCCCAAAGGCCAATATAGTTATCAGTTGCTTCATGATTAGTGTTTAGATCTCGCAGAAAATTCCAAACAGCCAGATGGCGATAATGTTTGAAGGCACAAAGCCAAATTCTCCCTGGATCTTCCTTGGAAGCTGTTGACAAATTAGAACTCCAGTTATTTTTTTTTCTAATCAAAGTAGTAACTGGGGTCAAGTAAGGCTCATTGGCCTGCCTGCAATCCTTATAAAACAGCTGTTCCCTCCTTTCCATAAATTATTGTTATTTGTCAATTCTATAAATGTAATACACTTTATGATACAATTCACTGGGCAACAGCAATTTCGTTGTCTTAAAGCTGTGACTTGTTTTCAACTAACCTTTGGCCTCTGGATCCAAAAATAACTATTTTAGGGGGGGGGGGAACGGTACCTCTTATATTCCGAAAAATATGGTAAATGCTTTACTTCTTGATCTCGGCTCAATAATGTTGTGGTTGGCTCTGGCCCAGCTCCTGCCCCAGGGAGTGGGGAGGTGGATGCAGGGGAAAATTCAACATGTCACAGGTCTGTGTTATTGCCGACGGAATCAGTTCAGAGTTTAGTTTCCTCGGACGAAGAAGAAGGTGGGAGTGACTCGGCAGAGGAGGGCTTGGCACACAGCCCAGGAAGTCAATCTCCCTTATCTTCCCTTGATTCAGACGATGACGTTTTGGACCCACGCAAGTGCAGAATTATGCGTAGAAGAGACCAACCAAGAACATATTACAGGAAATAAGGGAGGCCACCTGTGTTTGGGTGGGGCTCCAGTAATTAGGGCTGCTGCTATAAATAGCAGCATATGGGTTTGGCCGTTGTGGAAGAATATCTGATCAGAGTTCATCAGGAATCTTGTGTTGCTGGACTTTGTTGCTTTTTCACGGCTTTGAAACCAAAGCAGAGCAATGTGGAAGAAGAAGAGGTGTGAAGTTTCTTCACAGCTGCTAGCTAAGTACTTAATGACTGCTTAAGGGTAATTGTACAGACTACCCGGTTGTTTTGGGAAGAGTGCTCTTTGCAATACAAAAAGAGTGCTTTGTTTATTTTGAATTTTGTGATAAAGAACATTGTTTTGAATTTTCAAACGTGTGTGTGTGTGTCTGCAATTTGTACCCTTGAATTTTCAGGAGGCTCCTATCAGAGAGCCCGGCAGAACAAATAATAAATTGTAGTTCATCCAAGGGCAATCTTGTAATCTTTGGTATCTTGTCGGTCCATCTAATCTCTTTTCTTACTTTTCCCTACGTGACTCAACCTTGCCAGGCACAAGGTTCTTTTATTCAAGGTCATCATTTATCTCAATCTTATGGGCAAGTATTTGAGATTTGGCTTTTGTGCTGGTTCCTCTACTGAGTCATAAGAACATAAGAACATAAGAACATAAGAAGAGCCCGGCTGAATCGGGCCAAAGCCCATCGAGTCCAGCAATGGCCCACCAATTGTCCTTGTGGATCTTGAGCAGAAAGAGAAGGCAAGACCCTCTGAAGTGTTTGCTTGACAACCGCCGGCTGTGCTGTTAGCTATGCTGATTGGTGTCTCTATCCAGGGTGCTGATTGGACGTGTATGGCTAGTTACAAGTAAAGCGGGAAGCTAACTCGTTTGTGGATTGGTGGTTACCTCAGCCAGCCTGGAGTATTTAAAGGCTGGTATATTCTGTACGTTTAAGCCTGTGCCTGCCTTCTCTGGCATGTAACGTTTAATGTTAATAAAGGTTCTCGTTCCAACCAGGCCTCCGACTTTATACCCTCCCTTTCCCTCGACCCCCAACATTTGGTACTCTAGGGAATCCTGCCTGCCTCAACTAACATAGAGGCGGGACATGGACATACTTTCCAATAACCACCTATGATTCAATTCAATTCAATTTATTAGATTTGTATGCCGCCCCTCTCTGAAGACTCGGGGCGGTTCACAACAGTAATAAAAACAGTATAACAATGGAACAAATCTAATAATAAAATATATAAAAACCTCAACAATTAAAAACCATACAGCACATACACATCAAACATGAAATATAATAAGCCTGGGGGAAATGTCATAGTTCCCCCATGCCTGGCGATATAGGTTTGTAAGTAGAGGCGTTCCTAGGTAGAGGTACCACTGTATTTGTGTTGACCAGTAGCATATGTGGAAGCAACCCCCCCCACTATAATATTGCTCGCCTGCATTCTCTCACAAAATTTTGCTCCCTGAGCATCTGCAGAAGCAAAATCTCGCTGGGGCGCATGCATGTGCACTGGTGACATGGAACTGCCTGTGTATCATTCTGGTATCAGTGGGAAGTAGTAACTCCCCCTGCAGTTTGGTTATTTTCTTCCAACATGAAGATCAGAGTTTGGAGGGATACTGGAGGTCTTCTAACCTCCTGCTCAAACAGGACACCCTCTACCATTCCAGACAACAGTAGCTGTGCACTCACAACTTTTGAAGGCCAAGAAGTTGTTGGCTTTTCTCCTAGTTGGAACCTTGTTTCCTTTATTTATTTATTTTATTAATTGGATTTGTATGCTGCCCCTCTCTGAGGACTCGGGGCGGCTCACAACATAATAAAAACAGTATACAATATAAAATCCAATTAATGTAGTTAATAACTCTAAAAACACTGGAACATTAAAATCCTTCATTCACTTTCAACAACAGACATACTTCGCACTAATATCTAATCTAATGACCCTAGGCCTGGCGGCATAGATGGGTTTTCAAGTTCTTATGGAAGGCAAGGAGGGTGGGGGCAGTATGAATCTCTGGGGGGAGCTGATTCCAGGGCCGGAGCCCCCACAGAGAAGGCACTTCCTCTATGTCCTGCCAAGCAACATTGTCTAATTCAGTGTTTCCCAACCGTGGCAACTTGAAGATATTTGGACTTCAACTCCCAGAATTCCCCAGCCAGCGAATGCTGGCTGGGGAATTCTGGGAGTTGAAGTCCAGATATCTTCAAGTTGCCAAGGTTGGGAAACACTGGTCTAATTGACGGGACCTGGAGAAGGCCGAATTTATGGGACCTCACTGGTCGCTAGGACTCATGCGGCAGACGGCGGACCTGCAAGTAATCTGGTCCGATGCCATGTAGGGCTTTATAGGTCATAACCAACACTTTGAATTGCATCCGGAAACCCATTTGCAGCCAATGCAGTCCTACTTTAATGTTCTTCTTCACGAGGTTTAGTTCTTCATCATTCCTATTCATCTGCATTAAGTTCGCTTAATTGAATAGGATCTCCATTTGGGGCTTTGTTTTGTTTTAGGAGTCCTATCCCCATAATGGCTTCCCAGCATTGTAATATAAAACCCACGGTTAATTGCTGCAAATTTCCCAGCAGAATATGAAACATCCAGAAAGCCGCAGCTCCATTTGAAGGGAAGATTAACAGGATGGGAAGCAGTGAAAGGCTGCAAATTTTTTTACTATCACACTGTGGCCATGGCTTACTTCGTGGGTGTGGCTTGCAAATAAGGCGTGCGATTGGGGAAACCACAGGGAGGTTGGAGGACCGGAGGCCCTGTCTCCTCCCAGGAGACTCCTAGAGAGGCCCCATGGAGGTTCTCCGTGCCTTTTCTGGTTACGGTTTCGTAGGCTTGGGTATGTAAGTGGAAAATGGTTCTTGAGAAGAGGCAAAAAAAATCTTGAGCACCCAGTTCTTATCTAGAAAATTTCAGGCATTCTTTGGTAGAGGTACCACTGTATTTTTCACGAAGAGCACAAATTAAACTGAAACAATTAGGACTCTCGGTTTACATATCCCTGGAAACTCATTAGTTCAGTTTCATTTAACGGATCCTTGGGCTGATATTTCACTGGATAAACTATCTCATTGGGTGCCATCGGCTCCCAGTAATTGGGTCAATTTCTTTACCTCAGCTCAAGTTTTCTTTAGCCGGTGTTTGGAGAATCTGCATAATGAGATCCTTCCAGGTGGAAAGATTCTTGATCTTTTCCCTTCCCTTCCCTTCCCTTCCCTTTCTTTCCCTTCCTCATTCATTTCTTTCCTCTCTTTTCCTCCTCTCCTCTCCTCCCCTCCCCTCTCCCCTCCCCTCCCCTCCCCTCCATTCTATTCTATTCTATTCTTCTATTCCCACTTCCACTTCTACTCTATTCTATTCTATTCTATTTTTAGCCTCTCACTTCCACAGCTTATCAGAATCATGTCATATTCAACCTCATTTTCTCACCTGACCGGCCCATGAGAACAGGAGGTCTATCCGGTTGCCTTTTAGTCATCAATCTTTCATAGATGCCTACCTTTATTTATTTACTCGCTCTTCCAAGGCTTCGACCAAATGAACAGCCTCTCTACATAGGTTCCAGCCAGTGGGATTTGTCACTCTCTGAATGTAATTATTCTAGCCTGGATCATTATGAAAATGAGGCAGGGCTGGGCCACATCCTTGTGCCCATATAGTCACGGCCGGACTATTACTGACAGCTCCATCACAGGGTTAAGGAATGCTCCCATTACTGTGGTGACACCACTGACCTTTTCAGATGCCTTTTTAAAAACAAAATTATTATTATTTATGCATCGCATTGCATTTCACTGCCGTTTCTGAAGGAACACCACCTCCTTCTCCAAATAATATTTTCAGGCCAGCAATTTCTTTCAAATTTACTTCCCTGCAGATTTAGCCCTCTTGTTTGGCCATTCATGGCACCGGACCAGGGTATCTACAAGACCGCCTTCTGCCGCACAAATCCCAGCGACTGGTTAGGTCCCACAGAGTGGGCCTTCTCCGGGTCCCGTCAACAAAACTGTTGTATCTTGAATGGCTACCTTGTATTTCCTGTAGATAGTTTGTTCCGTCTTCCAGCGCTGTCTGAGCTAACGCAGGAAGTTGCTCCTGATTGGCTCAGACGCGGCTGGCTCTTGCTTTGGCGGGAGCCGCAAATGTATAAAAGAAGCGGTTTCTCCAAGCAGAGCCAGTCGGTACTAGCTGAATTGTCACTTTGCCTTGCTGAGCTGTCACTTGTTCTCTGAGCTGAATAAAAGTACCGATTTTGTTTGAACTCTGCCTGCGGGTCTACTTCACTGGCGACGACGGACGGAAGAAACCTCGCGTGCAACATGAGCAACGTCCAGATCGGCCGGGCTCCAGAATTCTTTGACCCCGAAAAAACGTCCTGGGACGAATACATGGCTACCTTCGAAATCTTCCTCGAGGCGGCAGGAATACAGGACGCCGAAGCCGATCGCAGACGGGCTATTTTCTTGAATTACTGCGGCCCAGAAATCCGTGGCCTTGCCCAGACTCTCACCGACCCGCAGCCAGCAAGAACCGTCGCTTGGGACGTCCTACAAGATAAGCTAGCGAGCCACTTCAAACCGACCAAACCAGCCATGGTTTTTCGGCATCAGTTCTCCATGATGGCTCAGAAGGAAACAGAGTCAATCAACCAATTTACAACGCGACTTCGGACGGTACTTGCACAATGTAAGTTTAAAGACCCGGAAGCTCGCCTCACCAATGCCTTGGTTTTCGGCATGAGAAGCGCCACGGTGAGGAACAAACTCCTCACCAAAGACGAACCGACTCTACAAACTGTGATTAAACTAGCGCAAACCGCAGAAGCCGCCGACGCAGCAGCTAGAGAATTAAAAGAACACGGAAGGCGAGAACTCATCGCCAAGATTGACTCCGCCTCTCCCCGCGCCGAGGGATCAGACGACCTCAGCCAACCAGCTCACAACGTGGACAACTGCTTCCTGGTACAAGACCAGCCAAGACACCACAGAGCTACTCACCCCCCAGCCCCCTGCGCCGGCTGCCGAGGGAACCACCAGCGCCATCGATGCCCCTTCCGGGACGCCACATGCCACCGCTGCAACCGTCGAGGCCACATCGCCATCGCATGCAGAGCAACGGCACCAGAGGAGACATTCTCCACACCGCGCAACCAACGACCACAAAACCAGACGCCCCAACCGTGAGAAAACCGACCGTTCCGCTATTTGGGTCAAAGGAACTACTCAACCGCTAACCGCGACTACTCAAGAGGTAACACTCAATTTTCCGTGAATAACACGGCAACCAAAAAAGGGGGCAAAATTGTTATCTCACTGTTAATTAACAACCAACCATGCTCAATGGAGCTTGATACAGGGTCTAGGTATACCATTATGCCATGGGAGAAGTTTAAACTGTATATGCCTAATCTGTCTAAATCTGATCTAAAACAAACCTCTTTAGTAATCAGAGATTTTCAAGGGGGGGTAATCTCAGTCCTGGGAACAGCAAATGTACCTATTGTATTCAAGAATGTTAAATGTACCCTACCCATGCTTATTGTAACAGGGGCTAAGCACTCTCTCCTGGGTTTGGCTTGGATGGAACCTTTGGGGATTGAAATTTCGGGTGTTTGTACTGTAAACTGTGATAATATGCCTAATTTCGTGCAAGAGTTCCCTGAAGTGTTCAGCCCCACCTTGGGAGCGTATAAGGGGCCCCCTATATCATTTTCTATTGACCCCAAGGTCCCACCAGTCCGGCTCAAACCTCGCAGGGTACCCCTCCCGCTGCTCCCCAAGCTAGACCTGCAGCTGGATAAACTTATAAGCCAAGGTATTTTAGTCCCTGTGGAACAAGGGCCATGGGAAACGCCCATAGTTACCCCTTTAAAGCCAGATGGTTCCTTAAGGGTTTGCGCTGACTATAAATCCACCCTTAATAAGGCTCTCCAACATCACCCCTACCCCATCCCGGTGGTACAACAACTCTTACACTCCCTGGGGGAAGGGAAAAGGTTTGCAAAAATCGACCTTGCGCAGGCTTACCAGCAACTCCCGGTCGATGAACAAACAGCAAACGCACAAACAATTGTAACGCACAGGGGGGCTTTCAAATGCACAAGGTTACAGTTTGGGGTAAGCATAGCCCCAGGGATATTCCAGAGTATTATGGAACGCCTTTTGTCAGGGGTAAATGGGGCCATCCCATATTTTGATGACATCTTAATTGCAGGGGAAAACCAAGAACAAGTAAACAAAAGAATAAGGGAAGTACTTAAGAGGTTACAGGATAAAGGTTTAAGGATCAAGCCTGACAAATGTGTTTGGGGAACCAACAGTATACAATTCCTGGGATATAAAGTGGACAGAGAAGGTATCCACCCCACAACAGAGAAACTGAGGGCCATTAGGGAAGCCCCGGAGCCACAAGATAAAAATGAACTGCAGGCATTTTTAGGCCTCCTTAATTTTTATTCCGTTTTTTTGAAGACGGCAACAGTAGCAGAGCCTCTACATCGTTTACTCCAGAAGGAAACCCGTTGGACCTGGGGGAAAATTGAACGTGAAGCCTTTTTCCAAATAAAGCAATTATTGACATCTAAAAGTGTGGTAGTCCAGTACAGTACTTCACTACCCATTAGGCTCACGTGCGACGCTTCGCCATACAGCGTAGGAGGAGTCCTAGCTCACGTTCTGCCTAATAATACAGAGGCCCCAATAGCATTTTTTTCCAGAACCATGACCAGCACAGAGAGGAATTATAGCCAGTTAGATAAAGAGGCTCTAGCTTTAGTAGCAGGGGTGAAGAAATTTCACAACTACATTTTTGGAAGAAGTTTTGAATTGGTTACAGACCACAAGCCCTTGCTAGGCCTGCTAGCCCCCAACAAGCCCACTCCACCATTTATGTCTCCAAGACTGATCAGGTGGGCCCTTTTTCTCTCAGGGTACCAGTATGAACTCACCCACAAGGGGGGGAAGGAAATCAATCATGCAGATGGCCTCAGTAGGTGCCCCATAACAGACTTAGTGGAGGACCCCGCTCCTTCCACAGATGTATTAATGATAGAGCTCGAGGATAACCCACTTACCACGGCCAAAGAGGTAGCTGCACACACGCAGCAAGATCAAATCCTTAAACAAGTGGTCAACTGTGTACTTAAGGGATGGCAAACTGACTCGGTGAAACCTGAATTGTGTGATTTCAAAACCAAAAGACTTGAGTTATCATATGTTAAGGGTTGCCTGTTGTGGGGAGATAGAGTGATCATCCCCAAAAGCCTAAGGGTAAAGGTACTCAAAATGTTACATGTAGGCCATCCTGGGATTGTCAGGATGAAGAGCCTAGCAAGAGGGCATTTATGGTGGCCAGGTTTGGATGCTGATATTGAGAACTGGGTATCAAAGTGTGACCCATGCCAAGAATCACGGCCTAATCCCCCCAAAACAACCCCGGCTGAGTGGGAACAGCCTGCTGGGCCTTGGTCAAGAATCCATATTGACTTTGCTGGGCCAGTGGGATCCCAGTATTTCCTAATAGTGGTTGATGCGTTCTCCAAGTGGGTGGAAATAATAGCAATGAACAACATAACCACTAGTGCCACCATCAAGGTATTGAGTAGACTGTTTGCCACCCATGGTTGCCCAGATATCTTAGTGTCTGACAATGGGCCACAACTAACCGCCAGACAATTCGAATTGTTCCTAGACGGCCTAGGGGTCAGGCATGCCCTCATCTCGCCTTACTCGCCATGGGCTAATGGCTTGGCAGAACGTTACGTTCGTGTGGCAAAGGAGGCATTGCGCAGGTCAGGCCCTGGGGATGTACAGCAAAATTTGGACCAATTCTTGCTTACCCAACACATCACCCCTAACTCTCACACACATGTAAGCCCTGCAGAGTTATTAATGGGAAGAAAATTAAGGTCACCACTAGACAGGTTGAACCCAAGATTCTGTGTTAATAATCAAATGTTTGTAAAACCTGAAAGAGAAATGTATTTGGGACAAAATGTATTTGTAAAAAATTTTGATGGAAGTGTAAACTGGATGAAAGGAATTGTTGTCAAACAAAATGCACCAAAGACTTATATAGTAAAACTAGAGGATGGTCGACTGTGGAAACGACACATCGACCACATTCGGAAACGAACAGAAAATCCTTTGCCACAAACCGCTGACATGGACTCTCCCCCTTCAACAGACTTTAACACATTGCCCGAACTAAGAGACACGCAAAGGAACTTATCGGGCCAGGGAGAGCCATCCAGCGATGCCGAGCCATCCTCCTCCTCCGAGGTCTTCGTTGGGCCCGCCAGGCCAAGTCCACCGCACCGGGAGAACAACGGCGAGCCATCCTCCACAGTCGGTGTCGAAGGAGAAATTGAACTGCGCAGGTCAGAGCGAGCTTCACGGAGACCCCACCGATTGGACGACTTTGTCACATGGCTTTCGTGATGGATGTGTCCAACTATGAGGGGAGGGGTGTTGTATCTTGAATGGCTACCTTGTATTTCCTGTAGATAGTTTGTTCCGTCTTCCAGCGCTGTCTGAGCTAACGCAGGAAGTCGCTCCTGATTGGCTCAGACGCGGCTGGCTCTTGCTTTGGCGGGAGCCGCAAATGTATAAAAGAAGCGGTTTCTCCAAGCAGAGCCAGTCGGTACTAGCTGAATTGTCACTTTGCCTTGCTGAGCTGTCACTTGTTCTCTGAGCTGAATAAAAGTACCGATTTTGTTTGAACTCTGCCTGCGGGTCTACTTCAAAAATAATGTCGATTGGCGGGGGCCAGGGGAAAAGCCTTCTCTGTGGCGGCCCCGGCCCTCTGGAATCAACTCCCCCCGGAGATTAGAATTGCCCCCACCCTCCTTGCCTTTCGTAAGCTCCTTAAAACCCACCTCTGCCATCAGGCATGGAGGAACTGAGATATTCTTTCCCCCTAGGCCTTTACAATTTATGCATGGTATGTTTGTTTGTATGGATGTTTAGTTTTACAGTAAGGGTTTTTTAGTTGTTTTTAGTATTGGATTTACATGATGTTTTTTATTACTGTTGGATAGATGGATAGATGGATAGATGGATAGATGGATAGATGGATAATAATTGTATGAGGTTGTTAGTATGCAGCCGTAACAAATTCCTTTCTCCTCCTTTGTCTCTGCACCCCTGCACCTGCACGGAAGGAGATGGGTGGATACTGGAACAGTGTTTGGTTGGGGGAGGAATGCTGCACTGGTAGCGGAAATGGGTGACCAGTGGGCACGCATGCATCGTACTGAGATTTGCCTTCTGTGCATGCGCAAGAGGCAAAATCTCACAAGAGGATGTGACACTTGTGAGATCCGTGCATATGCAGAAGCAAAAAAACCCAGCGAAATCTCATGCACCCATGCTTCTTCTCGTGAGATTTCCTTCCTGCGCATGTGTAGAAACCAAATCTCACTCCGATATATGTGCACACCTGCTGGTCACCCAAAACTGCCTGCGCATCAGCTCCGATAGCGGCGGTAAGTTACAACCCCTGGCTGGACAAATGGCAAAGGAACACCTTGTATATCTCAAGTTTACTGCTAGTCTAAAAACAGGCAGAATTTAGTTTTCGATTAATCTAAGCTTGAGACTGTTGTGATTCCGTCTGAGGCCCCTCAGGGAACGGCTGATCCTCTGCCGGCTTCCTGCTCAGAGGGGGAGGATGAGGAACAGGAGGTTCAGGCAGACGGGGAGGAGGAATCTCAGGCTGAGGGAGAGGGAGGACAGCCAGAGTCCCCCGAGGGGGAGCTCTCCCCAGCAAGCAGCCTGGATTCCTTAGATGAAAATGCACAAGCAATCATCGATCTCCGGCAGAGAAGAGCAACACAACGAAGAGGACAATTAGCCAGGTACTTTCAGCACTAAAGAGGCAACAGCTGGGTTTGGGTGTGGTGCTCTCTGGAAAGGCTGAAAAGGCAGATCCACCCTTCCTGGCTTGTGGAGCATTATCTTTGGGAGTCCTGGGACCTGGCTGTGATCTTTGGCGTCTTGGAATTCTGGTTTGTGACTTTGAATACTGAAACCTTGGGGGGAAAAGGTGTGGGTCTTATTCTCTACAGTGGTGGGTGTGCCAGCAGGAAGTCTGCTGTATTGTCTGGCCGTCAGGACTCTGCTGTGAAGTCTCATAGCCTGCCTGTTGGGAAGAACAGGTTTTTCTCTGTGTTTATTTTTCAAACTATAAAGTGCCTTTGTTTTTACCAGCGTGTCTGGCTGTTTTTTCCAGTTGGTGTTGAAGTCTGGGGGCACCCAGACAGAACAGAGACTAATTAGAATTTCTTCAGATCCAGGTTTGACGTGCACGAAAGAGGTGAATGCTTACAATTTGTGGCTGCTCGCATTCTTATTTTTATATATTTCTGAATCGAATCAAACGTGAATCCTTTACTGTTTTTAACACAGCAATCTATTGAAATACATTCCCAGCACGTTTCAAGTTATAACCGTAACACCTCATTTGAAAATAAAATAAAAGAGAAAACTCCTGTCCTATTTCTTTTATACCTCCAGCTATTTTTTTTTTTAACGGAGGCATTTCAACAGCTTTCCGTTACGCATTATACAATTTCTTGGATATTAATCTGGAAATCCCATATCAATCCGTAATGCGGCATATTCTCACTTCGAGGAAAATAGATAATGTTTTTTTTTTCTTTCCAGGCTGCTTTTACCTATCTGTTTTTTTTTGATGTGGGGAGAAAGAGAAGTTTATACCACAAATATTTAGGATGCTTGAACGGGAGTCCAGAAGTAAATTTTCTTACTTATCGTGTGTTGTGATTCAGCCTGAGGCTCCTCAGGGACCGGCTGGAGCTCTGCCGGATCCATGCCCAGAGGAGGAGGACAGTGAACAGGAGGGGGAGGACCAGGCAGACGGGGGAGAGGAACGTCAGGAAGAGGAGGAGGGGGAGCAGCCTGAGAGCCCCAGGGGGGGGGGGCTCTCCCCAGCTAGTAGCCTGGATTCATTGGATGAAGACGCACAGGCTATAATAGACATGAGGCAGCGACGTGCAGCTCAAAGACGGGGCCAATTAGAAAGGTATTTCCATCCCTGAATTGGCAACAGCTGAGTTTGGGTGTGGTTCTCCTCAGCAGGGTTGAAAAGGCAGGCCCGCCCTTACAGTCTTGTGGAGAGTTATCAACTGGGAGTCCTGTGACCTTGCTTCGATTCTCGGGGTCTCTGATCTTGGCTTGTGGCCTAGAAGTCTGGAAGACTTGGGGGAGGCGTGGGTTTTATTATCTCCAGCGTTGTTTTTGCCAGCAAGAATCCTGTTTTATTGCCTGGCCTTCGTGAAACCTCTATGAAACTTCATAGTGTTCCTGTCTGTAAGAACAGTTTTTGTTACCTGTGTTTGCTTTCAATTATATAAACTGCCTTTGCTTTTTACCAGTGTATCTGGCTACTCGTTTTGGTTGGTGTTGGCGTCTGGGGGCACCCAGACAGAACATCATGAAACAGGTTAGCTTTCTCCAAAGGAAATGATCTCACGGTGCAAAATAATACAGAGTGGTTTGTGGATTGATGTAGACCCTAAATTATATCATTGCATCTTCTCTCCCACTCGCAAAGATGTCAAATCTTGAAAGATTGGACAAAAATCAAATCACTTATTTATGCATACACACACGCACATGCAAACCTTGGCACGAGGCGGGCTAGCAATATTTATCATTTCATCCGATTTATTGTTTTCATTTCTGTCTGGTTGTCCACAATTTATTCATTTCTTATGCAAAACGGTCACATAATTACTACAAGTTGACGACAAATGGGCCTTGCCATTTGCAAGTAAAGCTAAATCTCTGGGATTTGACTTGGAACCCCTGATTTATTCACATGTCCTAATATCTCCTTGATAATAATAATAATAATAATAATAATAATAATAATAATAATAATAATAATAATAATAATCTAAAAATCGAGCTGCAATGATTCTGGCATAAGCCAGTGAAAGTGCTCCCAGTGGTCCTTGGCATGCTGGGTGCAGTGCCAAAGATCTCAGTGGACATTTAAAAACCATCGGAATTGACAAAATCTCCATCTGTCAATCGCAAAAGGCCGCTTTACTGGGATCAGCACACATAATTCGGTGGTATATCACGCAGTCGTGATGAAATACGAAATCCAGCATAGTGATCTCATTTGCTGTGTTGTATTAATGATGGTGGTGGTGATGATGATGATGATAATAATGATGATGATGATGATGATAATGATGATGATGATAATAATAATAATAATAATAATAATAATAATAATAATAATTTTCATGCAATAGCATTTGGAGTCATAGAATTCACATAGACTAGAGGTGGGATTCAGCATGTTCTGACCAGTTCTGGAGAATTGGTAGCGGAAATGTTGAGTAGTTCGGACAACCGGTAAATACTATTAAAGAGTGTGCAGAGTGATCTCTGAGTAGTCAAAGATACACTTACACAGAGGAAAAATGGAGTTCCAGCTGATATACTGATCCAGTCTCTGGTAGTTCCTCAGTCTCCAATTCCCCTTCACTCTCACTCTCAGACCCAGATGGCAAGAACACTGGCCTGCGATGCCCGTATTTCTCCATCTCCTGGTCCTCAAAATCTGTGAGCCGGACATGGACCATTCACAACAGGTAACATCAATGCTGGACCTGTGCGACAAATACTTCCCTAATTTTCATTAAAATCCCTGTCTATTACTTTTTGGCATGTGGGTTTGAGGATGGACCCCAAGTAGCAAAGAGAGAATTTATCTAGGACGATGTGTAAGAGTTAGGCATGGAAGACCGGGTCCATATGGGAAATTCCAATTCAATTGATTGATTGCTACTCATGTCTATGCCCAGCAATCTTCTCAACTGAGGAGTAGAAGTTAGATATGGCATTCAAAGGAAGTTGGTCTTAGTTCATTGGTTATTATGTAAAGGATTCTAGGCTGATTCCCCTATTAACTCCACCCCCCGCTTCTGCTACTCTTTCTCCCACAGAAAGGGGCGGCATACAAATCTAATAAATAAAATAAAAAATAAAATAAAAGCAGATAATATAGCCACTTCTTCAAAGCTTCCAATGTTGGACTACCCAACACATCTGGAGGCAAGCAGTTCCACTGACTAAAAGACTTCATACCCTGCTGGGAGAGGGGTGGCATACAAATCTAATAAATTATTATTTTTATTTCTTTCTATTTTTGTTTGTTTGTTTGTTTGTTTGTTTGTTTGTTTATTCATTCATTCATTCATTCATTCATTCATTCATTCATTCATTCATTCATTCATTCATTTAGCCAAGTAAGTATTGGTGGTATACAAAGATATAACAATGTTTATATACATTATACTAGCAAGAGAGAAACATTAGGACAGGGGATGGAAGGCACGCTGGTGCACTTATTCACGCCCCTTACTGACCTCTTAGGAATTGGAAGAGGTCAACAGTGGACAGTCTAAGGGTAAAGTTTTGGGGGTTTGGTGATGATACTACAGAGTCAGGTAGTGAGTTCCATGCATCAACTACCAAGTTACTAAAGTCGTATTTCCTGCAGTCGAGTTTGGAGCAGTTTACTTTAAGTTTGCATCTGTTGTGTACTCATGTTGTGGTTGAAGCTGAAGTAGTCATTGACAGGAAGGACGTTGTAGCAGAGGATTTTACGGGCTACGCTTAGGTCTTGTTTAAGACGACGTAGTTCTAAGCTTTCTAAACGTAGGATTGTAAGTCTAGTTGCGTAGGGTATTCCGTTGTGAGTGGAGGAATGGAATGTGTGTGTTTGTGTTTGTGCATGCGTGTATGTGACAGTGTGTCCTTCCCCATTTTCTCACAGCACAATTTTGTCCCCGTTCGCCATATGCTGGGCAATAAATTACGATTTACATCGTCATGGGAGAAGGATGTCGCTGAATAACTGCATTTCTGCTCGTTGGCTTATGCGACGGTTATGCACATCCCGTCCTCTTTAACCTAACTCAGTGTATTGCCGTACTATTTTTAATTTATCCTTATGAGGCATTCGGGAGACTTCGTCTTTAAATGCAGCTTTGCTGCAGAATTACGTGGCGGGCTGGGTTGGTGGGGGTGGGGAAAGCTGCGTGATTTTCGCTATGCCGCTTCAAAAAAAAACACAACCTCTCCGGGTGGAATCCTGTTGTCCTTAAGGACAATCCTGCCTCCTTAATTAATACAGGGCAGTCCTCAATTTACAACAGTTTATTGAGTGACTATTCAGAGTTACAACAGCACTGATGGGGACAGCAATTTCGTTGTCTTAAATCTGTGACTTGTTTTCAACTAACCTTTGGCCTCTGGATCCCAAAATAACCACCGTTTTTGTCTATCACGTCAACTTTTCAACCTACAGGGTACCCTCAAAAGTCATGTGAATTCTGCATATAAAGGAAAGTATAAAAACTTACCAAATATACTGTTTACAAATAATAATTTTATTCATACAAAGGCTATAATAGTTACTGCAAGTTAAATTGTGTTCATACAAATACAATGATACCTTGTCTTACAAACTTAATTGGTCCCGGGACGAGGTTCTTAAGGTGAAAAGTTTGTAAGACGAAACAATGTTTCCCATAGGAATCAACGGAAAAGCGATTAATGCGTGCAAGCCCAAAATTCACCCCTTTTGCCAGACGAAGCGCCCGTTTTTGCGCTGCTGAGATTCCCCTGAGGCTCCCCTCCATGGGAAACCCCACCTCTGGACTTCTGTGTTTTTGCGATGCTGCAGGGGAATCCCAGCAGGGGAATTCCAGCATCACAAAAATGAGCGCTTCGCTGGCAACGGAAGTCCGGAGGTGGGGTTTCCCAGGGAAGGGAGCATCAGTGAAATTGCAGCATCGCAAAAACACCGAAGTCCTCGAAACCCCACCTCCGGACCTCTGTGTTTTTGTGATGTTGTGATTTCACTGAGGCTCCCCTCGCTGGGAAACCCCACCTCCAAACTTCCGTTGCCAGCGAAGCGCCCATTTTTGTGCTGCTGGGATTTCCCTGCTGGGATTCTCCTGCAGCATCACAAAAACACAGAAGTCCGGAGGTGGGGTTTATTAGCGAGGGGAGCCTCAGGGGAATCCCAGCAGCGCAAAAACGGGCACTTCGCTGGCAACGGAAGTCTGGAGGCGGGGCATCCCAGTGGCGGCGGTGGGTTTGTAAGGTGAAAATAGTTTGTAAGAAGAGGCAAACAATCTTAAACCCCGGGTTTGTATTTCGAAAAGTTTGTATGACGAGGCGTTTGTAAGACGAGGTATCACTGTAGTTGGTTTTTTATTGAATGGTAATTATAATTAATACGATAAAATTTTTCACTTGTAGCTTTTTCTGGAGTGTTTATTCTGTGGGCATTCTCACTTGATGCTCCAACAATGATCAGACATCCTATGTACATCCCATCTACGGGGGCTTCTCCCCGCCTTTTCCGGCCTTGTTTCCTGCCAGGAGATTCCTAGAGAGGCCCCACGGAGGCTTCTCCCTGCCTTTTCTGGTTACAGTTTCAGAGATTCGGGTTTGTAAGTGGAAAATGGTTCTTGAGAAGAAGCAAAAAAATCTCAAACACCCATCTAGAAAAGTTCATAAGTAGAGGCATTCTTAGGTAGAGGTACCACTGTAATTGTGTTGGACTCACAACCAGTATTGGGTTGCTACCGGAGTGGTCTGGGATGCTGTCTCAGTAGTGAAAATGGAGCTGCGTGCGCATCTCGGCATGAGATTTGGCTTCTGGGCATGTACCGGATGCCAAATCAGACGCGAGGACGCTTGCACTAGTGAGATTTTGCCGATTTTCACCGATTTTTTGCTTCCATGCATCTTGCCAATCTGCACTTTCCAGATGTGCCATAAAACCCATCATCACATCTGGAAGCCACTCGAAATTGGGGGACAATTATATGCAAATACACGCACGCTGAGACCCACAACTGTTGTGGGTACTCGAAGTTACAGGCAGTTGTGGACAAGGCGGTATATTGGCGCTTACTTCCTTAAACAGGAATAGCCGATGTCATCAATAATTTTCTGCAGAAAGGTGTTTAATCATGGAATAGATGTGAACGGGAATAATTTATATCTTATTGCATTAAGAATGATGGCAGAGCACAGAAGGGAAATGTTTTATAGTCTAGTTAGCTACGAGGGTTTGACGGTGTTGTGTGACCGAGAATGACCCAACTGAAGTCTGAAGGAACGGAAGGGTTTCATTAAATGTTTTATTTCTTCTGAACATTTTCACTGGGAAAAAAAGGCAACTGTTCCTTTCAATTTAGTGACTGGTCAATTATTATTATTATTATTGTTGTTGTTGCTATTATTATTATTATTGTTATTGTTGTTGTTATTATTATTATTATTATTATTATTATTATTATTATTATTATTATTATGTCAGTGCAACACAGCAAACGAGATCACTATGCTGGATTTCGTATTTCATCACCAGTCGGGTGCTTCCCAAGCACCTAGGACTGCGTGATGTAGCGGTGAATTATGTTTGCTGATCCCAGTAAAGCGGCCTTTTGCAATTGACAGATGGAGATTTTGTCAATTCCAGTGGTTTTCAAATGTCCGCTGAGATCCTTTGGCACTGCGCCCAGCGTGCCAAGTACCACTGGGACCACTTTCACTGGCTTATGCCAAAGTCGTTGCAGCTCGATTTTTAGATCTTCGTATTTCACTAATTTCTCTAGCTGCTTCTCCTCAATTCTGCTGTCCCCTGGGATTGCGATGTCGATGATCCATGGTTTCTTTTTCTCCACAATCACAATGTCTGGTGTGTTATGCTTCAGAATTCGGTCAGTCTGAAGTCGGAAGTCCCACAGTAGTTTTGCTTACTCATTTTTGACCACTTTTTCGGGCTTATGATCCCACCAGTTCTTTGCCACTGGTAAATGGTAGTTCTGGCACAAGTTCCAGTGGATCATCTGTGCCACAGCATCATGTCTAGGCTTGTAGTCAGTCTCTGCGATCTTTTTGCAGCAGCTGAGTATGTGATCGATTGTATTATTATTATTATTATTATTAATAATAATAATAATAATAATAATAATAATAACAACCAGCTATTGACAATCAGCAAGTAGAACCTCTGCCTTACAG
This sequence comes from Erythrolamprus reginae, assembly GCF_031021105.1. NCBI lineage: Eukaryota > Metazoa > Chordata > Lepidosauria > Squamata > Dipsadidae > Erythrolamprus > Erythrolamprus reginae. The sequence continues at coordinate 13,492,826 of NC_091956.1, forward strand.
CAATTTGCCAAACAGCAAACAGTACAGATGACATAGACTGTTGTGTATTTCTGTGCATGTGTGCCTGACCTATAGAAATAGCAATGGAGAAATGTACATTATGCCCGTATATTAATGCCAGAAAGTTTTCTTAAATGTAGTCACACTAACACCTCCCAATTACTTAAATAGATCCACTCCAAACATTACTAATTCAGGGTTGAACTCAGCTGTCTTACCTTAACACTAAAACACTGTAACATTTCAGACTATACTTGTACAGATTCTGTTAAAATTGGTGTGGCTTTCTGGAAGTATACATTATCCCCCCCCCCTCTTTTCTTCTTTCCCCAGTGGCCACAAGAGGGAGTGAGTCTGTCTGTCTGTCTGTCTGTTGGTCTGTCTGTCTGTCTGTCCATCTACATATCTCTAGACAGAGACTCTACCTATCTATTGCTCTATCTATCTGTCTGTCTGTCTGTCTATCATCTTCCTTCCTTCCTTCCTTCCCCTTCCTTCCTTCCTTTCCCTTCCTTCCTTCCCCTTCCTTCCTTCCTTCCTTCCTTCCTTCCTTCCTTCCTTCCTTCCTTCCTTCCTTCCTTCCTTCCTTCCTATCTACATATTTTAGACAGAGACTCTACCTATCTATTGCTCTGTCTGTCTTTCTTTTTTCTTCCTTCTTTCCTTCCTTCCTACCTACCTACCTACCTACCTACCTACCTACCTACCTATCTATCTATCTATCTATCTATCTATCTATCTACATATTTCGAGACAGAGACTCTACCTAACTATTGCTCTTTCTTTCTTTCTTTCTTTCTTTCTTTCCGTCCTTCCTTCCTTCCTTCCTTCCTTCCTTCCTTCCTATCTACATATTTTAGACAGAGACTCTACCTATCTATTGCTCTGTCTGTCTGTCTTTCTTTTTTCTTCCTTCTTTTCTTCCTACCTACCTACCTACCTACCTACCTATCTATCTACATATTTCGAGACAGAGACTCTACCTAACTATTGCTCTTTCTTTCTTTCTTTCTTTCTTTCCGTCCTTCCTTCCTTCCTTCCTTTCTCTTCCTTCCTTCCTTCCTTCCTTCCTTCCTTCCTTCCTATCTACATATTTTAGACAGAGACTCTACCTATCTATTGCTCTGTCTGTCTGTCTTTCTTTTTTCTTCCTTCTTTCCTTCCTACCTACCTACCTACCTACCTACCTACCTACCTACCTATCTATCTATCTATCTATCTATCTATCTATCTATCTATCTACATATTTCGAGACAGAGACTCTACCTAACTATTGCTCTTTCTTTCTTTCTTTCTTTCTTTCTTTCTTTCTTTCTTTCTTTCTTTCTTTCTTTCTTTCTTTCTTTCTTTCTTTCTTTCTTTCTTTCTTTCTTTCTTTCTTTCTTTCTTTCTTTCCGTCCTTCCTTCCTTCCTTCCGACCTACCTACCTCTACCTACCTACCTACCTACCCACCTACCTATCTACCTATCTACATATCTACATATCTCTATCACTCTGTCTGTCTGTCTCTTTGTCTCTCTCTCTCTCTCTTTAGATTTCTATGCCACCCTATTCCATGGACTTTATTCTTTCTGGCTAGGCCCGTGGAAGTTCTAGCATGACCCTCCTCCCCACTCCTCCCTTCCCACTCCCCCCACCCTCGCCTGCTTTGGAGGCAGAGCCCCCTCCACCTCTCCAGCTTCCCCCCTCCCTTTCTCTCTCGCGACCCCAAGCCCCTCCTCTGTCTCCCTCCGCCCCCAACCCCCGCCCTTTCCGAACCGGCTCTGCGCAAGGTCCCGTCCGCTTCCCCCCCCCCCAGGGTTCTGCTTTCTGCGCCTGACGTCAGCTCGGCTTTCCTCCACGCCGGGTCGAGCCGGCCGGCTGGGTAGAGCCGGGTGGGCTGCGGAGCCTGAGGACGGGCACCCAGCCAGCCACTCGCCCGGGCTCAGCTCCTGCCCCTGCGGCGCGCAGCAAGGCGTGCAGCCTTCAAACCGGGCGCTCCCTCCCCAAGACCCTCCTTTGGGCGGGCAAGGAGAAGACCCTCCCCCCAATTTCCCTAGCCGAGAGGCTGCTGCGAAGAAGGAGAAAGAGCGCCTTCTGGCAAGGAGACCCCAACCATCCTCAGCCGCGTCGTCCAGGGGAGCTACCAGCGGGGCTGAAGACCCCCAGAGGTTCGGGACAAGACTTTCTCGGGGGTCCCGGTTGGTTAGGAGACCCCCTCGCACCCTTAGCCACATCGTCGGGGGTCCGAGGAGAGGATTTTCTCAGTGGTCCTGGCTGGTCAAGAGACCCCCCCCCCCCACTCTTAGTCCCATCGTCCAGGGGAGCTTCGAGGAGAGGTGAAGACCGCAAAGGCTCGGAAAAGGACTTTCTCGGGGGTCCCGGCTGGTCAGGAGACCCCCACCTTTAACCGTATCGTCGGAGGGCGGGCGGAGACCCCAGAGGCTGCCTAGGAGACCCCCCACCCTTATCCACATCATCCAAGGGAGCTACCGGGGGACGAAGACCCAAGAGATTGATAGAATATTTTCTCGGAGGTCTCGACTGGTCAAGAGACCCCCCCATCCTTAGTCGCCTCGTCCAAGGCAGCTGCTGAGAGCGAGGACCCCAGAGATTCGGGAAAGGACTTTCTCGGGGGTCCCGGCTGCCTAGGAGACCCCCCCACCCCACCCTGGGAGTTCCTCGCCCCCTCCTCCCGCATCGTCCAGAGGAGCTACCAGTGGGGCGAAGACCCAAGAGATTGATAGAAGACTTTCTCGGGGGGTCCCTGCTGCTCAGAAGACCCCCCTCATCCTTAGCTACATCGTTGGGGGGGTTGAGGACCCCCAGAGGTTCGGGAAAAGACTCTTTCAGGGGTTGCGGCTGGTCAAGAGACCTCTCCCCACCTTTAGCCGTATCATCGTGGGGGGTGGGGGGCGAAGACCCCAGAGATTCGGCAGAGGGGGTCTCGGGAGGTCCCCCCACCCTCAGCCGCGTCGTCCAGGGGATCTGTCAGGAGGGGCGAAGACCACAGAGATTGGGAAAAAGACTTTCTGGGGGGTCCCGGTTGGTCAAGAGACCCCCACCTTTAGGCGTATCGTCGAACAGGGGCGAGGTTCGGAAAAAGACCCCTCTCGTGGGTCCCGGCTGGTCAAGAGACACCGCCCCCTTTATCGGGAGAGGTTCGGGAAAGGATTTTCTCGAGGGGTGCCGACTGATCGGGAGACACTCCCCCCCCCCCAATCTCAGCCGCATCGTCCAGGGGAGCTGCCGGGGGAGCGAAGACCCCCAGAGGTTGATATTAGACTTCCTCGTGGGTCCCAGGTGGTCAGGAGACCCCAACCGTCCTACCCTTAGCCACACCGTCGGGGGATCGAGGACCCCAAAGGTTCGGCAGAAGACTTTCTAGAGGGTCCCGGCCGGTGAAAAGACAACCCCCCCTACCCAAAAAAGGAACCGAAGCGTTTCCGCGCGCCTCGGAGCGCAGCATCGCTTCGCGCGCATCGTTGCGCACCGGGTGTGCCGAGGACGCGAGCGGGTGGGTGGGTGGTCTCGGGGCGGGGGTCCTCCGCCGTCCGCCGGGCATGGCCCTGAAGGAGGGCGGCGCGACCCCCGCCGCCTCGACGACCCCCGCCGCTACCATCCTCCCCATCAGCGCCATGGTATCGTCGGACTGCCCGGGGTTTTCTCCCGCGGCGTCTCCGGGGGGCTTCCCCGAGGTGGTGGAGCTGAACGTGGGCGGCCAGGTGTACGTGACGCGGCACTCCACCTTGCTGAACGTCCCGGAGAGCACCTTGGCCCGCATGTTCTGTCCCAGGCGGGGCGGACGGGACCCCCTTCCCCGCGACAGCCGCTCCCGCTTCTTCATCGACCGCGACGGCTTCCTCTTCAGGTACGTGCTGGATTACCTGCGCGACGGCCAGGTGACCTTACCGGAGCACTTCCCGGAGAAGGAGCGCCTCCTGCGCGAAGCTGAGCACTTCCAGCTGGCCGACTTGGCTAAACTCCTGACGCCTAAGGTGCCCAAGCGCGGCTCGCTTAATGACGAAGGTTGCCAGAGCGACTTGGAGGAAAGCGCCTCTCCCGGCAACGGGGATCATCTGGTGGTGCCTCTTCCGCCTCTTCCCGGCGCCCGGGCGGGCTTCCTGACCGTGGGCTACCGGGGTTCCTCGTCCCCCGGACGGGAGACCCAAGCGGATGCCAAGTTCCGTCGGGTGGCGCGCATCCTGGTGTGCGGCCGCATCGCGCTGGCCAAGGAGGTCTTCGGGCCGTCGCTGAACGAGAGCCGCGACCCGGATCGCCCGCCCGACCGCTACACGGCCCGCTTCTACCTCAAGTATACCTACCTGGAGCAGGCCTTCGACCGGCTGGCCGAGGCGGGCTTCCACATGGTGGCCTGCAACTCCGCCGCCACCGCCGCCGCCCTCAACCAGTACAGGGAGGAGAAGGTCTGGAGTAGCTACACCGAGTACATCTTCTACCGTGAGTAGTGGGCTTCCTTCTCTTCCACTTTTTTTCTCTCTCTTTCTTTCCTTCCTTCCCTCCCTTTTCCTTCCTACCCTTCCGAAACCCCTCTCCCTCTCGCCTTCCTTCCTTCCTTTCCTTCCTTCCTTCCTTCCTTCCATCCATCCCTCTCTTTTCTTTCCTTCTTCCCTTTTCCTTCCCTCATTCCTTCCCTCTTTTTCTTTCTTTCTTTCCTCCTTCTTTCTTTGGCTCCTTCCCTCCCCTTTTCTTCCTACCCTTCAGACACCTCTCTCCCTCTCTTCTTCCTTCCTTCCTTCCTCTTCCTTCCTTCCTTCCTTCTTTCTTTTGATCCCTCCATTCCTTTTCCTTCTCTATCCCTCCTTCTGTCTCTCTCTCCTTCCTTCCCTCATTCCCTCCCTCTTTTTTTTCTTTCCCTCCTTCTTTCTTTGGCTCCTTCCCTCCCTTTTCCTTCCTACCCTTCAGACACCTCTCTCCCTCTCTTCTTCTTTCTTTCCTTCTTTCCTTCCTTCCTCTTCCTTCCTCTTCCTTCCTCTTCCTTCCTCTTCCTTCCTCTTCCTTCCTCTTCCTTCCTCTTCCTTCCTCTTCCTTCCTCTTCCTTCCTCTTCCTTCCTCTTCCTTCCTCTTCCTTCCTCTTCCTTCCTCTTCCTTCCTCTTCCTTCTTTCTTTCCTTCCTTCTTTCTTTTGACCCCTCCCCTTCTTTTCCTTCCTTCTCTTTCTATCCCTCCCTCCATGTCTTCCACCTTCATTCCTTCCCTCCCTCCTTCCCCAGTCTTTTTCTTTCTTTCCCTCCTTTTTTTGGCTTCTTCTCTCCCTTTTCCTTCTACCCTTTCAACACTTCTCTCACACTCTTCTTCCTTCCTTCTGTTCTTCCTTCCTTCTCTTTTCTTTCCTTTTCCCCTTCCTTCCCTCCCTCTCTTTTGTCCTTCCTTCATCTTCTCTTCCTTCTTTCTGTTGCTCTCTCCCTTCCTTTTCCTTCCTTCTTTTGCTATCCTCCCTCCATCTCTCTCACTTTCATTCCTTCCCTCCATTGTTCCATCCCTCTTTTTCTTTCTTTCCCTCCTTCTTTCTTTTCCTCCTTCCCTCCCTTTTCCTTCCTAACTTTTCTACACCTATCTCCCTCTCTTCTTCCTTCCGTCTGTCCTTTCTTCCTTCTCTTTTCTTTCCTTCTTTCCTTCTTTCCCTCCCTCCCTTCTGTCCTTTCTTTTTCTATTTTTACTTCCTTCCTTCCTTCCCTCCCTTTTCTTTCCTTCTTTCTTTCCTTCCTTCCCTCACTCCCTTCTGTACTTCTTTCATCTTCTCTTTTTCCCTTCCTTCCTTCATTTTTTGCTTTCTCCCTTCCTTTTCTTTCTTCTATTTCTATACCTCATTCCTTCCTTCCCTCTCTCTTTTTTGTTCTTCTTTCCTTTGATCTCTCCCTCCCTTTCCTTTCTTCTCTTTCTACACCTCTCTCCCTCTCTCCTTCCTTCCCTCTTTTCCTTCCTCCTTTGCATCCTTCCTTCCTGTTCTCTTTTTCCTTCCTTCACTTACACCCTCTTTTTCTTCCTTTCTTCTTTCATTCATTCTTCCTTTTGATTTCTCCCTCTCTTTTCCTTCCTACACATTCTACCCCTCCTTCCCTCCTTTTCCTCCTTCCTTCCTTCCTTCCCTTTTCTTATTTCCTTTATTCTCTTTCTTCTCATTCCTCCACTTAGGAAGCAACACTGATTGACAATCAATTTCACATGCTGTTGTGCACATTCAACTTTGTACAGAACAAAGTATTCAAGGAGAATATTTCATTCATTCAGATCTAGGATGTGTTCTTTGAGGGTTCCCTTTATTTTTTATTTTTTGTTCAAATATAAAAATCCAATTAATTTTACTAGAAAAACTTTAAAACTCTACTACACTTAAAATCATTCCTAGAGAAAGGAAAAATTTCTCTAGGAATGACCCCAGAGCTTCAGGACAAGGAGGAGACAGAATTTTACAACACATGGAACAGGTGGTTTGATTGGCTGAACCAGAAAAAAATACTTAAAATTATAAAATAGATGAAATGTAAATCTTAACATTTAAATGTCTGAGAACCAACTAATCCACACAGTTCAGAAGATAATACTAGTAAGAGAGAAATCTTAGGACAGGGGATGGAAGGCACACTGGTGCACTTATGCACGCCCTTTACTGACCACTTAGGAATCAGGAGAGGTCAACAGTGGATAGTCTAAGGGTAAAATTTTGGGGTGTGGGTGATGATACTACAGAGTCAGGTAGTGAGTTCCATGCATCAACTACTCAGTTACTAAAGTGGTATTTCCTGCAGCTGAGTTTGGAGCGGTTTACTTTAAGTTTGCATCTGTTGTGTGCTCGTGTGTTATTGTGGTTGAAGCTGAAGTAGTCGTCGACAGGAAGGACGTTGTAGCAGATGATTTTATGGGCAATGTTTAGGTTGTGTTGAAGGCGACGTAGTTCTAAACTTTCTAAACCCAGGATTGCAAGTCTAGTTGCGTAGGGTATTCCGTTGCGAGTGGAGGAATGGAGGGCTCTTCTAGTAAAGCATTTCTGGACATTGTATACTGCTCAAAAAAATAAAGGGAACACTCAAAGAACACATCCTAGATCTGAATGAATGAAATATTCTCATTGAATATTTCATTTGCGCAACTATTCCATTTGCACAACAGCAGGTGAAATTGATTGTCAGTCAGTGTTGCTTCCTAAGTGGACAGTTTGATTTCACAGAAGTTTGATTTACTTGAAGTTATATTCTGCTTTTTAAATGTTCCCTTTATTTTTTTGAGCAGTGTATATTGTTTGCTATGTTGTGAGTTGCCCCAAGTCCTCGGAGAGGGGTGGCATACAAATCCAATCAATCAATCAATCAATCAATCAATCAATCAATCAATCAAAATCAATCAATCAATCAATCAATCAATCAATCAATCAATCATAAATGAACATTCACATTGCTCATTCCTAGAGAAATTGTCCATTTCTGCGATTGTCCATCTCTGCAGTTTCATGAATCTTAGTGAGCCAAGTTTTTCAAGACCTTCCGCCATATCTGTGTTAGCAAAAACTTCAGAAGAGAAGGATTTAGGGGTAGTGATTTCTGACAGTCTCAAAATGGGTGAGCAGTGGGGTCGGGCAGTAGGAAAAGCAAGTAGGATGCTTGGCTGCATAGCTAGAGGTATAACAAGCAGGAAGAGGGAGATTGGGATCCCCTTATATAGAGCGCTGGTGAGACCACATTTGGAATACTTTGTCCAGTTCTGGAGACCTCACCCACAAAAAGATATTGACAAAATTGAACGGGTCCAAAGACGGGCTACAAGAATGGTGGAAGGTCTTAAGCATAAAACGTATCAGGAAAGACTTCATGAACTCAATCTGTATAGTCTGGAGGACAGAAGGAAAAGTGGGGACATGATCGAAACATTTAAATATGTTAAAGGGTTAAATAAGGTCCAGGAGGGAAGTGTTTTTAATAGGAAAGTGAACACAAGAACAAGGGGACACAATCTGAAGGTAGTTGGCGGAAAGATCAAAGGCAACATGAGAAAATATTATTTCACTGAAAGAGTAGTAGATCCTTGGAACAAACATCCAGCAGACGTGGTTGGTAAATCCACAGTAACTGAATTTAAACATGCCTGGGATAAACATATATCCATTGTAAGATAAAATACAGGAAATAGTATAAGGGCAGACTAGATGGACCATGAGGTCTTTTTCTGCCGTCAGTCTTCTATGTTTCTATGTTTCTATATTGTTCAGTTTTCTTCCAAGAAAAACCTTTGGGGAATTTTGTTACATTAACATCCATCATTAGGATGGATCCTCACAATGTTAAAAATCCCCTCCAAGTAACAAAGATTTAGCATTTATTTAAACCGAGAGGTTGTCCCAGTCTCAATTCATTAACATTTCGGCTATAATTGAAAATTTGGAGTGTGGTCTCCATTACTGTACGTTCCACCCGTAATTTCCAATTTCTGGTAGTTGCTGGTTTTTTTGTTAACTTTGTTGCTATTTTCCTTGATGCCTTCCTTTTCAGGGGAAAAGCAAATCCAATTTGGTAAAATTGTGCAAGCATAGAAAAAGGGCTCAACCGATTATATCCCATTAGCACTATGCCGAACGCAGAGATTTATTTGGGTCAATGTGTGTGATGACAAAGGAAAGTTTCCTTAAAATTTTAAATTTAATTGAAATTAAATTTAATTTATTTGACTTGTATGCCTCTCAATCCCATGGGACTCCAGGTGACTCAGAACAATAAATAACACAATACAATATTACAATAAAAGTCAAATAGTAAATAGTAAAAACAATTAAACCCCATTAAACTGAACAATAAAAATCCCTAGCTAAACTATGCAGTCGTACATACATATGTACCAAGCGAATCACTTTCTTTTAGTTAGTGTGGTATGTTTTGTTTTTGTTGAAACGAATCAATGCAAACACTGGGGTTATTTTTTTAAAAAAAAAAAAATTTCTGGACTACATCCTAGATAAAAGCAGGAATGTCTTTGGAACTTGAAGATGGTTGGCCTTTTCTCTCGTTTCTAATTCAGTTCTTTCTTTTTTTCCCTTTTGGTATTCTTTATTTTGGGGGATATTTCAAGGTGGAAAGAAGGAAGGAAGGGAGGAAGGGAGGGATGGAGGGAGGGAGGGAGGAGGTAGAAGAAAAAACGGAGGAGGGAAGAAGGAAGGGAGGAAGGAAGGAGGTGGAAGAAGGGAGGGAGGAGGGAAGAAAGAAGGAATGAAGGAGGTGGAAGAAGGGAGGGAGGAGGGAAGAAAGAAGGAAGGAAGGAGGTGGAAGAAGGGAGGGAGGAGGGAAGAAAGAAGGAATGAAGGAGGTGGAAGAAGGGAGGGAGGAGGGAAGAAAGAAGGAAGGAAGGAATGAGGTGGAAGAAGGGAGGGAGGACGGGAGAAGGAAGGAAGGAAGGAAGGAAGGAGGTGGAAGAAGAAAGGGAGGATAGAAGAAAGAAGGAAGGAAGGAAGGAAGGATTGGATTGGATTATATTTTAATATAAAGGTTTTAAATTGTATTTTTAAAAATTGGATTTGTACACTGCTTATGTTGTTGTGAGCCGCCCCGAGTCTTCGGAGTGGGGCAGCATACAAATCTAATAAATTATTATTAAATTATTATTATTAAGGAGGTCGAAGAAGGAAGGGAGTCTAAAGTAAGAACCGTCGCCTTGGATGTGATGTTGGCTTGATCCTGGTTAATAGGCAAGTTTCAGCAACGGTGGTGTAAATTCTGAGCTTGGTTCGTTAAGGAGGGTAATAAAGAGGGAAATTTGCTTGTTTTCATTTTGCGTTGGGAGCAAGAAAATTCAAAGGGGGAAAAAAGTCTTTCCAGGTTTTACCGCACCCGATAATAGAATGTACGATGTCTGTGGATTGATTTGACCTGTAATTTTGGGCCCCGGCGAATGTGGACAATAACCCCTGCTTTCTAAAAAAAATAATCTTTTGTAAGGTTTTTAGAGAGTGGCCTTGTTTGATTCCGATGAACGGAGGCTTTGCTGAAGATGAAAGCAGGGCGAGGCTAGAAGTATGGAAAGACGGTTAATATTTAATCGCTTCCTTCCCTTCTCCTGAGCTACAAAGTAAACTGACTCCATCTGGCCCTATTTCAGTGGAGAGAGAGGGGGAGGGAGAGAGGGTTGGGAGGGGGAGGGAAGGAGAGGGAGAGAAAGAAAGAGGGAGGGAGGGAGGGAGAGAGGGATATTAAGAAGGGAGAGGGAGAGAGGGAGAGAAAGGGAGGGAGAGAGGCAGGGAAGGCGGGGGAGAGAGGGGGAGGGAGAGAGGGTTGGGAGGGGGAGGGAGGGAGAGAGAGGGAGAGAAAGAAAGAGGGAGGGAGAGAGAGAGGGAGGGAGGGAGGGAGAGAGGGATATTAAGAAGGGACAGGGAGAGAGGGAGAGAGAGGGAGGGAGAGAGGCAGGGAAGGAGGGAGAGAGAGGGGGAGGGAGATAGGGTTGGGAGGGGGAGGGAGGGGGAGGAAGAGAAAGAAAGAGGGAGGGAGAGAGGGAGGGAGGGAGAGAGGTATATTAGGAAGGGAGAGGGAGAGAGGGAGAGAGAGAGGCAGGGAAGGAGGGAAAGAGAAGGGGAGAAAGGAAGGAGGAGGGAGGAGGAGAGAGGGAGGTTGGGAGGGAAGAAGGAAGAGAGAGGGAGGGGTGCAGGAGGGGGGGGAGAGAGGCAGAGGGAGTTTGGGAAGGAGAGTGGGAGAGAGAGGGAGATTTGGAAGGAGGGAAGGTCAGAAAGAGGAGTTGTCAAAGTTCCAGGTAGCATCCAAGCTAAATCAGAGTCAAAGTGCTTCAAATTTATTGCTGGAGCTATCCTGGCACCTACACTGGAAAAACCGAATCTGAGTTTCCCACCCAGTTGAAAATTCACATCTCTTGTCCCCCACCCACCCACAAACTTGTCAAGTTGCCCACTCAGATTTTGTCAGCTTGGCCAGTCCTCCTTCCGCTTCCGCCCAGGTGGGTGGGCCTAGGATGGCCTTGAACCCCTCGAAAAGAAGGCTTTGTGGCTGCATGTGTTCCCTCATGAAAATCCCCCCTCCCAAGTTCCCATCAACATCAGCCCTTCTACAGATTTGTTGATTTGTTGGTGTTCACATCGAAGAATATATTTCTGAAGAAATGTCTCCAAGGACACATTCCCCTCCAGATTTCTTCACAGAATTTATTTATTTATTTATTTATTTATTTATTTATTTATTTATTTATTTATTTATTTATTTATTTATTTATTTATTCATTCATTCATTCATTCATTCATTCATTCTTTTATTTATTTATTTATTTATTTATTTAGATTTGATTTGATTTGATTTGATTTGATTTGATTTGATCTGATCTGATCTGATCTGATCTGATCTGATCTGATTTGATTTGATTTTTATGCCGCCCTTCTCCTTAGACTCAGGGCGGCTTACAACATGTTAGCAATAGCACTTTTTAACAGAGCCAGCCTATTGCCCCCACAATCTGGGTCCTCATTTTACCCACCTCGGAAGGATAGAAGGCTGAGTCAACCTTGAGCCGGTGATGAGATTTGAACCGCTGACCTTCAGATCTACAGTCAGCTTCAGTGGCCTGCAGTACAGCACTCTACCTGCTGCGCCACCCCGGCTCATTATTTTATGATGCTTGTTTCAAACCCATCCACATCTGTGGAATTCCCTGGTGGTGTTTTAGGGGCGGTGAAATCTACTTTCCTTCCCTATCCACCATCATGTGGACTTTTTCACCCTCTGCGCATGCGCAGGAGATTAAAAAAGAGGAAAGTGACGGCATCCGGGTGGATGGGCGGAGCCTCGTGCTGCCACCGCTACCAGTTTTCCGAACCACCAGTGGCCGGTGATACTGATACACCTGAACCAGGCGAGGGTAGCACTTACCATCTGCTACCGGTGTGGTCTCCGGGACCTTTGCGGGCTTGCGCACATCCAGCGTGTGCATGCATACCCATCATCATCAGATTTGCCTTCTGCGCATGCACAGAAAGCAAAATCTCATGCGAGGATGCTCCCGCGCATGAGATTTCGCCTATTTCTGGCAGCACATGCGTGAAACCCGGCAAAATCTCACACGAGAGTGCACCCCCAAATATCATGCGGGCGCATCTCAATTTCCGCTACTGGAACCCTGATCCCAGCTGTACCGGCTACAACACGCTACTGACCTGAACTGGTCCAAACCAGTAGCATTTCACCTCCTGTGTTTCATACGCGTATTATAAGGCCAGGCAGAGTCGCTTCCGGAAACTGAGGAGCAAGGAAGCAGACAGAAAAAGATTCCACTTTCTAAACTGGCCGGAGTCCAACGGATGCATATAAATATTGATTACATTTGAAACATAGAAACATAGAAACATAGAAGTCTGACGGCAGAAAAAGACCTCATGGTCCATCTAGTCTGCCCTTATACTATTTTCTGTATTTTATCTTAGGATGGATATATGTTTATCCCAGGCATGTTTAAATTCAGTTACTGTGGATTTATCTACCACGTCTGCTGGAAGTTTGTTCCAAGGATCTACTACTCTTTCAGTAAAATAATATTTTCTCATGTTGCTTTTGATCTTTCCCCCAACTAACTTCAGATTGTGTCCCCTTGTTCTTGTGTTCACTTTCCTATTAAAAACACTTCCCTCCTGGACCTTATTTAACCCTTTAACATATTTAAATGTTTCGATCATGTCCCCCCTTTTCCTTCTGTCCTCCAGACTCTACAGATTGAGTTCATTAAGTCTTTCCTGATACGTTTTATGCTTAAGACCTTCCACTATTCTTGTAGCCCGTCTTTGGACCCGTTCAATTTTGTCAATATCTTTTTGTAGGTGAGGTCTCCAGAACTGGACACAGTACTCCAAATGTGGTCTCACCAGCGCTCTATATAGTGAGATTTGGGAGAATTCTATATAGATATATTTGGCAGAATTATGATCTCCAGGCTGGCGAGAGTAGTCTTGTTTTTCTCTTGAGTTTGCTGTTCTTTTCTTTCTTTCTTTCTTTCTTTCTTTCTTTCTTTCTTTCTTTCTTTCTTTCTTTCTTTCTTTCTTTCTTTCTTTCTTTCTCTCTCTCTCTCTCTCTCTCTCTCCATCCCATTTTCCTTCCAGCTGGCATCTCAGATTGCAAAATTACAGTTGGCTTTCGTGCCGTTTGCATCGTTGTGTTGCTTTGTACGGTAGAATATTTTGGGGCAGGATCAGTGATGGATTGCTTATTGGTACAGTCCACACTGCGTTCCGGTAGTGAAAATGGAGTTGTGCGTGCAGCTCTGGGTGACCGGTAGGTGGGCGCATGCATTCAAGCGAGATTCAGCTTCTGCACATCTGCGGAAGCTGAATCTTGCCGCCCCAGCCAGCAGCAACAGCGCCCCCTACCAGGTGGGCCCAGATAGTGTGGCACTTGTCCAATGGGCATGAGACGCCTCTGCTGCTGCTACTGGGGCCACTGGCGGCCGCGGGGCTGGGTCCCACAGTGGCCATCCGCTGCATCGGCCACCTCTCTGAGCTGCTCGGCTAGGAGATGCGCCCACTGCCCTGCCTGCTTGAGCCGCCCCGCAGAGTGGGAGCGGGGTGGCTCAAGTAGGAGAGGCTTCGGGTGCGTCTCCTGGCCGAGTCAGTGTGAGAAGCAGCTCGGAGAGGTGTCCGATGTAGCGGATGCCCAGGTGCCATATGCAGAGCTTCTCACATTGGCTGGTGTTCTGCTGCTGCCTACCGCCAACCCACCCACCCGCCAAGAAGTCGTAGGAGTCCGGGGAGGAGACCAGTGAGGCACTGCTGGAACCTGGGTCACCCTCGGCTGGGCACAGGCAGAAGGAGGGCTGGGGGAATGCGGGGCCGAGGTCTGGAGAGGGGCAGGTGCCACAGGTGCTATGGGCCATGGCTGGGGTGCTTTGGGTCCAGGCCTCCAGTGCTATGCTTTGGGCATGACTCTGTTTGTTTGTTCGTTCATTCATTCATTCATTCATTCATTCATTCATTCATTCATTCATTCATTCATTTATTTATTGAGTAAGTTATTTAGTTATTTAGTTATTTAGTTATTTAGTTATTTAGTTATTTAGTTATTTAGTTATTTAGTTATTTAGTTATTTAGTTATTTAGTTATTTAGTTATTTAGTTATTTAGTTATTTAGTTATTTAGTTATTTAGTTATTTAGTTATTTAGTTATTTAGTTATTTAGTTATTTAGTTATTTAGTTATTTAGTTATTTAGTTAGTTAGTTTTTTATGCCGCCCTTCTCCTTAGACTCAGGGCGGCTTACAACGTGTTAGCAACAGCACTTTTTAACAGAGCCAGCAATATTGCCCCTACAATCCGGGTCCTCCTTTGACCCACCTCGGAAGGATGGAAGGCTGAGTCAACCTTGAGCCGGTGGCGAAACTTGAACCGCTGACCTTCAGATCTACAGTCAGCTTCAGTGGCCTGCAGTACAGCACTCTACCTGCTGCGCCACCCCGGCTCAGCATGCGCAGGAAGCTAAAGGGGCGTGAGCCACCACCGCCAGAGCATTCCAGTAGGGCCGCGAATGGCTGCTCTTCTGCATGCGCAAAAGCAAAATCTCGCTTGCGCACACGCCTGATTCTAAGAGCTGCTCGTGCAGCTCAATTTTTGCTACCGGTACGATGGCATCAACCGTACTGGTAGGAACCCGCTACTGGACCTCGGGATGTTTTTCACACCTATGACCAGGGCAGCACACCTATGATCATATGATCACAATTCAACCCAATCATATTTATGACCATGGTGGTATCTTGAGGTCCTATGATCTCCTTTTTTGACCTCAGTCCATGGCAAAGCCAGAGAGGGGCGGCATACAAATCAAATCAAGTCAAGTCAAGTCAAGTCAAGTCAAGTCAAGTCAAGTCAAGTCAAGTCAAGTCAAGTCAAGTCAAGTCAAGTCAAGTCAAGTCAAGTCAAGTCAAGTCAAGTCAACCAACCAACCAACCAACCAACCAACCAACCAACCAACCAACCAACAAACAAACAAACAAACAAACAAACAAACGCGTTACCTATTTAACCGCTGCTTTGATTCACTGCTGATCAATTTCCGGTCACAATTCAAAGTGTTGGTTATGACCTATAAAGCCCTACATGGCATCGGACCAGAATACCTTTGGGACTGTTTTCTGCTGCACAAATCCCAGCAACCGATTAGGTCCCACAGAGTTTGCCTTCTCCGGGTCCCGTCAACTAAGCAATGCCATCTGGCGGGACCCAGCGGAAGAGCCTTCTTTGTGGCGGCCCCGGCCCTCTGGAATCAACTCCCTCCGGAGATCAGGACTGCCCCTACCCTCCTTGCCTTTTCTAAGCTCCTGAAAACCCACCTATGTCACCAGGCATGGGGAAATTGATATATCCCTCAGCTAGTGTTTTTAATAGGAAAGTGAACACAAGAACAAGGGGACACAATCTGAAGTTAGTTGGGGGAAAGATCAAAAGCAACATGAGAAAATATTATTTTACTGAAAGAGTAGTAGATCCTTGGAACAAACTTCCAGCAGACGTGGTAGATAAATCCACAGTAACTGAATTTAAATATGCCTGGGATAAACATATATCCATCCTAAGATAAAATACAGAAAATAGTATAAGGGCAGACTAGACCATGAGGTCTTTTTCTGCCGTCAGACTTCTATGTTTCTATGTTTCTATTATGGTTTATGTATAGTTTGTTTGGGTTGTATGATTGCTTTTTACTATAAGGTGTTTTTAAACTGCTTTTTAAACATTGGATTTGTACACTGTATATTGTTTGTTGTGAGCCGCTCCGAGTCTTCAAAGAGGGGTGGCATACAAATCTAATAAATTATTATTATTATTTATTATTATTATTAAAAACGGTGGCAACAACAGGCCAAAAGTCGCTTAACAGATGTTTCACTTAGCAACAGAAATTTTTGGCTTCATCACGGCCAATGTTGACTTATTTTGTAAATGTATCCTTTGCAACTCAGGTTCTTCCAAATCCCGTAAAGACTATTATTCTTGGCTTAGGCAGCGTTGCAGTTCTGTTCTGCGTTGTCTTGCGTTTCTGCTTATTTATTTATTACCATCGCTATTCCTCTCCCCTCCGCCCCCAAGTAGAGAAGGCAAGCGACAAAAAAACCACAAACGACAACCCCAGCCGCATTTAATATCTCGGCAGCCACACAATATTTATGGAAATGCATTCTACCCTGAATCTCACCTGCTGCTGGAACATGACTTTCTATCTGTCAGTAGGCAGACAGATAAAACATTGGCCTGTCGTTTTCAAGGTAGCTTTAAAAAAAAGAAAGAAAGAAGAAGAAAAAGGCTTCTAAAGAGATTTATTTTATTTATTTATTGGGTTGGAATTCTAGACAGCCTTTCTCAGTGGACTCAGGGAGTCTTACAATAAAAAAAATCTCAGGGCAGCTTACAAGAAGTTGAAAAAAAAACCCTCGGTGGAGATTTGGAGCAGTTTGCTTTAAATTTGTGTCTGTTGTGTGCTCCTGTGTTGTTGTGGTTGAAGCTGAAGTAGCTGTTGACAGGAAGGATGTTGTAGCAGATGGTTTTATGGGCTAGGCGTAGGTCGTGTTTAAGGCGACGTACTTCTAAGCTTTCTAAACCTAGGATTGTGAGTCTAGTTGCGTTGGGTATTCTGTTGCGAGTGGAGGAGTGGAGGGCTCTTCTAGTAAAGTATCTCTGGACGTTTTCTAGAGCGTTTATGTCCGAAATGCGATGTGGGTTCCAGACAGATGAGCTGTATTCGAGGATTGGTCTGGCGAATGTTTTGTATGCAGAAGCTACGAAGGATTATGTTAACAACTCTTAAAGCCTTTTTGGCGATGTTGTTGCAGTGGACTGTGGAATTTTGATCATTGTATTGGCTTTTTTGTCATGATCATTGACTTTTTTGGCTGCTGCTGCACACTGCTGGCTCATGTTTAGCTGCTTGTCTACTAAGACTGCAAGATTCCTCTCGCAGTCACAGCTATTTAGTCTGGTTTCACCCAGTTTGTATGTATGTATATATGTATGTACAAGGCAGAGCCCCAGGTTCAAATCCCAGTAAGGGTGTGGCTACCTGATGAAGGCAAATAAGCCTGAAATAGAACTATAGTAGTCCCATCCTTTTCATTATCAGCAAAAATATCTTACATATGTACATACATACATACATACATACATACATACAGAGATAAATACATCGCTCAAAAAAAATTAAAGGGAACTCTTAAACAATACAATATAACTCCAAGTAAATCAAATTTCTGTGAAATCAAACTGTCCAACACTGATTGACAGTCAATTTCATAGGCTGTTGTGCACATTCAACTTTATACAGAACAAAGCATTCAACGAGAATATTTCATTCATACAGATCTAGGATGTGTTCTTTGAGTGTTCCTTTTATTATTTTGAGCAGTGTATACAGGGGTGGGCTGCACCCCCGATGGGGGGGGGGACGACAGGATGCAGTGGGCGAGTGAAAATGGAGCTCCACCCCAGAGCACCCAATTTGCAGTGAAAGATGTTGAAAGAAAATTCAGGGCATCCTACATAAGCCATGCCCACAGTGTGGTAGTAAAAATTTGGGTAGCCCTTCACTGAGTGTGCGCGCGGGCGGGCGGGTGTGTGTGTGTATGTTTTCGTTTTTGTAGATTTTCACGGGTATATGTATGTAGATTGTTCTGAGTTCAGGTTTTACCCCATGTACTATTTTGAGTGTCTATGCGATGTTTCGGTGAAATCACATTCACCATCATCAGGCTGAAGAATATATATTCTGTTGGATCACCCTAGTATATTGAAGGAACGTCACAGCTCCTTTTTGCCTCTAGGCCCAACCCAGGGCCATTTCAAAGCAGTTAATTTATTCATAGCCAACAAAATATGTTCTGTATGTATCACATGTTTTAGTTGAATTTTTAAAATCAAGGGAGACTAGGATAGCACTATTTCGGCCTTGTTCTGGCCTCATCAGCTTAGCCATACCCGTACTGGGATTTGATCCTGGGGCCTCTGCCTTGTAACCATTGTTCGTACTCTGTACAAAAAAGTTGGGGTTGCAATATATAAACAAGCTAACAATGAACCCTTGTATGCATTGAAGTAGTGTAGCTTTAAGAGGTAGTGTTGCAAATGGCCATAAGAGGGAGCCAGAAAGCATGATTCTCTCTCTCTCTGTTCTTTCTGCTGATTCACTGTGACTGATGTAGTAAGCTCTGTATTATTCGATGATAGTTTGATGTATTTGTAAGCCATAATGTATGTCTGATATGTAAGACAAAGACAGGCTTGTAATGTTATTATTGGATTGAGAGATATTGACTGATTTGAATGTGTATGACCAGACTGTTTAACTTGATTGTGCTACAGTGGTACCTCTACTTACAAACTTAATTCGTTCTGTGACCAGGTTCTTAAGTAGAAAAGTTTGTAAGACGAAGCAATTTTTCCCATAGGAATCAATTTAAAAGCAAATAATGCGTGCGATTGGGGAAACCACAGGGAGGGTGGAGGCCCTGTTTCCTCCCAGGAGATTCCTAGAGAGGTCCCACAGAGGCTTCTCCCCACCTTTTATGGCCCTGTTTCCTCCCAGGAGATTGCTAGAGAGACCCCACAGAGGCTTCTCCCTGTCTTTTCCGGTTACATTTTCGGAGGTTCGGGTTTGCAAGTGGAAAATGGTTCTTGAGAAGAGGCAAAAAAATCTTGAACATCCAGTTTTTATCTAGAAGAGTTCATAAGTAGAGGCGTTCTTAGATAGAGGTACCACTGTATTTCTAAAAGCAAACACTATTTTATACACATTAATTTATCTGTTTTGTATGACTGAATAATTATACATATCTCCTGGATATCTGCTGGAATTCCACGTTTTCCTCGGTGCATGTCCTTGATAACTCAAGGTTCATTCTGCATACTCCTTAACACTTATCTCTCCAGGATGCTCTTTTTATAGCTCAGATCTGGCATATTATCAGTGGTGGGAGGAATAAAATATTGGAACTTTGCAGGGATCACTGCCCTTCTAATCTGTGAGCCTTCAAATCTGTTTCGTTGGGCTGCTGCACAATATGTCACCTTCCCACTGTTATTAGGCGGTGTGAAATTTTCTAAGTAGTGTATGAGAAGAGCTGAGTGGACTATGTAAAAGGAAAATCTAAATAAGACCCCTAAATTATCAAAGAAAGTTAAATAGCTTTTAAGGCACTGGGAAATAGTTTTATACTGACACGGGTAATATAATGCATTTTTTTTCTTTTTATAAATCTCCCCCAAAAATAAAATCACTCACATTTAAAAGTTTACTTAGATCAAAATTTCTCATTTTCTGGACTGTTTTGTCATTCTTGGATTTGCATATTTAGGAGAAAGCAAAGGATCTGCTCTACAACCTACGAAATGCGCAACTTATATTGCCAGCCTGGTTTTTGAACAGTTTATACTTGTTCCAAACTTGTTGCAAAAAAATGGTTAACAGACGTATAATTGTGATTGAACTGATCAATAGAAAAAAAGCCCACAGAAGGGCCTGAATTGTTTTGTATAATATAGCTATTTGATCTTTTCAAAAATTATGCATTATTATCACAATATTTTATTTGGAATACTGTGTTCAGTTCTGGAGACCTCACCTACAAAAAGATATTGACAAAATTGAACGGGTCCAAAGACGGGCTACAAGAATGGTGGAAGGTCTTAAGCATAAAACGTATCAGGAAAGACTTAATGAACTCAATCAGTATAGTCTGGAGGACAGAAGGAAAAGGGGGGACATGATCGAAACATTTAAATATGTTAAAGGGTTAAATAAGGTTCAGGAGGGAAGTGTTTTTAATAGGAAAGTGAACACAAGAACAAGGGGACACAATCTGAAGTTAGTTGGGGGAAAGATCAAAAGCAATGTGAGAAAATATTATTTGACTGAAAGAGTAGTAGATCCTTGGAACAAACTTCCAGCAGACGTGGTAGATAAATCCACAGTAACTGAATTTAAACATGCCTGGGATAAACATAGATCCATCCTAAGATAAAATACAGAAAATAGTATAAGCGCAGACTAGATGGACCATGAGGTCTTTTTCTGCTGTCAGACTTCTATGTTTATTTTTTTTTAATGTTACATTTTAGCCAAAATTATATTCCCTTGGCTTTAAAGCCTAATGAAATAATATTTTAAAAAATCTAGCCAAATAAAAACATTTGGCTAGATTTCATTCCCTTTTAGTATTGTCAAAATATTAGCTGCTCTAAATACTCTCTTATTATGTCAATAACATCTGTTACCTAATCTGGTACAGAGGAAAATCTATCAATTTTTTTTGTTTTGGTGCTTTTTTGCAGAAGGAACAAATTATAGCTTCCCGTCATTGTCGTTTTAAAATTGGTTTTAGAAGCCCAAATTATCAGCGTAGGATTCGTATTTCCAAAAGAGTAGAATTTAAATTTCAATGTACAATTCATGTTCCCCTTTTTTGTAAAAATAGCTATGGCTGTTAACAATGTGGCGAAGAAAGCATTCTTTGACGATGTTTAGCAAAAAAAAATATCTTAATTATTCTATGAATTTTTAGAAAAAGGATATGTAGATCAATAATATAGAGAATTAGCACCTTTTTAAACAATATTTAGGCAGAGTGGTCTATATATGTTACGAATGTGATTTTTCCATGTAGTTCAAACCCAAGCATTTTTTAAAAAATTCCCGAGATACATGTACTGTATTTGAAGTGATTCCTCCTCTTCTTCTGAGAATTGCTAACTTTTTGGATCTTAAAAAATATTCAAATTAGAACATGAATCTTAAGAGATAAAAGTGTGCGGAATCATCATTGCTACCGCATTGATTTGTCTCTTGATATTCCTTAGGGATGTATCCTCTTTTCAAGATTTAGTGGATATTTACTTTCATGTAATCTTATAGAATAGAATAGAATTTTATTGGCCAAGTGTGATTGGACACACAAGGAATTTGTCTTGGTGCGTATGCTCTCAGCGTACATAAAATAAAATTTACATTTGTCAAGAATCGTGTGGTACGACACTTAATGATTGTCATAGGGGTCAAATAAGCAATGAAGGAGCAATATTAATAAAAATCTTAGGATATAACCAACAAGTTACAGTCATACAGTCAACATAGGAGGAAATGGGTGATAGGAATGATGAGAAAAACTAGTAGAATAGAAGTGCAGATTTAGTGGAAAGTCTGACAGTGTTGAGGGAATTATTTGTTTAGTAGAGTGATGGCATTTGGAAAAAAACTGTACCACATTTTCCCAAAAATAAGACCCTTTTTTATTTATATTATTTTGAACCCTGAAATAAGCACTTGGCCTTATTGCCCTGCACTCAAAAGCCTGATTTGGCTTATTATCAGGGGATTGTTTTGGCCCGTCTACTTCTCGTGCAGCTGGTCCGAGTCTTCGGAGAGGGGCGGCATACAAATCTAATAAATTATTATTATTATTATTATTATTATTATTATTATTATTATTATTATCCTGAGAATTGAGAGACAGTTGTGGCCTAGTAGGGGTAGGCAAAATTGGCTCTTCTATGACTTGAGGACTTCAACTCTCAGAGTTCCTGAGTTAGCATGATTGGCTCAGGAATTCTGGGAGTTGAAGTCCATCAAAAATTATGCATTATTATCACAATATTTTATTTGGAATACTGTGTTCAGTTCTGGAGACCTCACCTACAAAAAGATATTGACGAAATTGAACGGGTCCAAAGACGGGCTATAAGAATGGTGGAAGGTCTTAAGCATAAAATGTATCAGGAAAGACTTAATGAACTCAATCTGTATAGTCTGGAGGACGGAAGGAAAAGGGGGGACATGATCGAAACATTTAAATATGTTAAAGGGTTAAATAAGGTCCGAGAGGGAAGTGTTTTTAATAGGAAAGTGAACACAAGAACAAGGGGACACAATCTGCAGTTAGTTGGGGGAAAGATCAAAAGCAACATGACAAAATATTATTTTACTGAAAGAGTAGTAGATCCTTGGAACAAACTTCCAGCAGACGTGGTAGATAAATCCACAGTAACTGAATTTAAACAGGCCTGGGATAAACATATATCCATCCTAAGATAAAATACAGAAAATAGTATAAGGGCAGACTAGATGGACCATGAGGTCTTTTTCTGCCGTCAGACTTCTATGTTTCTATGCATTTTTAAGCGTTGACTGTTGGTGCGGTGGCCTAGAGGCGAATTTCTCACCTCAGATCAGGAGGCTGTGAGTTCAATCCTAGGTAGAGGCAGATATTTTTCTCTCTCTGGGTGCAATGAGACTATATCTGCTGAACAAAACCCCTCATTGGTGATAGGAAGGGCAGTGGGCCAGTAAACAATCAGCTGCATTCAGTTGGCGAGACTCCACCTCGCAAGGGATTATGGGGTGGTTAAAAGAGGATGATGATTTTTTAGCATTGGTTCTTCTCACCGGGTTTTTGAAGTCATCTCTTCATAAATACCAAATGAAGCCAGAAGTTCAATAGTGCCAATTAACTAGAGATTTATCGTTTTAAATTTAGGTGAATACTAGAGCCGTAGACGACAACTAGCCAATAGCATCATAAATAGAGATTGGTTTCGGTGAGTTATATTCTGCAGGGTAGAAAAAAATATCTGCAGCATTGTAAATAAATACCACGAAGACATTAAGGAATAGACCTCTTAAATTTTTATTTATTTGATTTATTAATTTTGTCCAATACATAATATACATTGAAGAGAAAGATATATAATAATATAAGTAAAGAAAAGAATAGAAGAAAATATATAAAAGTATAGGTGAACATATTTGAAAGGAAGAAAAGATAAATGAGATAATAGAATAGAATTTTTTATTGGCCAAGTGTGATTGGACACATAAGGAATTTGTCTTGGTGCATATGCTCTCAACGTACATAAAATAAAATATACATTTGTCAAGAATCATGTGGTACAACACTTAATGATTGTCATAAGGGTCAAATAAGCAATGAAGAAGCAATATTAATAAAAATCTTAGGATATACGCAACAAGTTACAGTCATACAGTCAACATGGGAGGAAATGGGTGATAGGAATGATGAGAAAAACTAGTAGAATAGAAGTGCAGATTTAGTAGAAAGTCTGACAGTGTTTAGGGAATTATTTGTTTAGTAGAGTGATGGCGTTCGGGAAAAAACTGGAAAGACAATTGGACAAGGGGACAGAAGGCACACTGGTGCACTTATGCACGCCCTTACTGACCTCTAAGGAACCTGGAGAGGTCAATTGTGGATAGTCTAAGGGAAAAATGTTGGGGGTTAGGGGTTGACACTACTGAGTCAGGTAATGAGTCCCACACTTCGACAACTCGGTTGCTGAAGTCATATTTTTTACAGTCAAGTTTGGAGCGGTTAATATTAAGTTTGAATCTATTGCGTGCTCTTGTGTTGTTGTGGTTGAAGCTGAAGTAGTCATTGACAGGCAGAACGTTGCAGCATATGATCTTGTGGGCAATACTTAGATCGTGTTTTAGGCAACGTAGTTCTAAGCTTTCTAGACCTAGGATTGATAGTCTGCTTTTGTAGGGTATTTTGTTTCGAGTGGAGGAGTGGAGGGCTCTTCTGGTGAAGTATCTTTGGACATTTTCAAGGGTGTTGATGTCCGAGATGTGGTATGGGTTCCAGACAGATGAACTGTAATCAAGGATGGGTCTGGCAAAAGTTTTGTAGGCTCTGGTGAGTAGCGTGAGATTGCCAGAGCAGAAGCTGCGTAGGATCAGGTTAACAACTCTTCTAAATGTTGCTTCATTCTTAGAAACAATTTTTACTCTGTTTTTTACGTTACATTGCCTTCAGTTGCAGCCTGACAGAATCTGTCTAAAAATTTGGTTACATGAATTCCTAATTCGGAGTTTGCTTTCTTATACTGTACTTTGATGGTCTAACAGGGAGGTTGTGGTGATTTTAAAAGGCAGCTGTTGAGAAATAAACTCTTTTACGGTTTAAATAAACCCATTTATTTTGTATAGTATAGCTGCTGCTTTCCCCCACACCTCCCTATATATAAAATACAATTTTTAGGCAGTATGTCAAAATGAATAGTTATTCTCCATGCTGGCTGAGGAATTTTGGGAGTTGAAGGCCACAAGTCTTAAAGTTTCCAAGTTTGGAGAACTCTGTTCTAAAAAGATAAAGGACTATGAACTCCATAATGCTGCTTCTCTCTTACACAAGCCTTATATTTCCCTGTTGTTTTTGTTAGCTCGCCATTGATAAAATAAATCCCATGTCAGAAAGTGTTGTGGTTGGCTCTGGCCCAGCTCCTGCCCCAGGGAATGGGGAGGTGGATGCAGGGGAAACTTCAACATGTCACAGGCCTGTGTTATTGCCGACAGAATCAGTTCAGAGTTTAGTTTCCTCGGACGAAGAAGAAGGTAGGAGTGACTCGGCAGAGGAAGGCTTGGCACACAGCCCAGGCAGTCAATCTCCCTTATCTTCCATTGATTCGGATGATGACGTTTTGGACCCACGTAAGCGCAGAATTATGCGTAGAAGAGACCAAGTAAGAACATATTACAGGAAATAAGTGAGGCCACCTGTGTTTGGGTGGGGCTCCAGTAATTAGGGCTGCTGCTATAAATAGCAGCATGTGGGTTTGGCCGTTGTGGAAGAATATCTGATCGGAGTTCGTCAGGAATCTTGTGTTGTCTGGACTTTGTTGCTTTTTCACGCCTTGGAAAACAAAGCAGAGCAACGTGAGTGTGTGTGTGTGTGTGTCTCACTTAGTTGGAAGAAGAAGGGGTGT